>NC_136264.1:104437853-104520353 GCF_964187855.1 Myxine glutinosa
CAGCACCGATCTTGTATCGCGAGATGCGTATATCTATCAACAGCACCGATCTCATATAGCGAGATGCGTATATCTATCAACGGCACCAATCTTGTATCGCGAGATGCGTATATCTATCAACAGCACCGATCTCCTATAGCGAGATGCGTATATCTATCAACAGCACCGATCTTGTATCGCGAGATGCGTATATCTATCAACAGCACCGATCTCCTATAGCGAGATGCGTATATCTATCAACAGCACCGATCTTGTATCGCGAGATGCGTATATCTATCAACAGCACCGATCTCATATAGCAAGATGCGTATATCTATCAACGGCACCAATCTTGTATCGCGAGATGCGTATATCTATCAACAGCACCGATCTCCTATAGCGAGATGCGTATATCTATCAACGGCACCGATCTTGTATCGCGAGATGCGTATATCTATCAACGGCACCGATCTTGTATCGCGAGATGCGTATATCTATCAACAGCACCGATCTCATATAGCGAGATGCGTATATCTATCAACGGCACCGATCTCATATAGCGAGATGCGTATATCTATCAACGGCACCGATCTTGTATCGCGAGATGCATTTTACAAAGTTAAATAATAAATAAAAATAATCTTAACCGAACCAACAACGCCGCATATGCAACCATCACAAGTCCAGCAACATCGGCGATTTCGGCGATCGGCAGTTTACGGGATCGTTTTCTCACACGCCGACTCTATATAGCTATATATTCCACCGTATATCTATCACCGGCACCGATCTCGTATAGCGAGATGCGTTTTACCTGACAAAGTTACATTTTAAATCACTAACACCAGAATGAGAATCCCAGCCTCACATAAATAAATGCAAAGATACACTTAGATATAAAATCACAAGATATGGTAAATTTTGTCAGATTTTACTCCAGATTTGGACATTATTTAGTCTACAGCAACCAATCCTCATATCCGAATCCAGATTTTGATGATATGCTTCAATTATGTAATAATAATCGATCGTGTTTCCAAGGCAAGGCAAGTTTGAGTAGGCCAAAACAAAAATGGCGGCTTAAGAACAAAGCGAGGTGCAGTGGGCTGACCAAGATGGCGGGCCGCTATATTGGTAAGCCACCACGTGGGGTTTTTCATATGAGCACCTCGTTAATCATCTTCAAAAAGGAGGTTATAACACACACAAACACCCAGTTTTTATCCTTTCAATCAGTTGGAGGTGTTGGTGTTGGGCTAGCGGCTAGGGTGCTGGCTTAGGATCCTAGGATCCTGGGTTCGAATCCCGGTCGATTGCTGAATTAACGCCAGGGGGGTTGACTCAGCCTGTAATACCTTCCGAGGTTGGCTAATTGAGTACCAGTTCACTGGTAAATCCCTGTTTGTCGTTAAAGGCAGCAAAAAGGGTTGGCGTCAGGAAGGGCATCCAGCCATAAACCATTGCTTCAAAAAGGGGACCAAAAAACAACAACAACCACGGTTCCCGAAAAAGGCCAACCCCCGCTTTGCGGGGAAAAATGGCCGCTAAAGGTGGTTTTTTTTTGGTTTAAAAAAAAATCTGTTGGAGGTCCAGGTGTATGCATACAAAGGTTGGGGCCACTAGGTTTCATGGTTTTGGAGTTATGGAGGAGACAGATGGACAGATGGACGGACACTGCCTTTTATTATTATAGATGGAGAAAAAAAATAAAAAAAATAATAACAGAAGGCATTAGTTTTCAGCATGCTCTCATGTATGTAGAGTACTGTGCAAAATACTTAGGACATGTTGAAAATAAACACTTTATTGTCCCATAGGCACTTTTTGATGAATAAAAGGTGTTATAATAATTTTTTGTTTCTTTCAGGAACATGATTAGAATAAAACCTTTTCTTTATGAAAATATGTCAATGTGACAATATAAATGTCTATTTTCAATATGTCCTAAGACTTTTGCACAGTATTGTATGTAACTTAAATTGTGGTAAAAATTTCACAAGTGGTAACAATACATGTGGACCACTTCAGTGCAATAATTTCTGTCGTTGTGACATTTATCAACATACAGTTGCATCAACTCACTTAAGTGGAATCAGATATCCTTGTTACATTTTATTAAGGCATACATTCGACCTCTATTAACTCAGTACTCTTCATTGATTTTGATGTTATATATCGCTTTTCACCCGATCTCTCAATGGTGAAGAATCACTTAAAAAATTAAATAATTCTCATGTCCGAATCCATATTCAGATCTTCACCAAAATTTAATCGATTCGGTATTGTCACACACCCAACCACCCAACCACCCAATACACCCAAACAATACACACCCAATATTGCCACCAAGTTTCATCCAAATCCGTCCATAACTTTTTGAGATATTGTGCTATTTATCGGTTTTAACCCGATCACTTAATGGTGAAGAATCACTTATAAATCAAAAATTCTCGTATCCGAATCCATATGCAGATCTTCACCAAAATCGAATTGATTAGTCCTTGTCACACACACAACCTGTCCAACAAGTTTCGTCCAAATCCGTCCTTAACATTTTGGGAATCCATTTAATATCGTTTTTGGCCCTATCTCCCAATGGTGAAGAATCACTTAAAAAATTCTACTAGCCGGATCCGAATCAGGATCTTCACCAAAATCTAACCATTTCGTCCTTGTCACATGAAGTACCTCTCTGCCAAACTTCGTCCGAATCCATCCACAACTTTTTGAGATATTTTGTTCACAGACAGACACACAAACAAACAAATGAAAAATCACTCATAGAGTGACACTTTGTATAAGAGAACAAAGTAGAATGGCACTCTGTAGAGCATCCTTTTAACCTCATCAGATGAAAATTGACAATTTTAGAAATTTGGCCTATGTTGACTTTTTGGCCTATGTTGACCTTTTGGCCTATGTTGACCTTTTGGCCTATGTTGACATTTTGGCCTATGTTGACCTCAAAAATAGTTGGTGGTCGGTTTTAGCAAACTGATATGCAAATCCTATTCAGATTTCAAGTCAATCAAATGAAAATTGAGGATTTTAGAAATTTGAAAAAAGTGGTTGACCTTAGGCCTATGTTGACCTTTTTGTCTATGTTAATCTCAAAAATAGTTGGTGGTTGAATTCATTTCGCTGATATGAAAATGCTATTCAAATTTCAAGTCAATCGGATGAAAATTGAGGATGTTAGAAATTTGCAAAAAAAGTGGTTGACCTTTGGTCTATGTTGACCTTTGGTCTATGTTGACCTTGTGACCTATGTTGATCTTAAAAAATAGTCGGTGGTTGAATTCAGTTAACTGATATGTAAATCCTATTCAAATTTCAAGTCAATCAGATGAAAATTGAGAATTTTAGAAATTTGAAAAAAGTGGTTGACTTTAGGCCTATGTTGACCTTATGACCTATGTTGATCTCAAAAACAGTTGGTGCTTAAATTCAATTTGCTGATATGTAAATCCTATTCAAATTTCAAGTCAATCGGATAAAAATTGAGGATTTTAGCAATTTGAAAGAAAGTGGTTGACCTTGTGACTGAAGTTGACCTCAAAATAGTTGTTGGTTGAATTCAGTTAACTGATATGAAAATCCTATTCAAATTTCAAGTGAATCAGATGAAAATTGAGGATTTTAACAATTTGAAAGAAAGTGGTTGACCTTGTGACTGAAGTTGACCTCAAAATAGTTGTTGGTTGAATTCAGTTAACTGATATGAAAATCCTATTCAAATTTCAAGTCAATCAGATGAAAATTGAGGATTTTAACAATTTGAAAAGGGTGTTGACCTTTTGACCTATGTTGTTCTCCAAAATAGATGGTGGTTGAATTCATTTAGCTGATATGTAAATCCTATTTAAATTTAAACAGACAGGGGTGAAAACATAACCTACATCCACCTTCGGTGGCGGAGGTAATTATTTTACAGCCAGAAATATTGCTGTTTCATTGATTGTATCACAGGCATTTATTGAACCTTCTAACAGTACCTCTTGGCCGAATGTTTGTTGACCTGTATTTTATTGACATTTTCTCCAACTGTAAATTGTAAAACAAGTTTTAAGAAGGTTGAAATCAATATTTTTCAACATAAAATCTCCTTCAATGCCAGAAAAGTTCCTTTAACATTTATCTGCGCATGCTCACATCTTCCAGAAGAGTACATGTTGTGTGCTGGTTGTCTGGGAAAATATTCTAAATTCTTTTATAAAAATAAGCGTGGAATCGGTTGTCATGTCAATTTATAAATGCCTTCTTTGAATCTGCCAATTTGTAAATATTTTAAAGGTCTTGGCTTGGCAGTGACATGAGACTGCAGTGGTCTGGAAAATCAAAGAAACAAAAATGTTAAGTGATTGGCCATGAGTTTGAAATGATTATATCTTTAAGTATCCATAGTATTAGTTTTTCTTCTGGTCATCAAAATACTCTTCCACAGGATGCAAGGAAATTTAAGGAACTCGGAAGGCACAGGAGGAAACAATTTGGCCTTGACCGCTTTTTATCAACATCACATGAATTTAATCCCTATGTTTATTGACTTAATTTCGGTGGAGATGTGCAGTATTGGGGCGGAGAACAGTAGGGCAGGCATGGGGACATCACTAGGGTATTTAAAAAAAATGCGGCTGTTTGGTGAAGGGAGTTGCATGGTGAGGAATGAATAAACACCAACAGCACATTCCCGTTTTTGATGAGACCCTCTCACTGACATCACAATCACTACATGTACACAATTACCCATCAACATATGAAGAATTTAGTTCCAAAACGACATAAACACCAAATTCAAAATGTTGGAGTTTCTGCCACAAAAAGTTCATCAAAGGGGAGCTAACAGTAGTCATGAATCCATTTGTTGTCACATCACCATAAACACTATCATACAGCACTGTAATTACACTGCTTCATTCCAAAACGGCATAAGCTCCACGCCAGTTTTTTCACAAATTGACATTTATCCCATTTATTTGTATTTTTCGACAGAAAGGTTAATACAGGATTGCACCAGAACAATACTATTCTGTGCTACGTTACCATGGAAGCGTGTGTATGTATACGGTGAAGACTGGCAGGCATTTGCTTTTAAGTTAGCCACACAGGCGTTTGTGAAAGGATAAGGGTCGTTCACGATCAGTGATGCCAGAATGCTGGAGCCTTAATAGTGACCATATTGGATTCAAAACAGTTTACACAGGGCACTACTGTTACCACAGTGTGCTGAAGCATGGGAAGAAGTGGGTTAACTTTAAACCTGCCCCACGTCCAACGCAGTCAACTGTAAAACAGGCCAAGAAGTGCAATTATGGAGAATCTGCTCAACAAAATTGGTGCGCCAGACGATGTCAAAACATTCTAAAGAATCTAAAGCTTAGCCTTGATGCAGACAATTGAAAATGCCAATGAGAGCGAGAGCGATTAGTTCACTCAGACTGATATTAGATACAGTAGCATCTATCGAGACCACCTTCTAGCCTAAGAGAAGTTGAGGGTTTGAGGGGAGGAGGTGGGAGGGAGAGGAGGGGACACTATTTAATGGGCAAAGTTGATTCAAGGTCTTTACAGAGGAACTTCCTGATCTCAATGCTGGTGTTATTTTTACAAAAGTGATCTTGATGTGAGGTTCTGCTGTAGTTTTTGTGATGCAAAGTTAAAACAGAAAGGTAAGATCTTTGACAATTTTTATTGGACATAACTTGGTGGTCTGATTAAAGAGGCGGCCACTTTAAAGAAGTTCTCTTCACGAAAGGTGATCTTTGTTGAATTATAAAAGAAAACATTGGTACATTCATACAGAATTAACACTTATCTCATGATAACAAAATGCACATATGGATTCGTTGGATTTAGAGGAAAATGGGACAGTGGATATATGGAGTTTTGAGAAAAAAACAATAAATAATAATATATATATTTAAAAGTAAAAGTTCTAGATTTTGTTTAAAGACTTGAAAATAATTTATTAGTTTCACAATAAATATTTAAACTAAAAAAGTAGTTTTTTTTACCCTATTTTCCACAGTAGTAATTGTCATTTTTCTCAAAATAATAAAAATGGAATTATAGCATTTTGGAACCTAGATATTATCCAGGCTACCTACTAGTCCTGCCAATATCGCCATGTAATCCTCTATCTCCAATGAATCGTGGTACCCCCTGCTAATCACTCTCAAACTTTTCTTTCCAAAAGAGAAAGTTTGCAACGACCCAAAAGAGAAAGCAGTGCTATCGTAGTACTACTGCCCAAGAAAAAGGGGGTTCCCAGGTTGAAGCTATCTACTGTTTCTGCTGAGACCATTTCATACGTAAACTACTCTCTGAATAAAAAGACCCTTGACTTACTCCCACTCTAACTCTCCTTGACTTGGTCATTGGCCAAAAAGATACTTCTATAAATGTTTATTTCAGTCTTGCAAACAGGAAATGAACAGAGAGGTCCAAATCTGGTAAACAGATGGGATGTGGAAGGATTTCAAACCTCATTTCTGATGCTTTTGCCGTTTCCGTGTGAAAGAGGGGCACCGACTGCATTGTCATCAGAGAAATGAAATTCCTTGATTGAAATTGTACATTACAATTATTCTCTTGGAATCCCAAAATATTAGCCAATAACATTTTCTGGCCATGGCTCTGAATTTAAGACATGGAGGAAAAAAATTGAGGTGTTTTCAGGTCATACGTCAATGTTATTTGGATTTGTGAATGAGATGGCAAATCTACATTTCCTCGTGAGTTACAACATGGACAAAAAACATTTTAGCATCTCTTCTTGTTCCTTTGTCGCATTTTGAATACACCTCTTGCAGACACTTTTTCAAATCCCAAGTACATATTGTGAAGTGTCTTACACCTCAGTAGTGGAGGTTGTAGTCAAATTGTCTTTTCCACTTTAGCAACATTTTCATCACGATACAGATGTGATCAGGCTTCCACTCCTTGGCTCATCTTTGAACCCTTATTCTCTTGCTTATACTAATTGGTGTGAACATGAACATCCTCAGCGCAAGTATAAACCATATTGGAGGAATCCTCATAGCATCGGTCCTTTCTTTGTGACATGAATGTATCCTGGCTTGATTTTCACATGAATAAATTTATATTAATGAGGGTGACCATTTATTTATAAGTAAGAGTTGCACAAGAGTTTCAAAAGTGAAAATGTCCAAAAAGAGTTTCATTCAATGCATTCAACGCTTCAACGACTTTGAAGAGTGAATCCGTTCCGCTTCCGGTCCGGTATGAAGAGGACGCAGGCGTCACATGCTCGCCGCTTCTTCGACCGGGCCACTGTCAGTTGCTTTCTTTTTTGGTGGTCGTGCGGATTATTTGGCCATTGAGTCTGCCCTCTGCATAGCCCCGGCTCTGCTCCCTGCTTCGCCTGCCCGGCTCCTTCGCCTGCTCGCTGTTTCCTTGGGCGCGCTCTCGTGGGTTGTGACCATCGCAGCGGTTTGGTGGCGGTTTCCCGCCGTGATCTAGATTTGTAGCGGTGGCGGTCGATTTCCGCTGCATTTGCCGCTTTGCCGTGATCAACCTTGGCCTCGTGCCTGCCCTCTGCTTGGTCCCGGCTCTGCTCCTGGCTTCACCTACCTGGCTCCTTCGTTTCCTCGGGCCCGCTCTCATGGGTTGGGACCATTGTTTCACCTCCTCAACCTTGGCCTCGTCTCGTCTCTCTGCCCCTGCCTGGCATGGCTTTGCGGTACTCCGCCGCAAGGCTCCTTCTGCTCAATACCCGCTCCACCCCATCATGCATCTCTGCCATCAAATCAAATGGACTCCTCCGACGACCCAGGTACATTCACCGTGGCTCCGGTCGTAAGTTTGTTTATTTGCAATCAGGTCACTCCATCCCCGTCCTCTGGTCGGCTCAGCGCACTCTCACTCTTCGTCCCAGCGCACCTGGTCACAGCAACGCACACGATCGCACCTCCTGCCTACGAACCCTGGCTAAATCACCTGAATTCATCCCTGCTGTTCAAAACAACATCAAGCTCACCCTGTTCAACACCCGGTCCCTCAACACCAAATGCCTCATCCTGAACGAATACATCCTGGATAACAAACTGGACTTTCTCTGTCTCACCGAAACCTGGCAACAACCTCTGGGCTACTACACACTCAACCTCACCACACCCAATGGATATTCCTACGTCAATAAACCATGCTCGGAGGGCCGAGGTGGTGGAATTGCCGTTACTAGGGCATGCCCGTACTATATATATATCTAAAATTATATCCCCCCCCCTCTATTTACATGAAATGGTTTGGTCCAAAGCGAACGGCTTGCGAGTGGTGACAATCCCCCCCCTCTATTTACATGAAATGGTTTGGTCCAAAGCGAACGGCTTCCGGAGTTTGGTAAAGAAATCGCCATCGCGTGCACAAACGCGCAGGAAAGCGAATGAATCGCAAATTCGTTTTTATTAGTTTTAAAACATAGTTTAACGCCAACATAGTTTGCAAACATGAAATAAATGAATACGCTCTCAAATGTGCCATCCGAGGCAGAGTGTGTCCGCCACGTTCGGCACACGCGATAGTTCGCTGCTCTCTGATTGGTTGAATCGTTTTTTGGACATAGCTCGGTAAGTAATTGTCCGATTAATATGAAACCTTGAAAAGGCACATCCTCGGGTCCCCAGCAATATACCTGGCAAGTTAAAAGTATATCGGACCCGTGGTTGTCGAGAAACAGCGGTCACAGACAAACGTACAAACAGAGATTACTGGAATTATAGATAGATATCCACCGTCAAGACATCAAGACCAACCTCATCTCCATCTCATCTGCTCCATCATTTGAACACCTGGCTTTTAAACTCTCTGGTCGCACGCAGTCAGTCATGGCTGTCGTCTACCGCCCTCCCAAACCCCACCCATCATTCCTGTCTGACTTCTCCTACTTTCTGACCCAGCTATGTTCCCTCTCCCCCTCAATCCTCCTCCTTGGTGATTTCAATATCCACATGGACTCCACTGACTCCACAATAACCACTGACTTCACTGATTTACTCACCTGCTTTAACCTCACTCAACATGTCGACTTTCCTACCCATATCCGTGGTCACATTTTGGACCTTGTCTGCTCCACTGGATTAAATTTGCACCATCTCTCTGGCTCCGACCTCACCCTCTCTGACCACTTAGCCATCACTCTGACCATCAACATCCCCGCCCCAACACCAAGGCATTATCGCACTATCAACTTCCGTAAGCTAAACGCTCTTTCACCTACCTCATTCTCATCCACCCTCTCTGAAAAAATGTCCACTTCTCCCTTCATTGACCTCCACACCCCTTCCGACCTCACTGACTACTACAACCACACTCTCTCCTCCTGCCTTGACCAGCTTGCGCCTGTAAAAACCAAAACGGTTTCTTTCACCCATTCTGCTCCCTGGTTTACCCCTGAACTCTGCCTGATGAAAACTCGTGCTCGCCAACTTGAAAGACTCCGCAATAAAACGGGTCTCACAGTTCACTCCCAAGCCTACAAGGACCACCTACAACACTACAAAGATGCCCTCTCCCGCGCCCGCTCCGCCTACTACTCTCAAATTATCCACTCTGGCTCCGGAAACCCAAAAGCACTCTTCTCGACAATAAACAAACTCCTCCGCCCCCTGAACACCACCACCCAGTCATTCACAGTAGACAACTGCATCTCCTTCCTCTCTTTCTTCCAACGCAAAATTGACAACATCTACAACAGCTTGACCACCGCCGCACCCACTCCCCCTCCAACCACCTGCCCCCCCTTGTCCTGCCATCCCCTGTCTCGGTTCTCCCCAATCTCCCCTACTGACCTCTCTGAACTCCTCATAGGAATGAAAACTGCCACCTGCACTCTTGACCCCATCCCCTCCAGCTTTGTCAAGGCCGCCCTCCCTGCTCTCTCTCCACTTATCATTGCAACAATAAACTCCTCCCTGTCTACAGGCATCGTCCCACCTTCCCTCAAAATTGCTGCTGTTACCCCCATTCTAAAAAAACCTGGTCTAAACCCTGACACCCTAAACAACTTCAGACCCATCTCCAACCTACCCTTTCTGTCAAAAGTTTTGGAACGCGCTGTAGCCACTCAACTCAAACATCATCTCTCTGCCAATAACCTGTATGAAACATTCCAATCCGGATTCCGCTCCAACCACAGTACTGAAACTGCTCTCCTCAAAATCACCAACGACCTTCTCCTCTCCTCTGACGCTGGCAACCTCAACATTCTCGTCCTCCTCGACCTCAGCGCTGCCTTTGACACCATCGATCACACCATCCTCCTCACCCGACTTGAATCCACCTTTAACGTTACCGGCACTGCCCTCTCTTGGATTAAATCATACCTCTCTGACAGACGCCAGTTCATCTCCATCAATAACTGCAAATCCCCCACTGCTCCCCTCCCCCAAGGTGTCCCCCAAGGTTCAGTTCTTGGCCCCCTCCTCTTCATCCTTTACCTGTCCCCCCTCGGTCACTTAATCCGCCGTCATGGTCTCCAATTCCACTGCTTCGCCGATGACATCCAGCTTTTCATCTCCACCAAGTCCGTCTCCACCGACACCCACTCTATCCTGACAAACTGCATCACTGAAATAAAATCCTGGCTTCAAATCAACTTCCTCAAGCTTAACTGTGATAAATCTGAAATAATCATCATTGGCCCAAAAACGCTCACAAAATCCACCCATAACTTTGCCCTCAACATCGACGGTATCCCAGTATCCACCTCCCCTCACATCCGGAATCTTGGCGTCATCTTTGACCAAACCCTTTCCTTCGACAAATACACTAAACAGATCACAAAGTCAGCCTTCTTTCACCTGAAAAACATTGCCCATCTCCGCTCATCCCTCTCCTCCACAGCTGCAGAAACCCTCATCCACGCCTTCATCACCTCCTGTCTGGACTACTGCAATAGCCTCCTCTATCGTTCACCCTAAAAAATCACCAATAAACTCCAATACATTCAGAACTCCGCTGCCCGTCTACTCACCCATTCCCGGACCCGTGACCACATCACCCCCGTCCTTTACAAGCTTCACTGGCTCCCCATCCCCCAGAGAATCCAGTACAAAATCCTCCTCTTGACATACAAAGCCCTCTATAACCTGGCCCCATCCTACCTGGCTGACCTCCTCTCCAGACACACTCCCACCCGCAACCTCCGCTCTGCTGGTTCCAACCTCCTGACCCCCTCCATCCGGACCAAATTCAGATCCTGGGGGGACAGGGCCTTCTCCATCGCTGCTCCCACCCTCTGGAACTCACTACCTCACACCATCAGAGACTCCTCCTCACTCACCACATTCAAAACATCACTAAAGACCCACATGTTCAACACTGCATTCAACATTCAACCCACAGCATTTAACCCCTGACTATCTCTTCTCCTTCTCCCTCCTTTTGCTTTAAATATTTCCCTATTGATTCTTGTCTTTTTGCAATTGTTGTTTTCATGTATTGTTATGCATTATGTTTTCCACTCTGTCAAAGCGCCTTTGGGCTTCTGGAAAAGCGCTATACAAAATAAATGAATTATTATTATTATTATTATTCATGCAACAAACGTCTTTAAATGCGATATCCATAAGAATCAAAATCTACTTGCCATGTTTCATATCGGCTTAAAGCTTGATCACTGAAAGAGACAGTAACAGGAATAGATAATGGTGTAGGGTGCTCTTTGTTTTTACTATTACTGGCTTTGTGACTCATAAATATGTGATAATAACAATTTATCCAAATTTATCATCTCATACATTGTAGTAAAAAATTACAGCTATAGGTTTTGCCTATTGTTATTTTAAGGTGTATGGGATAAAAAAAAGGGCGTTAATTCAAATTCACACCAACATTGTGAGATGTACAGACATTTGTACTGCCTGTCACAAATGGCAAGCAAGGCAATACAAACACAGAAGATTGAAGGGGTAACGGCAGTTGTGTGCACTGTGGCATGCCAATGAAGTTCGAGCCTGCCAGCTTCCCATTGGTTGCCTGCCAACCAATGGAAGGCCGACAACCTCCATGAGGCCAAGATTTGCTGCAATAGTGTCGGTGAGGCCAAGATGGAAGGCGAATCACCGCAGAAATCTAGGTTGTTGGCTGGAGAAAGCAATAGGAGAAGTCTGTGGCTGGAAGAAACGAAAAGGCAGCAGGAAAAACAAGGGGAAATTTTGGCTGTGCCTCAGAGGAGCAGGTTGAGTGGATACAGATGGTTGGACTTTCAAGAAAAGGGGATAAAAATGGTGTTTCTTTGTAGATTTTTAATTTTTTTGTTCTTACCTCAAGTCTTGCAGCTGCTGAGTTACAAACAAGAGATTGAAGCTTGATTGTTGTTTTAATTCCTTTTGAGAACGGAATTTAACAGGGCAAATATGAGGCAGCGTTTTCTCCTTTGCATTGTCTTGGTAAGAGCTGAAAGCTTCTCCTATGTGCATTGCTTTTGAGCGGTCTCCTTGCCAACCGTGGATTGCACTAATTGCTTCTTCGCTGTCTTCGCCAACCCTGATGTTTTCCTTCTTTTCCTCCTGACCTTTAAAACAAGCTGTGCACGTTTCAAATAGTCCTTGAAGCTCTTGTGTGTTTCGTTCGGCTCGGCTCTGAGTGTGGTCATCTTCTGCATTTAAAAAGAATGACTCTGCGTGTGTTCTGAGCTGTTGGTGTTATAAAGATACAAAAAAACGAGAACATTTGGGAGCTTGAGTTTGCAGATGTGATTGCAGAACTGAGTATAGTGTGCGTTGCAGGAGATATCTGATGATGGCAAGATGGATGTGAACCTGGACTCGCTGACTGGCATCGTGATGGAGGGATACCTGTATAAACGGGCCAGCAATGCATTCAAAACTTGGAACAGGTGATTGCCTGACATCTCGTGCCAAGTTGTCATTTGGTCCCTATTGTCAAAATAATTTTGCTCTGATAATCCAATGATGATAATCATTGGGCTAGTTGGTGTTGTCACACTGGTGTTGGGCTAGCGGCTAGGGTGTCAGCTTAGGATCCTAGGATCCTGGGTTCGTAATCCCGGTCGATCGCTGAATTAACGCCAGGGGGATTGACTCAGCCTGTCATCCTTCCGAGGTCGGCTAATTGAGGACCAGTTCACTGGTAATTCCCTGTTTGTCGTTAAAGGCGGCAAAAAGGGTTGGCGTCAGGAAGGGCATCCGGCCGTAAAACATTGCTTCAAAAAGGGGACCGAAAAACAACAACAACCACGGTTCCCGAAAAAGGCCAACCCCCGCTTGCGGGGAAAAATGGCCTCTAAAGGTGGTTATAATCCAATGATGATAATATTGCCTTTGCTTTCTTTTCCAGGCGCTGGTTTTCCATCCAGAATAATCAACTGGTGTATCAGAAAAAACTCAAAGTGAGTCCGGTATAGCTGCACGAGATAATAATATAATGTGTTGTTAGACAATGGAACTTTAGTCCTTGTAAATGGGAGTCAAAGCTGTTTTTAGTGGAAGATCTGTGTTGTCCAGTCAATGATGAAAATGGTACTGCCGGATCTCATTACTACACTAATATACCGAGCGAAGGGATTTGCAGCCGAATGATGTTTCAAATTCTCAAATTGCATGTGCAAGTCCTGCCGCGATGGGGGCAATCATTCTGATGAGTGTGCACTATGCCTCTAGAAATCAACACGCCACACTTGGTTAGTGCACACCCTGATTTAATCCGTGAGTTACTGGCAAATTCTCAGCAATATATGCATTGTGAAAACATTGTGGTGCTCTCGATGTGACATTCAGAGAAAGTGACCGTGACTCAATTGAAATTTAAGGAAGCCTTTGGATGTGAATACTGATTGCCCACCACACTGCTTGCCAATAACAAGTCTCCTCGATCTCCAGTATATTCTACACACAAAGCACGTTTCTTGCTCATGCCTCTAAAGCTTTGCTGCTTCTGCTAGGTCCTCAGGGTCCTGAGACTGCTTTGGAATAGAGGTATTTGAGGTCATACATGGCCTGGAGAAATGCCCAAAAACTGCCAGACAGGCTCACCGATCTGATTTAAAATATTTGCACATTTCCTGAACTCGAATTTCTTGAAAAGAGAGGCCACTCATGTTTGACTTGTCGAGAACCAAATGTAGGCCAAGATTTTGCAATAGTTATGTTGGCTGCACATTATTAACATTTCACTCATGTTTCTTGGTGAATACAACAACAACAACAACAACATGCATTTTAAGGCCATTTTCCCTGCTAGAGCGGGGGTTAGCCTTGCGGTCCCCATGACAATCTTCTCCATTTTGCCCTATTTTCTGCATCTCTCCTTGTTAACCCCCTTGCCCGCATTTCTTCTTCCACCATCTTTAGCCAAGTCTTTCTCGGTCTTCCCCGTCCTCTACTTCCTTCTACATTAACTTCCATCACTCTTCTCAACCAGTCACTTTCATCCTTCCTCAATACATGACCAAACCATCTCAACCTGTTCCTCTTCACAGCATCAATCACAGGCAATATTCCCATCATCTTTCGCAATTCATCATTTGTCTTCCTCTCTCTCAACGATACTCCGCACATCCATCGAACCATTCGCATTTCCACCCTTTCCAGCCTTCGTTGCTGCTCTACGTTCATTACCCATGTCTCGCTCCCATAAATCATAACACTTCTCACACATGCAGCATACACCTTTCCCTCAGCTTCAGCGACACTTCTTGGTGAATGTATGAGAATAATCTATTGATGACTATAACAACGCTGCAATTATGGATCAATATGTCGTCTACGACAAAGTCGATAGGTGCTGTTAAAGCCATATTATGTCCTTCCGTCAATCAGTCCTTCCTTCCATCAGGCAATGGATCCATTAAACTCGGCATGATGATTCATGATGTCAATGTTTTTAAATTTAAAAAATGTTTTTAAAATTATTTAATATCTTTATTTATTTGGTTATTTTTAAATTCCTATCCAGGTGGTGAGATGATTCGCTAATTCACTCAACATGTAATCTATTATTGAATGTCCATCACATATGAGATTCCATCATGATTCCAGCATCAATGTTTCTGCATTATTTAATTTTAACCTCCTAATCCTCTTAATTGTACCTTTTAATGTAAGTTGAGATTAAACATTACTTAATTTAATTCTGAATTAAATTTAACCTCTTAATGTCATTCAAGCCTTCTTGCTTTAAAGAACGGGAAAGAAAGGGGGAGGGGAGAACAGAGAGTTGGGGTGAGGGCAGAAAGGGGACAGTCCTTTTAGTCCTTTTAGTCGCTTTTCGTCCTTTCACTGGCGGGGTGATTAATCAAAGTGTGTGCCGTCCCTCGGATGGACGTTAAACGGGCATCCCGTCTGCCTGCATTCGTTGGTGGACGTTAAAGATCCCATGGTGTCCTTTGTGAACAGTAGGCGAGCTATCGCCGGCATCATGGCTAAATTCCAAATTCCTCCCCTAACTTCAGTCAAACATCAATCAGGCCAGCTGGTTCGTGAAGTCTTGGGCCAAGCTTCCCCCAGCTGTCCCCACAATAATGGTGGGATAATAGTGGTCATTAAAGAAGAAGAAGACTCTTTTAGTCCTTTATAAACCCGTTCAACACTTTGGACCCCTTTGTGCCCTCTTAAGACCTTATAGACCCCTTAATATCTCATACACCCCTTAATACCCCTAAACTCCTAAGAACCCAAAGACCCTTTATAACCTTAATACCCTTTATAATCTTAACACCCTTTATAACCTTAAGACCCTTTAGAACCCAATACCCTTTAGAACCATAAGACCCTTTATAACCCTAACCCTTGAAGATTCTGAAGATCCTCAAGACCATTTATACCTTATACTAATTGGTGTGAGGTGTGAACTCAGTGGAGTGCACAAACCCCCAATATCCTTAAGATCTTTAAGACCCCAAAACACCCCAAACACCCCTAAGATTCTTTAGACCCTTTAGAACCTTCACTTTATCACCTAATGCAGCCCGACTATGACCACCCTCCATCGGGAGACGAGCGTCTATCCTTTTTGGGACTATTCATTTTATTAAGCTTCCCACGATAGCATAGGGGAAGGTTTATTGCTGTTGTAGATTTTGTTTCTACAATTGGTGCCCCCAATTTTTAATGGTACCATAGACTTTCTAAGACCCCCAGGAGTACTACACCACCATTTAGGAGGAATAAAAAAAATAATTAATTCTTATTATTTTCTTCATGCACTGTCAACACTACAAATTTACAAACGGTATCAATTTCTGAGCCATATCTCGGAGCTGGTGGGACCTTTGGAATGAAATTTTGCATCAATAATGTGAATAGAGAGTGCGTGGGTTTAACCAAATATTTAAAACCATGACCTAATTACTTTATCGTCATTTTAACATTTTTCACCATAACTCGACTAAAGTTTGTCTGATTGAAACAAAATTGCCCTCTTTAAATAACTTAGGGCAAGGCGCATTTAAACTTAATTTACCTCATACCTCTCTCGGTTAAAGGTCATGGTCCTCTACCCCTTGGAGTAATAAACAACCATGTAGGATTTTCTCCCTTTTCTTCTTGCAATGTCCAACTTCCAGAATGGAATATTGTATCAATAATGGAAAATGAAGTATGCAGGGTTGATGTAACTTTTTTAACCTCGGCCTAATTTTTCATGTCATGACTCAATTATAGACGTTTTAACATTTTTCATCACAACTCGACTAAAGTTTGTCCAATCAGAACTAAATCGCCCTCCCTAGATAGCCTAGACCAAGTTGCATTTATGCTTAATTTATATGATACCCTTCCGAGTTAAAGGTCAAGGTCAAATGGCGATCTGAAAAAATAACATGTTTTTTATCATCACTCAATTTTGCCAATGCAGAATCTCAAAGACCGCTTGGCCTTCCAAGATGTTTTTGCATCATAATAGTGGACCTGCACAGAAGTTGTGCACCTGATACTTGATTTGTGTGTTTGACCTACTATTTTCGGATTGTGACCTAATTGACGAAAAACACCTTTTTTATCATATCAAGGACAGAGAACTGTTTTTGATGGGAGTCATAGCTGTTCTTCGTGGAATATCTGTATTATCCAGTGTTTAGTTAATGATGAAAATGGTGCTGCTAGATCTCATTACTACACTAATATACCGAGCAAAGGGATTTTCAGCCGAATGATGTTTCTAATTCTCCAATTACATGTGTAAATCCTGCCGTGATGGGGAACTGAACTGAAAATTGAATAATATTCCTCTGATTTTCATGATGTGAGTTTTATGGATAGACTGTAGATGGGGACACATTTTCTTAATCTCCACAATCTATCCCGAAATGTTGACCGTCATATGGTGGTCTGAACAAAATATGGCCATCATTGGATTGTGGGTCAATGGTAAGTCGCGGGTGATCGCTTTGTGATCGCAAATATCTAGTTTGTTATTATTATTGCTTGATGTGAAAGTGAACTTTCTTGAATAACTAGAGCAAAATTTGCATATATATGAGTCCGCAATTCTGTAGGAGATGCGATCTTGTAAAATGTGGTTCTTATCAATTGATTTAAAATTATTAGCCCATCCCCTGCACAGCAGGAGATGGGGTTTTGCAATCACTTATGTGTGTCTGTCTGTGTGGTTGTCTGTCTGTGCGTGTGTGTGTCTGTCCAGGCCATAACCTTTTCCCCATTTGAGCTATTGTTATCAAATTTTCACCAAACCTTTATTATGATAATAATTAATTTTGTTAAAAGTTTTGAATTATTTAAAAATTAATAATTTTGTTAAAAGGTCAAAAGGTCAAAGGTCAGCCTCACATAAACTCATCAATTTCCAATTGACCTGAAATTATTTAAATTTACAATTTGAGTTTTGTCATAAAATTTTCAACTAAGCTTTATTATGATAATATGGAGAAGGCAAATTCATAATTTTGTCAAAAGGTCAAAGGTCAAGGTTGCGTAAAATCACCAATTTTCATCAAATTGACCTGAAATTTTAAGACTTTGCATATTGGGTTACATAATTGGTTCACCAATCAAAAGCTAGAACCTGATTATTTTTTAGATCTAAAGCTCAAAGGTCAAGCCTGCTTAAATCATCAATTTTTGTTTTGTATTTTTATTTTAACTGTTTTCGTTATTTTGAACATTTGGAAGAAGAAGAGGACGTCTGAATACAAACGGACGCGGATGGGCTTTGCATTTTCAGATGCTTTCTAGTTTACATTGTGCCATGGATTGTGAACTTCATTGAAACTTGCAGTTCTGCCTTTTAGTCCCACTCCACCCTGT
Organism: Myxine glutinosa; assembly: GCF_964187855.1. Taxonomy (NCBI): domain Eukaryota; kingdom Metazoa; phylum Chordata; class Myxini; order Myxiniformes; family Myxinidae; genus Myxine; species Myxine glutinosa. The sequence goes on from NC_136264.1 coordinate 104,456,078, forward strand.
ATTTTATATTTTGCAACATTAAAATAAGAGAGATTGCAAAATCTGTCACGTAAGTTGGACTATATAAGGTGATTGATTACCTTATTGACTACGTGATGACTGGAATTATTCTCAATGCCAGGATTCTCCAACTGTGGTGGTGGAGGATTTGCGTTTGTGCTCCGTGAAACCATATGAGGACATCGAACGCCGTTTCTGCTTTGAGGTCGTATCTCCTGTAAAGTAAGGGCCCATGGAGTGCTGCATATCCACAAGGAATTTTCTAACATCTTCACCACACTGATGCTTCTGATTTGATTCAAAACACAAATGCACACAAAATCCGAACAGGTGAAAATATAGAAATGCATTCATTACCACATGGTTAATGATAAACTGGGGTATAAAAGGAGGGGAGGGGATAAGATTGTCTTTGACTTCAGACTTGTCTCTGTTTTTATCTGCTTAAAACTGTCATTTCGTTTTACAGGCTGTGGTACAACACACACAACACTGTTTTTGCTTGTGTCTCGACTCCATGTCCATGTTAGAGTGTTTGCATGCATGCATGCATGTTAGTGTGATAATGTGTGTTCTGGACAAAGTCACACACACACACACACTGCCATTCCATGAGAAAACGCACTCCATGCAAACACAGTTGTGTGACTCTGTTCTCTTTTGAGTTTATGAAGAATCAAAACATCAACGAGAAGTGTGGGTTTAGGGAAATAGGGTGTAGGGAAGTGTTTTAGTCCCCCACAAAAAAATAGAAAAAAACAATTTTATTTCTTCAAAATGCCACAATGATCTTGGCGATTGACCAAAACGCCAATTGACGATCTTGCTGTTGTTGTGGAGAGTGGGCGGGAGCTGCAGGAAGTGCTGGGGGAGTGGAAGGAGGTGTTTGAGAAACATGGACTGAAAATGAGCATGGAGGAGACAGAGGTGATGCCAGTTTGGCGGCAGAGAAAAGAAATGAATATGAGGTTGGAAGGGAAAGAGATCAGACAAGGAAATAGGTTTGAGTATTTGGGGTGAACAGTGACCGGGGATGGTAAGTCAGAGGCAGAGGTGCGGAGGAGGATTCAGGTGGGTAGGAATGCGTGGAGGAGAGTGGAGGGTGTAATGGCCGACAGAAAGATTTCAAGGAGATTGAAAGGGAAGGTTCTGATGTCGTGCATAACGCTGGCATACCTTTACTGTATGGAGACTGTGGCACTGACAGAGAGACAACAACAGAGGCTGCAGGTTTGCAAGAACAACTGGGTCAGGGGATTGCGGGAGTGAAGAGGGTGGATAGAAGGAGAATGGATAAAATGATGGAGGAGATTGGTGTGCAGATGATCTTGACAGGGAGATTAGTGAAATGCCGGCTGAGATGGGTTGGACATTTGGTGTGGATGGGCAAAGAGAGAATGGCAAAGAGAGCGGATAGATTGAGGGAACAATGTAGGAGGAAAAGAGGTAGACCACGGTTGAGATGGAAGGATTGTGTGAAGAGGGATATCAGTAAGGTGGGGTGGTTGAAGAGTGGAGAGAGTTGGTTGAGGACAGAGGGGAGTGGAGGAGTATTGTGGTCAAGGCACGGCAGGAGTTTAGTGCCATTGAACCTCATCCCTTATAAAGGGAAGAGGATTAGAACATCACTGGGGAACCCTGGGCCTTGCTAGTGAAAGATAAAGAATGAGAGAAGGATGGAAATAACAGTCAGGATGATTTAGTGCGTTGTATATAAAGAATGTGTACAATTAGAAAAAATAATTGGTGTGTGTGTTCCAGACAGTCAGAACATCAGTAAACTATAACAGCACTCAGTGGAGTGCACACCTCTCCAGGGTTGAACAGTTTATGTTTTGTATCCACTTATAGGCCAGATCTGGATCCGAACCTGAACCAAAATCGAATCGGCTTGTTCTTGTCTCCTAACCAACTCATCCACCAAGTTTTGTCATAACTCTTTCACAACTTGTTGAAATATTGTGCTATGTATTGTTTTAGCTCCATCTCTCAATGGTGACTAATCACTTTTTTAAAAATCAAAAACTTCACGAATCCAGATCAGGATCTATTACAAAATGTAATCAATTTGGCCTTGTCACACACCCAACCTGTCCACAAATTTCGTCTGAATCCGTCCACAACTTTTTGAGATATCCTGCTCACAGACAGACAGACAGGAGTGAAAACATACCCCCCATCCACCTTCGGTGGTGGAGGTAATACGTTTCACATTACTGAAGTTCTTCATTTAGGCCTACATCAATTTTGAGGTTTGCTATTAACACAAAGTTAAGTGTAGTGTGTTCTTGGGTGTTATACAATTACTAGTAGTGTAATAATGTTGCTTCTGGGACACCTCCGTTTAACATGGGAAATCCCTATCTAATGTCATTTACCCCCTTGTCTTTTTCAAAAATCATAAACACCTCTATTTCTCCCACCCTCATCTTTATGAACCTTTTGTCTGTAGTACCTATCCTTAATGTTGTTCATTAGACCACTCAAACACTACAAATATTTGTTTTCTCTTATAGACCTATCATCCTTCTTCTACATATCATCTGGCAGATTAATCTTTGACCCACTCAAACATTGACCCATTCACTTCCATATTAATTTTTCCCCTCCCTCATTGCCCCTAAACACCTCTATTTCTCTCACCCTTTTCTTTACGAACCTTCTAACCTTTTGACATGCTATCCTTATTCATTAGACCACTTAAACACCTGTGATCCTTCTGACCTTATGAACCTTTTAACCTTTTACTCTTAATATCATCTGGTGAATATAACCCACTCAAACAACGACCCTACAAATATTTGTTTATGTGTGGGAAATAATTTAATTCTCCTACAACTCTCCTCACCGTCTAATACATTAACAAAAAATATGTTTGAGTTTGGTTCTTTATTAAGATATTTTAACTGAGCTAAGATAAAATGGTAAACCTCCCTCAATGTTCTTATTTGAGCGCCTCCAGTGCCACATACCATTTTTAAATTAAAGTATATATTTTCCTGACAACCATCAAAGTTTTCCGTCCACTCAAAAATATTTCCATCTTTTTTACCCAATTCACCGGTATTTAAATTAATTCTCTTATTTGTTTTGTGAACTTTTTTACCAGTTGCCTTTTCAATTATACCTATTTGATATTTTTCACATTCATTATGTTTTCCATTTATATACCAAGGTTGATTACACCTCCACTCTTTAGTCTGGTTGATACTTGGTTCTATCATTTATATAATAGTAAAAAAGGCGGCGGTAGCCCGTTAAAATCCCCAACCCCCCCCCCCTTTTTAACTTATCACTTATATATATCTTATCACTTATATATATCTTATCACTTATGTATATCTTATCACTTATATATATCTTATCACTTATATATATCTTATCACTTATATACTTATATAACCATAAGGGAGACTATCAATTCCATTTTCTAAAATAAACCTCTTATCATCAAAAGCCCCCAATGCTTTCTTATTTATCTCTTCTGAATATAATTGATGTTTATAACTTCTTATTCCATTAATCTTTCTAAACTCTTCTTTCTTTGTTGTTAAACAGTTATAATAATCCTTAAAGTTTATTGTTTCTTTAATAACATTTTTCTTTACACCTTTTAACTTCTTATCAGTCTTTTCAACGTTATTCACAATGTATTTATAAGCATAAGCCTTTGACCTCAATCCCACAAATTCACTCATAACATTTCCTCCTAATTCATCCTTGAACTTTCCAATCACCTTTTTATTTTTAGAAGAGAACAACTCACTCTCTGGACTGTAATTACTCGTGTCATAGATATTAATGTCTCTTTTCATGTCTGAATAAACATCGTTGGTATTAATTTTCAAAATAAAACTATCTGTATCCATATAAAGTAGATTAACATCATTTTGATATTTCTTCCTCAAGTTATTATAAAAGTAATCATACATTAATGACTTTGATAAATCAAGAATTGTTGTTCCAATATAAATAGGTTTGTTCATTTCAATACTCTCTTTAATCAAATGGATCGCACAAAAGTTCTCAGTAAAGACCTCAGCTCGAGTAAAACTCGGTCTATTAATTAATTTTGATGCTTGTTCCCAAGATGTTGATAGTCTGATATTTTGTCTTTTCCTCACATTCTCCATAGTCTTACCAAAGACCGCATTATTCATTAATTTATAAAAGTCTTTCTCAAAATCTGTTTTTGACTCTGTTCTTCTTTGTGTATTAAAATCAATGTACCCCTTTAACCAATGACTTTGATTGAACTTTAGAACCCTATGGATCTTCTCTACTCTTAGACCTTTTGATAAATATTGTCGCAAATTTCTTTGGTGTAGAACATAATTTTTCTTGTTATATAATGTAGTAAGTAATTTTTCTGTTGATTCACCTATATCAAACGATCGTTGATAATCACTCAACCATTCTTTCTTTGGACTTTCTTTCTCACAAGCAAATGGGAGATCTTTGTGTAGGTTATGGAGTTCCTCTGGATATTTTAAATCAATTTCAAAATAATAACCAACTTTTTCTTCATCCAATTCTTTTTGTGTAGAGATACATACATCTTGTAAAACGTTTTTGTAGTCTTTTTCCTTTACCCATCTAAGTTTTCCATAAGGAAGAGCCTGAGACATTGCCCAGCCATACAGGTTGTTCGCGTCATAGTACATCAAGTAAGAACTCTCTTTCGTTGGATCATAATTTGGAAGATATTTGTTATTTGCTTTTGCGTATCTACTCGAGCAGACTTGTGAAATTCCACCTCTTTTTGCCTTTTCAATCATCAAAAGCATATCAACATCGATTATCAAATCCAAATCTTGTTTTGTCATTTTCAACATCGCACTCCAGGCCAATCCAGGTGCTGTGTAGTAGTGAGCAGGATCCAATCCATATCCAGTGCGACAAACAGATCTAAAGGCTTCAAATACATCGGCCAATAAAAGCACATCAGTTTTGAGATACAAATCGTGATACTCGCCAAGATTCTTGATGTTATATTTTTCCCAAACATTTTGTGCGTGTACATAATCTTTATCAGATATATGACTATTATTTAATTTGTTATAGAAATTTTCTTTTGAAGGAAGTTGTGTTTCATTGAATCTCTCAAATGAGTCCATATAGTCATAGGGGTAAATTCCCTTTTGTGTTAGAAAATCTTTATCTAAAAAATACTCTGAAAGACATGGAAACTCTTTTAGATTTTGAACCAAGTTAACCAATGGACTTGCCATGAATTTAAATGTATCAAGAAATCTGATATGAGTAATAGGAGATGTGTGAATTGTTTTTGTGAATGAAATGTATTTCTGATCCGTGTTTGGAATTGCTGAGATACTTCCAGAAGTCTTTGAGAGTTCCTTGATAAATAGATGTGTATCATAATGAGCGTTGTTATGAAGAAAGACAGGAATGAAAGAGGGGAGTTGATAATTAATATTACAACTTTGATGAGCCGGACCTCTATATTTACCAGTGAGATGACAATGGTCTCTAACCTTTAGACCTTTACCAATTTTCTCCTCACAAATATGACAGACATTGTTTTTTATAAATTCCCTTTTTTCTTTACTTGTTAAGGACATTGGTTTATTGGTTTCTCTCATTATCTTGGTTAATCGAACACAGTCTTTTTCTAGTCGTTTCACAAACTCCTCTGGGGTATTTGAGCCTCTATACATCTCTAACTTGTTATATTTATCACCAACGGATGATTTGATATAATAACAAAAACCACAAGGAGTATGTTTTTGATATTTATTTGTGTATGATTCTTTTGGATCTTGAGAAGCAGTATCAATTTTTTCTAAAATACTTTCAAAATCAGCATATATAACAAATGGATGTTTGATCTTTTTATTTTCATCTTTGAATGTGATCTTTGAGCCTTCTTTAGGCATATTGATTACCGTTGATTTATGTTCGCCACAATAATTTGAATGTTTATCTAATCTTTCTTGTGAATTGAAGAAGTTAAGACAACGCAAACAAATATATATTTTATTTGTTCTCTTACAGACTTGTGGTTTTATTAATTTAGCAATATCTTTGATGTATGTATAATGTGAATTTTCGTCTGAATTAAAATATAGAAGATTAATATGAGTTTGTTTACAATTGTCAGAAAGCTTTAAAACCTGAATGTTGTTTGTTTCTGTTAGACCATAAACATTAACTGATAAATTATTCATCTTTTCAAATTTAGGAATATCATTTAAAGTCATCGGAAACTTTAGATCTTTCGTATTTAATGTATTCTCATATTTTTTATAATGAGATACTCTTTCATCATGAAAATGTGGAGGATGTAAGTGTGCTAAAATAGACCAGAGAAAACATTTATTGTCTTTATTTTTGATATTGATAACTGCTTTTCTATTTTTGATAACACTGGGTAAATCAATGTAAGAAGAAGCTTTTAGAGGATCTGATTTAAGAATATGAATGTCTATGTAAATAATTTTTCCTATATTGAATCCACTTCCTACGATTGAATTATCCACATCTTGCTCTTGTTTAATAAGTTCATCATAGACTCCTGATGTTTTAAAATCTTGATATGAAGATATAAAGTGTGGCTCAGTTCTCATGTATGGTGCATCTATAACTCCTTCATCCTTTGTCATTTCTAATTTTACTCCCATATAAAATTTAAGTGGTTTCATTTCCTTTAGTGTTTTTTCAATCAACGTTTGAACAGCAGGTTTAACTATTTCTACAGCATCAACTATAGACTCTGGTTCAGGAGGTTTGAAGTTAAAGACTCTTATTTTAATATGTCCTTTGAATGCTCCATCAGAGTTTTTAGTTGTGATAAAATTTGATAAATGTAGATTTGTTTTAAGATGTATTTTGAAGCCTTTCTTGAGGATATTTTTATTACATGTAGAACAGTGTTTTGTTTCAGGTGGAAGAGGGGAAAGTTTGTTTAAAATGTTGTATGTATGTTTTGCGGTGAGAATATGTTGTTTATAATATTTTACTTCCTTCTCGCAAGTATCACAATAAACCATATTTATAGCGTGAGAAAACGTGGTGTTTTATATATATCACTGTGCTTAAAATAAAACACTTTTGAGCTTTACAGCTCCGTTTTATATATATCGCTGTGCTTAAACTAAAACACTTTTTCACTCAGAATCATCTAAGTCATAACTATCACATGAATACTCAGAATCATACTCAGAGTCATCAATAAAGCTACTCTCATAACTATCATTTGAGCACAAACTATTAGTATCATAACTATCATCTGTGTTCAATGAAATACTATCATCACCATCGTCCAAGTTCAATGAAATACTATCATCACTATCGTCCGAGTTCAATGAAATAGTAAAATCTTCACTGCTGTATTGACTCATATTTAATTAGCAAGAAAAATATTCCCATCAATATCTATATACTTTCTTTCATTAACAGATTCAATCTCTACAATTTTTATATCAAAAGTTATCTTTAAATAATCTCTAACTATCATAGAACGAAATGACATTTCACCAGAAATATTAACATCATTCATTTTACTTAGATCTACACCCTTTGGATTATTAAAGAAAATACAAATGTCTCCTCTAGAATTATTAATGGTCTTATCATTCTTTTTCAAAGTATCGTGGTCAATCACTTTTTCAAGCTTTGAATAAATTGCCAGGAGTAGAGGAGAAACTTTTGTTAGATTTACTTTAATGGATGTCTTTCCAGGTATAGTTAGAGCTCTTCCTTTAAATGAAATAGAGGGGCTCATGTTATTTTCCATAACTGGTTTTACCCAAAAATTTCCATATTTATCTTTGTTCAATTTAACATCTTTGACATATTTTTCTATATCTTCCACCGAAGTAGAGATTGATTGAAATTTGTCTTTTGTGCTTTGAAACATTGTATTTATTAATGAATAAACTTGCGTTTAGTTTAAGTAAAAATTTACCACATAAATATGATAAGTTCTGAAGGATATTTAGAATTTCCAGACTCTCCATATGATAAATTAGAGAATTGTCCGGCTTGTGATAGAGTGGGGCTTAATGATGAGGATTCATATAAACAATGTTTATTCTGTGATTATATTCTAATTAATGATAATAAGAAATATAAAAAAACATATAACTCTTTTAAATTAGAACCAAAAATGAATTACTTTACAAGATTAATAAGAGAGATGAATGTTAAGCATTATGGTGATAATACACCATTTCTTACAAGGAAAGAGACTCTTTGTATTGAGGAAATGTATAAGGGTTTAATGATATTTATTATTCAAAATAATTTTAATGGAAATGTTAATACAAGATACTACATAAATAAAATAATGAATTATTTTGAAATTAAACCCGAACTCAGGATAAAATATAGAGTTTCTAAAATAGCTCAAAAAAAGTTGGATGACTTGTTTTCCAAATATATAAATGAATGATTTTTTACCCGTTTGGGAAAATAAGATAAAATTTAATAACCATAAAAACATTCCAAATTCATTGAGATGTCTAATAGTTGGTTCAAGCGGATGTGGGAAAACCTGTTTACTTTTAAAGATGCTCCTTGGTCCTAATTTTTTAGATTATGATAATTTAATAATTTTTACAAAGTCAAGTTTTCAACCCGAGTATCAACTACTCTCACAGGGTTTTAATGCAGGTCTTAAAAAGGAAGACATTATCGGTTTATTTAAACTTCAAAACAAACTGAATGATTATAATATTGAAGATATAATACAATTATTTTGTGATACACAGAAATCAAAATCGAAACCCATAACTTGTATTCTCAGTGATAATACGGATGATATACCTTCACCTCAAGATTTAGATAAATCAAAAAAGAACCTCGTCATCTTTGATGATTGTGTTAATGAGAGAAACCAAACAGTAATGGATAGCTACTATACAAGAGGGAGACATTCTTCTTGTAATTGTATATATCTTAGTCAATCATATTTTCAACTCCCTCGACGCTCAATAAGAAACAATGCCAATACTTTTATTTTATTTAAGTTAAATTCAATAGATGTAAATAATTTTTGGAGAGATAATTGCTCTACGTTATGTAGTAAAAAAGAATTTGAAAATTATATGAAACACACGATTGGAAAATATAAATATATTGTTGTGAAACAAGATGAGATACTAAATGATATTTTTCAATAAATAAATACAGAAAATGAATACCGAAGAAAGAGAAAGAAAGTTTAAGGAACATCAACAATTAGTTTCAAAAGTTGTTAAACAACAGGAAGAGATAAAGAAGAAACGGAGACAGAAACTAACTGGTGAAGAAGCCTTTGAAAGAAAACAAGAGAAATTCTTTAAACCACTTTTGAAAACTCAACACTCACCTACAGTTCCCACGGTAGAATTTACTCCGAAAAAACTTCAAATGCTCAAAGATTTTAGTCAGATAACAAAACAAGAACTTGGTGAATTAGAATATGATGACGAGGGATTATTTCGGAAACTTGAGGAGGTAAATCAACCCCCTAATTATGTTGTGGAAGCTCTTCAAAACAATGAATATTCGGCGGGTTCAAAAACCAGAGCAGGTCTCATTCCAACAGAAGAACCAGCAGTGTTTCATCTTGTGGAAGAAAAGGTATTGATATTTAATGATGAATTGATGTTCTTGAGTTCTACTCAACCAAATGTTAAATTAACTCCAAGATTAATGTTTCTTCTAACAAACCCCGGATTCAGCGGTTCAAAATATTTTGAGGAACCACTTGATATGGAAAGAGAGGAAGATAGGGTATATATTGAGTTGCTAAATGCACTTGATTATGGAGTTTCTGTTGCTGGTAAAAGTAAGAAGAATGAGAAGGAGAAACATATTATTGATGCTTTAAGTAAGCTTGGTTCGGGTGTTAGTTTTCTTCCAAATGACCCATCACAATTAGTTAATAGGCTATTATTGTTGTTAGGTAGTAAGAAGGCTGGAAACAACAATTGTTTTAATGAATCCTCAGCCATTTTAGATCAGTTGATGAACATGAAAATAATTAATAAATGTCAATACAAAGATATTTTATTAGATATTAAATAAGATGAGAAGCACAATTCTTAGTTTTAATTTCACAACGAGCGATTACACAGCTTCATTCCCTTACCCACTACAACTTGACCCCCTTACCTCATATGAGGCATCTTTGTTGTCAATGGAAACTTACAATACCCTTTTTAATATCACAGAGAAAAACAACAAGTTTAGTTATAATCCAGGAAGTGGATATAAAACTATAACCGTTTCACCTGGAGCTTACGAGATTTCTCAAATATCTTCAGAAGTCTCTCGCCTTATGAAAGAAAAAGGTGATGAACCAAAAAATATTGTAATAGATATTCAAAAACACACTTCAAAATCAACTATTAAACTTAAAAATAATTATAAAGTTGATTTCACGATTGAAAATTCGTTTAGAGAGCTATTGGGTTTCTCTTCAAAAAAGATTGAAAATAACGGGACGTTTTACAGTGATAATGTTATCCAAATATCCTCCGGTATAAATTCAGTATTAATTCATTGTGATTTGATTGATGGTGCTTATAACGATGGAATAAGAACAAATACAATATTTTCATTCAGTGCATACTCAACCCCGATTGGTTATAAATTTAATATGGAACCAAAAAATCTTGTCTATTTACCTGTGTCAGGAAAAACCATATACAGAGTAAGTTTTAGGATAACCGACCAAGATAATCGTATGATATCCTTTAATGATGAAATTATATCCATCAGAATTCACCTACGTGAAGTTTTTCAATAAATAAATAATGGTTATTGTGAGAAAACACGAGTTGGGAAAATATAAAATAATTACAGGGGAGGGCATGTTCCTTTCACCAGACTATACAAGGTATGTGGGTAGAGGATACTATAAACCTAAGAGACAACGAGGTGTAGGTCATCAATTTCGAAATAAAGGAGATGGGATAATTGATACTCTAATGGGTATTGGTTCAACCATCCTTAAACATAAAGACCTAATTGATTCAACTGCTTCTGCCGTGGGCTCCGTTGCGGGTGCTATAAAGAGTATAAAAGATGCTCAAAAGGAGTCTCATAAATTACAAGCAATCAAAGAAATAAAAAAAGGTAAAACTCAACTATCTTCACAAGAACGACAAAAAATCATTAAAATACTTGGGTCAGGGTTTCAACAATTTTAATGCTATATAAATACAAGTATGGAAGCGATTGATAGTATCTATGATTTGGATGATACGATTATCATTTCAAACTCCACTAAAAAGGAAGACTATTTTAAGGTAAATGCTATAACAGGAACAGACTGGAATTCAAACGGAACAAAAAGTTTTGAAATAAATAATCGACAAACTTACTTGAATATAGCTGATAGTTTCTTGCTGTGTAAATTTAAATTCACTAAGGCTGCGAATAATACTAATGCTACACTCGTAAATGATTTCTTCTGGAAAATGTTTGACAGTGTCCGCCTGTATATTGGAACACAAGAGGTTGAAGCGGTTGATTATGTCTCTGCTACATCTGAAATGATGAAATTTACACTATATTCGTTTAGTGATAGAATGGGTAAGGGAGCTGTTGAAGGTTTTATTCCTGATATGTCAACGGGTACAAACGCAGACCCTGGTTATAGTCAAAGGAAGTCAATGTATAATGATGAAACAAAAGCAGTGAATAGTTTTACCGTAGCAGTACCTCTTAAAGGTATATTTGGATTTTGCGATTATGATAAAGTTTTGTATGGTCTTAAAATTAGATTTCAACTACAAAGGAATGATAATGTAAATAGGTTGCTTTTTGGGGATGAAAATGCTTTTGGAGACAACAATAAATTTGTTATTAATGATTTGTGTTGGTATATCAGTGAATATACTCCTAATCTTAAAACGGAAGAGATGTTAAATAGAAGACTTAACTCAAAGAAACCGCTAAATGTATCATACCTTAAAAGAAGATGTCAACACGTTAAACTGGAACACACTACCTACACTTGGAATTTGGGTGTTCTTCAAGGAAAGCCACGATACCTCTGGCTCATTTTTAAAAAAACCAGATGGAGAGGACGGTACTAATAAGAATAATGCGCTGAGTGATAATGCTAAGGTGAAACAACTTCGGGTTTCTCTTGATGGCACATTTTATCCGCGAGATAGATTGGAAATTGATTGGGAAAAAAATGATTCTGCGGAAGCCTACAAGTCCTACCAAAAGGTGTGTGAAAGTAATGGTAATAATGATCCTATTTTGGATATGGTTGCGTTTCAAAAACTTTATACAATCTACGCAATTGACCTGAGTTCTCAAAAGGAAACTATAAAGTCTAATCGAGTGGATACTTCTCTATACATTGAAAGAGGGGAGAGTGAAGAGGTTAATGCATATTGTTTGCTTTTGGAGGAAACAGAATTACAGATTAATACAGATAATGGTGTTATGATTAATATCACATAGGTTTTTTCTCATAAATAAATGGTTGGGGTATATGTTAATCAAATCAATCTTAATAAATTAACATCTTGTATTCAAAATCAAAAGCCTTGTATTATTAATGTTAATACAATTCAAAGAAAAGGAGCTGTAAGAATTGATGTTTTACTCACACACACACAAGTAAAAACACTAAATGATGTTGGATCACTTAAAATTAAAATGACGAAACCTATGTTAAAGAAATATTCAATAGACGAGTCAAGAGGAGGATTTCTCCCGTTTCTAATTCCTTTATTTGCTGGTTTAAGTGCAGCGGGAGCATTGACTGGTGGTATTTCAGCAGCGGTAAAAACTGCTAACGAAAGGAAGGCACAACTAAAAGCTCAAAAAGAATTGGAAAGACATAACAAGGAGTTGGAGAAACAAATTAGTGGAAGTGGTGTAATTGTAGATTTTGCTCAAAAACTTGAAAGTCTACCTGATAAAGCTAGATTGTTGGTTGGAGATATGCTTTCCTCTATCGCTCAAGCGGGTGTTAAACTAACTAAACGGGGTAATGGATTGTATCTTTCTCATAAATAAATGGATAAATGGTTTAAACAATTTGGAAAGAATACAACGTCAAATATAGAACTAGCTAAGTATTGTAAAACACTAAAAATTGATAATGTGGTTATTTGTATGAGAGATGAATTAATACATATAAATAAGAATACAAAGAATATTATTATGAATTTAGACACACAGAATGGTTCTCATTGGGTTTGTATTCATAATAGTCAGGATAAATATTATTTTGATAGTTATGGTATGCCACCACCTGTTGAAGTAATACAATTCTTACAGAATGGTGTTTATCAAACATTTCAAGTTCAAGAAATTAATTCTAAATGTTGTGGTCAATTATGTTTATATGTATTATTTCAACTCAACAATAATGAAAATTTTTATGATATCATTTTTAATCTAATATAAATGACTTATGTTGGAAAAGATGGTTCTATCTTTGGAAAATCCTCTCAGGATATTGATTTATCAAATTATTATACAAAGGCACAGGCTGAACGACAAAAATATAGTGTAAGTAAAAATATTAATATGAAGAATACTTATAAATTAATCAATTATCCAAACCCTACAGATGCGAATGACTTAATTAGATTAAGTGATTTATCACAATATATATTTTTAAAGAAAACAGCACGTTTTGTGAAAGAAGTAAAATTTACAACCACAACACCTGGTTATACTGACCATACACCTTTCCTCATTGAATTTAACTACCTGCTTACAATTGAATTTTATAAAGAAGGACATTTAGTTAATATGCGAATTAATAAATGGGGGTATGATATGCCTGATTTAGGGTATAATTGGTCTTTTTCAATAAACATAGAAGACCTACATGATTTAAATCAGTCTCGTAAAGAAGAATATTATCCACTTGGTGAGGATAAGGATTTATGTGGAAGTACAATTAGTAAACAACAAATACGTGATTTTAAGAAAAGAAAAATATATGATAGTATAGCGATGGTTCGCTTGACAAAGAAGGAAGGTAATGAGATAAGGATAGAAAGCCGAGGAATACAAACCGATTTGGTAGTGGGAAGATGGGGTGGTATTACCTGTCATAATATTAATCTCACATATATTTCTGATACATAAATGGCAGGAAGAAGACTACAAGAGAATTATAATTTTTGTATTCAAGGATACCTACAAGAAAAGGGTGCTCGGTATTACATACCTTATGATTTGGAGCATATACATGGGAATTTTGTCATTAAAAACTGGCCTTATACTGATATTGTTAAACCCACAAATAGAGACTTGTTTAAAATATTAAATAAAAATGAACTTCTCAAAGTTATGAAATATAAAACTCTTTTAGAAATCGTCAACAAATCTTATTGGTATCCTATTATGAGAAAAATAATTATAGATACAAGAATATCTCAAAATCCAGATGAGTATATGTATAATATTCTTTGGGGTTCAAACTCAAGGGTAGCAAGGGATGAGGAAGGAGTTGAAGAAGAGAAGGAGGAAAGAGAGAAAAAGGAGAAGGAGGAAAGGGAGAGGGAGGAGAAGGAGGAGAGGGAGAAAAAGGAGGAGAAGGAGGAGAGGGAGAAAAAGGAGAAGGAGGAAAGGGAGAAAAGGGAGAAGGAGGAAAGGGAGAAAAGGGAGAAAAAGGAGAAGGAGGAGAGGGAGCAAAGAGAGAGGGAGGAAAAATATAAAAAGATGGAAATCAGTGAGATTCATAAAAGATTGAGTGTATTAAAGCAAATAAATCAATCTCAACGCACCGAAGAGGAAATTAAAGAATTAACAACTCTTATGAAGATAATGGTTTCAAAAATAAGAACGTCAATGTCTTCAATTTCAGGGAGGAGATTTAAACGAGAAAGTGGTGAAGAAGAAGAAGAAGAAGAAGGAAAAGATTATGTGATTGATGATGTTGGTGTCATTGACTTTAGTTAGTTTTTATTTGTAAATAAATGGAGGAGAGAGTGAAGGCATTCCTTAGGATTCTTTATGTTTTAAAAATAAAGATTGAAATGTATATGTTGAAAACCAAAAAGGTTTTGATACTCTGTCGGAATTTTTCTGATAAATAAATATGAGTTATTGTCTCAAATGTAAAAAGAAAACTAAATCTAAAAATATCTCTTATGTTAAAGCTAAAAATAATAGAGTTTATCAAAAAGGAATATGTCAAGTATGTGGCTCTAAAAAGTGCCAATTCATCTCTCCTAAAAGAGGAGGAGACATACAAAAGTTTCTGTCAGGAAGTAAATTTACAACAACTGGAATTCCAGGGGAATTACACCTTCCAGGGTATTCTTTCTGTGGTCCAGGAACAAACTTGGATAAAAGATTAGATGAGGCTGACAATCCTAAACCTTGGTCTAAACCTACAAATAGGGTTGACGAAGTGTGTATGAAGCATGATATTGCTTATGGGAAAACCACTACGTTGACTGAAAAACATAAAGCCGACAGCGAAATGTTGTATAATTTGTCTTTGATACAAAATCCAACGTTGAGAGAGAAAGTTGATAGGTTTATTGTGAGAAATTTGATAAATGCTAAATTGAAACTTGGTCTTGGTTATTCCTCAAAAAACTATTAGGCTCTAATGATGTCATCAAGACTGAGGAGCTTTTGGCTGAAGAATTACACAAACCTATAATCACAAAGTTTAAAAGAAGGAAGGTTTATTCTAAATACACCGACCACATATGGTCCGCTGATTTAATTGAATTGAATAATGACAGGGGATACAGGTATGCTTTAACCGTTATTGATTTGAGGAGTAGATTTGCCTGGGTTGTCCCTTTAAAAAAAAAAAGGGGTGATACTTTAATGTTAGCCTTTAAGCTAATATTTGATCGGGATAAAAGGAAACCAAAGAAGTTATGGACTGATGAGGGAACAGAGTTCTATAACAAAATATTCATGAAATTTCTTAAGGGGAAGGGTATTAAATTATACAGCACCTTTAATGAAGGAAAGGCAGTTGTTATTGAGCGTTTTAATCGTACTTTGAAAGAGAAATTATATAAAAAATTCACACAACTCGGTTCTCAAAAATGGGTGTATTTAATTCAGGATATTGTAGATAATTACAATAATACAGTTCATTCATCAACAAAATCAAAACCATCAGAAACATTTACAAAATTAGAATATGAAAAGGAGATTAATTTGAGAAAGCCCAAGTTCAAAGTTGGTGATATGGTAAGGATATACAAATGGAAAAGCCATTTTGAGAAAGGTTATACACAAAAATGGACTCGTGAATTATTTAAAATCATTGATGTAATGGATACAGTCCCTTGGACTTACAAATTAAATGATTTAAATGGAGAAGAAATCTTGGGTTCATTTTACTCGCAAGAATTACAAAAAACAAAGCTAATAATTCATTAAACAACATTTCTATTCACCCCACCCAGATTAGCTAATTTAATTAGTGGTAATAAAAAAAATATTAAATAAACAAAAATCATAAGCCACACCCACACAGACCACGCCCACACAGACCCCACCCACACAGACCCCGCCCACACAGACCCCGCCCACACAGACCACACCCATCATCCCCCACCCCCAGTGCGTCCCCCACCCTTGATCCCCCCTCATCCCACCCCCACCTTCCCCACACACACAAGGGGAGGGGAGGGGTGGGATGAGGGGGGGCCAAGGGAGGGGGACGCACCTTCCTGTCCCTTTTCCTTTATTCTCTTTTTGTAATTAAGAATTAAATAATTGTAAACAAAACAAATATATATAAATATTGAAAACATTAAAATCTTTATATTATTAAAACATTTTTCTTGAGGTATACATTCAACTTCTCCCCAGCATAAGTCATCAATTTCTTCCCAGCACAAGTCAAAGGTTGGTTCAGCAGATGTCTTCAGGTTTTGAATCTCTTTCTATTAAAGACAAGAGGGGAGAGATATTTATTTCATATTTATGTTCCATGTCAAAGCGTCTTGAAAAGCGCTATACAAAATAAATGTATTATTATTATTATTATTAATATAGGGTCGGATGCCCTTCCTGACACCAACCCTGAATCACCTCTTACGATGCGCAGGGATATGGTGTACCTATTATAAACGGTGAACCACACACACGTACACACATGCTTACCTCGAAAAAATCCAGCTTAGCGTCAAGATCGTTGAGTTGAAAATGTAGAGGTTCACAGGTTGGTAGGAAATAACCACTCCTTGGGGGATCAAAATCATCCCACTCAAAATTTTGGTCTTCGAGGTTAATACTGCAAACAAAATAAGGAGAAATTACTATTATATGCTGAAGTAAGCCTGACAAAACATCACACACACGCACACACACACACACACACACACATTCACAGATACATACACACACACACACACACACACACATACACACACACATACACACACACACACACACATACACACACACACACACACACACACACACAATCTCATTTTTTCATTTCTGTTCCTCACAATTCGATCTCTCTATTTTAATCACAGACACACATGCACACACATACACATACACACACACACATGCACACACACATGCACACACCTCTCGTTTTTTATTTTCTATCATACCTTTCACGTGAATTTTCTAAGAACGGTGAAACATTGAATTCATTCTGAGCCCACCATCTCGGAGGTAGGTTATTCAAACCCGTATTCAGTTCGTTGTGGAACTCTTGAGAAACAACTTGAAATTCTGCCAGGATATTTACAATATTTGAATTGCTGCAATGAATAGGAAAAATAAATTATTAGTTGTATAATTAATCACATACAAAGCTCTCATTAACAGTGTTTAATACCAAATGAACTTACCAATGTCCTGGCGAGTATTCTTCATCAGAGGAAAGACTGGAATAAGACAAGCTCATCTTCGTTCACAATGTTTAAATGTCCCATTCGGAGACCTCTCTTTTTATAATGAACAAAATGTATTTCGGGGAACTGAAGTGCTTGTCAGCTTTTGGAAACTGAGGGCGTGTGTTTGTGAAAAACAGGAAACAAGACAAAGAGAATTCCTTGGAAGTTATCCAAGTGAAACAACGTCATTTCTCAACAGTGAGCTATTAATTAGAAAAGGTTCGAGTGGTATATAAATGGAAAACAAAATGAATGTAAAAAATATCAAATAAGTATAATTGAAAAGGCAACTGGTAAAAAAGTTCACAAAACAAATAAGAGAATTAATTTAAATACCGGTGAGTTGGATGAGACGGTGAGGAGAGTTGTAGGAGAATTAAATTATTTCCCACACATAAACAAATATTTGTAGGGTCGTTGTTTGAGTGGGTTATATTCACCAGATGATATTAAGAGTAAAAGGTTAAAAGGTTCATAAGGTCAGAAGGATCACAGGTGTTTAAGTGGTCTAATGAATAAGGATAGCATGTCAAAAGGTTAGAAGGTTCGTAAAGAAAAGGGTGAGAGAAATAGAGGTGTTTAGGGGCAATGAGGGAGGGGAAAAATTAATATGGAAGTGAATGGGTCAATGTTTGAGTGGGTCAAAGATTAATCTGCCAGATGATATGTAGAAGAAGGATGATAGGTCTATAAGAGAAAACAAATATTTGTAGTGTTTGAGTGGTCTAATGAACAACATTAAGGATAGGTACTACAGACAAAAGGTTCATAAAGATGAGGGTGGGAGAAATAGAGGTGTTTATGATTTTTGAAAAAGACAAGGGGGTAAATGACATTAGATAGGGATTTCCCATGTTAAACGGAGGTGTCCCAGAAGCAACATTATTACACTACTATTACTATTATTTATAACATTTAAAAAATAATTTATTTTATAAAGAATAGTCGTTGTACTGTCCAACTAATGGTTGTGATTGTTGTAACAGCTTTATATGAAAAAGTGTGCGCATGAGTGTGCATGAATATTGTTGAAATATATATATTTTCATAGAAATATAGAAATAGAAAAAGCATTTCTATTTGCATGAATATTGTTGAAAAATATTTTGTTATTGGCATTCACTACCAGATATATGTAAAGAAAACATGATGCTGAAAATGTGAAATTTTTTTCTCTTGACTCTTTTCATAGTTTTTGCCAAAATCCTGAAAATTGTGTTTTTCTAGTTTTACATTTCATTGAAATGATCTCCAAGAGATTTTTTGTCGAGCTTAGTGTTTCTTTTGAAACACTGTGAAGAGCTTTCATTTGAACCCCTTAATTATTTTCTCTTCACTCCATAACGAATCCCCCACCTCCTCCACCCTTCCATTCCTCCATCCAGGAGTTGCATTCTGCAAGCTGACTCTGAGCAGCTGAGACAGCTATGGATCAAAGCAGTGCAAGCCAGCATAGCTACGGCCTACAGAGAATGTGATGACCCCATCACCAATGTAAATTCTTCACACCCCTTGTGTGCTCCTAAACTTGACCTTTGACTCTCAAACATTGTTTCCACATTATGCAGTTTTGATTTATGGGGGATTGCAGCACACTTGCAGGAAAAGTTCATGTGGTTTTTCCTAAAATCATTTCTTTCATGCGATTACTTACCGACCAAGCATGATAAAACGAATAATCAGAACAATTATCAAAATGTTTTGGCAAAACTGGCACGAGGGATGTGCAGAACACCTGATTGCAAGTTTCCAAGTTGCATAATTGCCTCACCCGTAGGTTTTTGAACCCTTAGGTTTCTTTTTTTCACACTCATGCACCTTTAGGGTTTTTGAGTTGACACGAGGCTACTGAACAAATTGGAAACTGTCTTTCTGAAACCCAAGCATGTGGATCATCCAATAAACATGCTGATTTTTGACAATCCAATCATATCCATCATGGCAATCCAATCCATTACGATGCCATGCCTGTCAGAAAATGAGAGGGATTAAATCATTGAACATCTTCAAGCAGGATCTTCCATTAGCCATATTGCAAAGCTCTTTAACATTGTGGGAGAGGAACTGTTTATGACCTTTGAATATGTTGTCAAGCCACTGGATCAATAAGAGATACTGTATGCCAAGAATTGGACGTCCCAGGATAATGATTCCCACTCAAGACCGATGCATTCGCATGTCCCAGTCCCATCTACGCAATCGGTTTCAAACTCCCCAAATTACTGCAAACACATTCCCGGGACCTTGATGCAGTGATTGCTGAATGAGGTGGACATACCTGAGATTCAGATTGTTACTTCCACATTGGATTCCTATTTGAAAATATTTGCCACAATGTAGCATTGTGACTTGGTGACATGTAGTTATTCAGCATTTATTTCTGTCAGAGGATTACACCTCATCGATGTCTCAGGATGTCACATAAATAAGTCACATTAACAACCTTCACGTGCTCACTTTTTTTTATGGCAGAATATGTAGATGTGAAAGCTATGAAGTAACATTTGCAATGAGCAAATTTGCATTAATGTGGCATTAATGTGATTTGCAGAGTATGATGGGCATTGCGTAGCTTTCAGTCTTCCATTTGCAAAAACTTACATTTGCAAAAAAAACAACTTATCGATACATCTCGCTTTGTCTCCCACAGCGTCTAGAGAGGACTTCCTCCCCCTCCACGGGCAGTCTAGACTCAGCCGAATCAAGGGAACGTGGACTACGGAATGAGAATGTGGTTCCTCGAGTGCAGGCTGCACCAGGAAATGACCGCTGTTGTGACTGTGGGCTGAATGACCCTCGCTGGGCAAGCATCAATTTGGGCATTGTTCTATGCATAGAATGCTCTGGAATTCACAGGTTGGTCCTCACTCAGTGGCCAATCACCATTGGCATTGACACATTCACTTCTTACAGTGATCAAGTTAGAGGTTGCATTGTCAATTTCCACTTGAATTGCAACAAAATTGCAAAGCCCTTTTTGAAGAGCAAAGCTGAGATATAGCTGGAATAATTATAACTTTGGAAAGAGGCCATTAAGAAATAACACGAGCATTTCAGTTTTAGCCAATCATATGACCAGGTGTACATTTTTTGTTGTTGGTGTTTTAAAGGTGTTTTTGTTGAGGTGTTTTTTGCAAGGTGTTTTGAATTTCGTGGTGGTGAGGTGTTTTCAATTATGTGGTGGTGGGGTGTTTTTAATTACGTGGTGGTGAGGTGTTTTTTATTTTGTGGTGGTGAGGTGTTTTGACTTACTTGGTGGTGAGGTGTTTTTTATTACGTGGTGGTGAGGTGTTTTTAATTACGTGCTGGTGAGGTGTTTTTAATTATGTGGTGGTGAGGTGTTTTTCATGACGTGGTGGTGAGGTGTTTTTAATTACGTGATGGTGAGGTGTTTTGAATTATGTGGTGGTGAGGTGTTTTTCATTATGTGGTGGTGAGGCGTTTGGAATTACGTGGTGGTGAGGTGTTTTGAATTACGTGATGGTGAGGTGTTTTTTATTTTGTGGTGGTGAAGTGTTTTGAATTACTTGGTGGTGAGGTGTATTTAATTACATGGCTTTGAGGTGTTTTGAATTACATGGTGGTGAGGTGTTTTTAATTTTGTGGTGGTGAGGTGTTTTTAATTATGTGTGGTGTGGTGTTTTTAATTATGTGGTGGTGTGTTTTTTAATAATGTGGTGGTGACGATTTTAATTACGTGGTGGTGAGGTGTTTTGAATTATGTGGCTGTGAGGTGTTTTGAATTACGTGGTGTGAGGTGTTTTGAATTACATGGTGGTGAGGTGTTTTTCATTATGTGGTGGTGAGGCGTTTGTAATTATGTGGTGGTGAGGTGTTTTGAATTACGTGGTGGTGAGGTGTTTTCCATTACGTGGGGGTGAGGTGTTTTTTATTTTGTGGTGGTGAGGTGTATTTAATTACATGGCTTTGAGGTGTTTTGAA
Organism: Myxine glutinosa; assembly: GCF_964187855.1. Taxonomy (NCBI): domain Eukaryota; kingdom Metazoa; phylum Chordata; class Myxini; order Myxiniformes; family Myxinidae; genus Myxine; species Myxine glutinosa. Next base: position 104,477,842 of record NC_136264.1, read on the forward strand.
TTACATGGTGGTGAGGTGTTTTTTATTTTGTGGTGGTGAGATGTTTTGAATTATGTGTGGTGTGGTATTTTTAATTATGTGGTGGTGTGTTTTTTAATTATGTGGTGGTGACGATTTGAATTACGTGGTGGTGAGGTGTTTTGAATTATGTGGCTGTGAGGTGTTTTGAATTACGTGGTGTGAGGTGTTTTGAATTACGTGGTGTGAGGTGTTTTGAATTACATGGTGGTGAGGTGTTTTTAACTTAATGGTGGTGAGGTGTTGTTAATTATGTGTGGTGAGGTGTTTTTAATTACGTGGTGATGAGGTGTTTTTTATTACATGGTGGTGAGGTGTTTTTAATTACATGGTGGTGAGGTGTTTTTTAATTATGTGGATGTGAGGTGTTTTGAATTACGTGATGGTGAGGTGTTTTTAATTACGTGGTGGTGAGGTGTTTTTAATTACGTGGTGGTGAGGTGTTTTTTATTTCGTGGTGGTGAGGTGCAATCGTCCCAAACTTCCAGTCTGCACCCCTCCCTTATGTATGTGCTGAGGGTTTTTTTCTTTATTTTAATTTTTTCAACCTAAATCTTCAACCGAAATTGCTCATAAAAATGTAATATCACAAACACTATAAATAAATTTGGGCAAAATAATTGTTTTTATTATGATTGGTGTAAATCATGACAACACAGCAACTCAAGTACCGTCATGGTGAGGATGTTGAGATGTTGAGATGGGCTATAAGGGGATGTTGAGATGATTTTATCACTCTTGAGGAAGATTAACGGAGGCGTGTGGCTTCACATGTTGTTAATGGAAACGTTGAGTCATTGTTTGTTCAATTAAAGGTTGGAGATCTTACCATGGAGTCATTCATATATATATATATATATATACAGTGCATTCAGAAAGTATTCAGACCCCTTCACTTTTTTCACATTTTGTTATGTTGCAGCCTAATGCTGAAATAGTTCAAATTCATTTTTTTACATACATATACATACATACATACATGAAATTATACATACAGTATATATTGTGACTACACCACTGCTGATTTTTTTTTTCTGGGAAAGACATCGAAACGCAATTGGACGTTTACATGAATTACAGGGACATTTACAGACAATTGACACAGTGAATTGAGGTTTGAACCTGGAATCCCATTATCATGAGTCATTGGTTCAGATGACAATGCTAAATAGGCCACCCTCCACAGATATTGTGGGATCTATAAGCTCCATTACACAAATGCAGATGAGAGCAGCTGCTTTGCATCCGTATCAGCAGGATGGAACACTCCTATGATGCAGCGCCTCCTGGTGGAATCAGCATGGCAGTTTGTATTTGAATCTTACTTTGTTAGGAATAATATTTAAAATCTACCCACTGATGCTGGAGGTGACTGCTTGTTTGGCATGAGAGTGAACTCGGGCAGTTATTGACATAAATTAACACTTCTTCAAGGTAACGATGATATTTCTTTTCCATAGCGCGAAATCAGATTACTGTATATTCCTGTTTCATTGAGTATCACAACACATGAAATTTCACTTTCGCTTGGTGGACTAAGCAGGGAATCGTACCCTATAAAGACCCTTTGTAGTTTGTAACCACTGTCATGAATATGTGCGGGTTCAAAATTGGTTTTAGTGATTTAAAATTGTCCAAAGCCAATATCCCCTACAATTAATTTACATTAATCTGGATGTTCCACCTGCTTGCACGATGCTAATATTGCTAATTGTGGTCATTAAATATCCTATTTTCACAAAAGTTACCTTATGTATCAATTTGCAGCTCTTGGCTAAATTATGAACTTCCTTTTGGGTTGATCTTTCCTTTCCATGAAAGGAAACATCCAACACCCCTTCCATTAAGTAGAAATTTCTTAATCTGGTTACATGTTCAATATCCTAAACATGTGCATCAGAGGACTCTGGCTGAAGGCAATTTCAAATGAAGTGTTCAGTATACTGAACAACAAGAGGATAAGCCATACTTGCACAATTTCTTTCTAAGAAACAGTCTTATGTTGTAATGTTGTAAATGTTGATCATTTTTTATTTTCAGGAGTCTGGGAGTGCACTGCTCCAAAGTTCGCTCACTCACTCTCGACTCCTGGGAGCCAGAATTATTGAAGGTAGGCTAACAAGCATCCACGATGAATGGTCATTGCAAACCCAGGAAACAGCTTTTTGTTGCTTTCAAGGTTGTTAGCTTTGCTCGCTGCACTGCTGACTTCCTACACCAAACAGCTTGTCTTCTTCACACAACAATAATTATTTGTTTCCAATTGACTATTGTATGGAGGAACTTTCCATAAACAAGAAATTTCAGATTAATTGTCAAAAACCACGGCAGTAATGGTATCTGTGTCCTATCCGCAACCTCATTCTTTGGTTGTAATTGAGGGTAGAGGGAATCGTTTTAGCAATGGAAATTGATGTCTCCATCCTGATAGGAGCAATGAACATTGGGTAATGAACGTAGAGCAGCAACGAAGGCTGGAAAGGGTGGAAATGTGAATGGTTCGGTAGATGTGCGGAGTATCGTTGAGAGAGAGGAAGACAAATGATGAATTGTGAAAGATGGTGGGAATAGAGCCTGTGATGGATGCTGTGAAGAGAAACAGTTTGAGATGGTTTGGTCATGTGTTGAGGAAGGATGAAAGTGACTGGTTGAGAAGAGTGATGGAAATGAATGTAGAAGGAAGTAGAGGATGGGGAAGACCGAGACAGACTTGGCTAAAGATGGTCGAAGAAGAAATGCGGGCAATGGGGTTGACAAGGGGAGATGCAGAAAATCGGGCAAAATGGAGAAGATCGTCATGGGGACCGCAAGGCTAACCCCCGCTCTTGCAGGGAAAATGGCCTTAAAATGCCTGTTGTTTGTGTTGTATCCTGATAGGAGGCCTATGTTGATATACCAATGACTCAGTCATTTTTCACATTTGGTCAAAAGTATTGTTGCCCAGCTTGTGCTGAAAATCTCAGCATGTATGCTTGTTCTGAAGTTATATCATATTTATCCATGACAAGGAACAAGCCATTGCAAATGTAGTCATAGTTCTGGTTTTGCATCTTTATGTTGCTGTAAGTATATTTCATTTGTAATATCCTTCTGTAGAACTGTGGCATAATACTGTCGTGTTGATGTTCTGCTAAAGCGGACCCACCGCGCCAAAGCTATGTGTTTCGCGGATGGCCAAAATCAAAGGGAATCACAACAATCACACCTTGGTGATTAGCGTGGATTCCTCCAGTCTGAATCCAAATCCTGCTAGTCTCTTGAAGCATACGTTTCGCAAATTTTGTCTCCCCGTGTACTCAAAGCTGGGCCAAAATAGATTATGTGCACGACAATGATAATGGTGGGATTTCATGTGGCACTTGTACTTTAAAAGGAATACCAATTTATTAAAAGGAGACAGGACGATGAAAAGGGGACAATCCCAAGACGAAAGGCAGACCGTAACAATGTTTGATGATAAATAAATAAAAGCGCACTCAGTAAAACAATACGACAATAGGAAAAGCACTTAATCCAAAATAATTAACCTCTGGTGCCACAAGCACACAACCATTCACTCACGATGGGGGCCAGGCAAGGTATTTAAAAGGATATGGGAATCAAAACGGCTCCAAGATGAGCAGGTCTCCTATTCCAAGCAGTCAGCACAGGTTAAACACTCTAGCATCAGTGAAGGTGTGTTCACTCGGTGCTGCTATCGCTGACTCAGGAGAGAGTGTAAGCGTCCTAGCCCACTCACAACCCCTGCGGCCCAGTCATACAGGCTTTTGGCTGCCACCTCACTCCAACTCTCCGTGCCCCCATGCCAAATGACTCCCTGCCCCAGTGTGCAGCTCATATTACCACCTCCCCCCACAGCCATGCCTACAGCTCCCGAGTGTTCTGCCACTCACAACACGGCTCAGACAATCAACGGGCACACAGTTGCCGCCATGGTGGGGAGGTTTTAAAAGCCACACACAAGACGTAGACACGTCCACAATCATTCTGGTATCACCCCATCCTCACCTTTCCAGGATGCCTTGCCATGTTTACAGAGCACACATGTACAAATTATTCCTTCCTATCTCATGCCAATGTCAATTGTACACCACTTACAGCATATTTAAGAACATTACAATTTCGCTATAATGGGTCCCCGGTTACGAAAATGTTCTAACCTATATGATCACACAGACCACGCTAACCTAATACGTACCCCTCCAACAAACTAATACCCTTTCTCCCTTCACTCTTTCATTGATTTTTCCATGGCAGAAAAAGAAATCGAATTATACAAGGATGTAATGTACAATTAATATAGAGGAGGCCGTTTCACTCATTATGCCAACGTAAAATTGAATTCATCCATATTTCTTCTGCAATGAAATTGAAAATGGTTTACCAATAATTCTTACTTATATATTTCAGATGTGTCAAGCTTTGTCTTTTTTCTTAAGATGGTCAAGATGGTTTTCTCCCCATCTTTTTACTGGACAGCTGATGTGTGAGCTTGGAAACCTGGTCATCAATCGAATTTACGAAGCACGGGTGGAGGAGATGGGAGCGAAGAAGCCAACGGCCTCTTGCACCAGGCAAGCTTCTTCCAAGCATTGCACAGCAGCACCCTTCACTTGGACACATTCACTTGCAGAACACTGCCCAGCAGGTCACAGTCTATTATAAGGCACTGCTGGTCCACCTGTCTTCTCAACACAGCTGTTGCGCAACCCATGACACCATCCACAGCAGGTTTTTGCCATCAGAGATGGAGCCATTATTCTTGGGATAATTGTGGAAGAACTGCAAATAGAGACCGATGTTCCCATCCCACGCTGTAAGAACATTAACTATTGCATAAAGTTTTGAATCATTATTGATGCGACTTATTGTTGTCAGATCACATCCAATAGACTTGATTTAGTATATCTATTATGTGCTGAACACATTTTGGTGGATGGGGTCTGTTTCTTTCGTACGCAGTACAAGGTTGTATCGTTGCCTGAAGGTGCAGCTCTGCCGCTGATGGAATGTCCTCTGTAGGTTAAGGTAGAAATTTGGAATTTGTTTATGGTGACAGCAATAGCTTGCCTCTTCTTCGCAAAATACACCATGGGATCTTTAACGTCCACCAACTAATGCTGGCAGACCCCCATTTAACGTCCATTCAAGGGACGGCACATACATTGACGAATCAGCCTGCCTGTAAAATACCAGGATGATGGTTTATAGCTGGGATTCGAACCCAAGCTATGCAGCATAGAAGCAAGGTGGATGGGGTTAGTGGGCTGCATCCTAAGTTTGAGAAGATATATGTCGAATAAATAAAGCAGATATAAACACACCTTAAACACATTTCATTCATTCATTCAAATACAGAAGATATAAGCACATCTGACACTAGGCCGAGGCTTCAGACTTTGGCATGCTCCCAAGGCTGCACTGTCTAATAAACTATTCCAACCCATCATATTTCATTGGATTTTTTGCTAGTATGACATAAAAAGCTGTCAGAGCAGACACAAAGTCACTCTGGTTTCACAAGAGATGCTGAGAATATTTGCCCTTCCATATTGTCTTTCCAGACAGGAGAAGGAGGCCTGGATAAAGGCAAAGTATGTGGACCGCAAGTTTCTTCGTCCATTGGGCGAAGGAGTTCTGTGCAACACAGGCGGGACACCGTTGGGTATATGTCGAGACTCATCACGTGGAACAAGAGGTACTCCTGGAAGCCGGAGGCGTCGGCGGAGGGACAGTATCCGTAAGGAGCCTGGCAGCTCACCCAGACTCAATCCTGCTGGTAAAGTGATGTACATTTCCCCTCACTTTACATTTTACGTTCCTCGTAAATTAAAATGAATTGACCAAATCTGTGGTTCCCCTTTCCCCACGTGTGTTGTGCAGCTGCTGTGTTAGACAAACAGATCCGTCGAGACTCACTCTTTTGTCCTGACGAACTTGATTCGCTCTTCTCATATTTTGACAACGTTGCTGCAGCCGGTTTTCGAAGTAAGCTTTTTCTCTTAGCAGCCCTCTCCCCCCAGTGCATCTCTCAGACAGGCATTATAATTCTAATTTTCTGTGTCATTTGCACCTGGTGACTATGTCATCAAGTGTGCGGTAAGAAGAGATGAATATAAATATCTCAAAATTTTATTTCTTCCATTTTACAAGCATGTGCTTCATTTTAAACAACATGTGATCACACTGCTTCCAAATCACCAATCTTGTCTTTACACATGTGTCAGTTTGAAATAGGTTGGCAAGATAGCTTAGAGCTATGCACGCTTGGCTTTGGGCTGTCTGCCTGGGTTCTAATCTCAATGCAGATAGAAACCGTCATGCTGCTGTTTTACATGTCGGACGAGACATTAAGTAGTTATGCCTTGAAAGGACAATAAGCGAATCACCTGCCTACCAACACTGGCCATTGGCGTACGATAAATGGACGTCTTTTGTGTCGGGTTGGGGAGTTACCTCTGGCACCATGAACAATTTACAAATTCCTGCCACCTTCAGTCGAGCATCAGGCAAAGACAGGTGGCTAAAATTTGACCCGGGCATTTGTTTATACTGGGAGTGCTCGCTTATATGTCCAAATGCGTTCCTGAAAAGATGGACTTATGACGAAACGATGGATAGCAGGGAATTTCTCCCCATTAAACGATGCTTACATTACTTTTTAAAGTGTTCTCCAGCTTTGGACACACACTTGTCCCATCCGAATTAAAGCTTTTCTCTACCATCAGTGTAGAATATTTTCGGACATGTACACACCAATGCAAGACATTATTTTTGTATAGTGTCACTCATCATGCTCCAAAGGTGTTCTTCAATACCCATGTCCTTGATGAGTGCCCAGCTCGAAAATCCCATATAAACTAATAGAGACCAGCAGGACATTTATATGGGTCTTTATTGGAAATCACGGTTTCTATTGGTTTCTGCAGGAACCAGTATAGTTTCCAGTAGAAATCAAACCAGATTCGGTTGAAACCAATAGAAACCATTAGATGCAACTGGTCTGAAACCCATAGAAACCAAGAGGAACCTTTAAGTTCAACTGGTCCTGTAGAAACCATTAGAGTTATCTGGTCTGAAAACCCATAGACCAACCGAAATACTTTAATTATATTTTGTTATAAACAAACACAAAACACACAGTTCCATATTGAATTGAATTATAGCCATGTTCTTTAAAACAGGGATTCCCTGTAGAGTCTGGCTGATCCAGATGGAGAGCACAATCCCCTGATACCTTAATGTTCTGATGTATTATACCAAATTTGGTCCATGTCGGTCATGTAGTTTATGAGGAAAATATGGTTTAGTGAATATGAGGGATTTGGGGAGGGAGCCTGTGGCCCCCTTTCCAGGGGGGATACGGCTATGGGTAGCATAACTTAAGGTTAAGGCATGGTCACAATGCAGGGAATTTCTCTCTCACAAATTTCTAATGTCCGACAGAGATCGCAATGACCAGTTTGGTCTGGATCCAGTCATCGGTTTTTGAATGAAATACCAATATTTGGGGCATAACCCCTCTTATATCCCCTTTAAATGGGCGGATCCAGATGGGGAGCACAACCACCCATACATACGGACGGATGGACACCGGGACCCACTCTGATGTTATTTCAGAGAAATAACCTAAAAATGATTCCCAGAAATAGCCTTTTCCAATGTTGTTGTTTTTGGGGACGGGTGCATATTTGGTGTGAAATAACAATAAATAGTTATAATTTATATTACCAAGTCAACAACAGTGTTTTTTTTTATCACATCAATCTTTATTTGTGAGAAAAATACAAATGAATGATCATAGTGTGAATTTCTGCAAGATAATGTCACTCTGACATCATAATAGTGGCCATGTTGGATTTTTTTTTTTTTACATTGTCACATAATGCTTTATCTGTCGGTAAACTGCAAATTTTTCAGCTCTCTAGAATGAAGAAACATGAAAAACATGCTCGTTTTTTAACCCCACTTGTATAAATTAATATAACAAAACGATTAACCGATGTCGTGTCTTAATCAGGGCAAAAATACCACTAAATGTGCAAAGAAAGCCTGGCATCATAGTTTTTCTGATTCAGGACACCCTAAAGATTAATAATTTAAATGGTGCCAACAATTTCCAAATAAGAAATATTTGGTGACATTTGGCCCTACACTTTCAAAAGAATGGGGGCTACAGTTGACTTCCTCAATTGGTAGCCATGTTTGATTTATGGTGGCTCGAGTAACAAGGTCGGAGATGGGGGATATCGAAATGAGCTCCGTTCGACCGACCAATCATCTGTCCTTGTACTTCTGTGTACACGATATTTAAAAAACCGTTGAACATTTAGCTTTCATATTTCAGATATATCTTCCTCAATAAATTATCTCATCCTGATTAGATCAGGGCAGTGATAAGGGCTGTGATTGGGTGAATTAAGTTGCCATGGCAACTATCTCGGTGACTTGGCTTGTGTATGCGATATTTAGAAAACCGTTCAAGATTTAGCTTTCATATAACACAGATCTATCCCCAAAAGGTGGAGGGCCTAGACGTAGAGTATCAGCTCTTTGTTATATTGCACTTATCATCATATGTCAAACAACATCAAAAATAATAATTTATCTTACAATGGTGTTTTAATGAATATTCTTTTAAATCTGTGTATTAACTTGCATTCCTGTGTGACTTACTCTTGCGATTAACTTGAATTCCAACACCTGCCAAACCGTTTTTACATTTTCATATAACATTCATGTTTTTTTTTTCCTTGATTCCTTATTTTTGGAAATCAACATTTCCAGGTGTGAGCTAATGGATCAAATAGCTTTTGTAAATTAAACTATTTCTATAAAGGAAAATGAGCAATTATGACTGTGATAATTGTTCTTATTATAATACTAAAGTGTGGCATATCAACTCCAATAGAGTAACTCAAATATATGTATCCATCGTCATTTAATGAAACTCACAATACCTTCTCAGCAATTAGGATGATTTCTCATTGGGACAGGAACATTAATTGGTAACTCTTCTTTTTCCAATGTTGTCAGAAACCAGCCACTCTCCCGTTTCCCAGCGGGGAGATGAGGCCGAGGGACGCTGCCAGGGTAAATGTGGACCCAATTCCTGCTTGCTGTCCCTCTCATTAGATTATTGCTGTTACTCACTCACTCACTCGTACGCATACGCATACCCCTCAACAATTGGAGTTCACCTTCCCATCTGCAGTGCTGTGATCCATCCTCCACCCACATCCCCACTCCTTGCTAATCACTGCAGCACGTTCTGAACCCATCTTTCAACAGTATTGGCCTGCTGCCATCTCAAAGATGAAAAGTTCCCTTACCCTCTCAGTTGCATCTCAACACAACCCTGCCTTGTAAAGCATCTTCTGTCTGTCTTCTTTCAGTATAGGCTTCCATCTTTTTTTTTGTTTGTTTTGGCTTGTCCAGAGTGGAGTGTGTGGCATCTTCCACCAGCCTGCTTGCTCCATCGCCCGCCTGTATTGTTCTTCTGTTGCGCCAGTGTTTGACCCCCATGCTACCCCAATTCAACGCATGGAAGTTCCACAATATATAATTTATTAGGAAAAACAACAATTGATCCATTTCATCAGCCGCAGTGGCTTTTTCTTGCATGAAGCTTGAAACCTGTGCTAATTGCCACATAACATGCATGTACCAGTTGTACTCTGCAGAACACTGTTCATTGGGATATTATGCAAAGCAGCGCATCGCCATGTGAGCATGTTTGGGCAAAGATGTTGACAACATTCAGGAATGAGCAAAAATAAGGAAATTATGGAACGGGGCTTGATGATTTATTGAGATATTTTCCTGGGTTCAACATATCCTTCACATACTCTCCCATGCATTTTCAAAACAGATTGTTTAGGTGCATGAGAAAGTGTGCGGAGTTGAGCGAAAACGCGAAAGGCACGTTTAATTGTTTGACACGTTCTTATAAAGCAGCGCTATAATGCCTGGCTGTTGCTTTTTATTTCATGAATGCTTTGCCCAAAAACAAAAACCTGCTGAATTTTTTTTATGCTTTGTTCATACGGTATGTTACAGTGTGTTGCAATGTACAGTTTGTGTGACAATCATATATTTGTTGTCTGTCTCAGGTCTAAGCAGCGATAGTGGGCTGGGTGGCAGCTCTGATGGCAGCACGGACATCCTCGTCTTTGATTCAGTACCTGAGCATGGTGTGTCTCTGTCGTTCTGTCTTTGTCATTGTGTATTTATTTTGGTGTGTATTTCCTGCATTTCTCAGAGCTTTTTCACTCCCTATCTCATCCTGATTGTGCTTGAAGCATACGGCTTAATCTTATTTAACTGCTTCCATCCTCCCATTATATTCTCACAAATCTCACCTGTTTCCACATCATTGTTTATTCAATTGCACCTTTCATACATTTATATGAAAAATGTGAAAGAAACCATAGTTGCATTTCAAATCCTCTTGAAATAAGCAATTTTATAAACTTTCCTCTTTACTTCACTCACAATGGCCTGCCCTCCAGCAAGTGAGTGCTCTGACGACTCCAGCCTGGATGGGGGAATGGAGATGGAGTTTGCCAGTAATGGTGCTGCATCCCATATTGAATCTCTGCCCGAGATAAGCACACCACCCCATCCCTCGTTACTTATCTGTCATGCCGCCTGTGGACGGAAGCTGCCACTCATGGCCGAGGCACTGGCACATAGAGGTGACGTCAACTGGAGTAATGAAATGGACAACTGTCGCACGCCTCTCATCTATGCTGTGCATGGGGTGGGTATGGTTAGAAATATCGTTTATCCTCTTGGTCTTGACATGAGATTTACACACATCTTTCATTTTACGAATATTGCTGTCATCGGCTTTCATTCTCTCCTTTCGTTTTGTCTGTTTGGCCGGGAGGGTGGAGTGATTTTAGAACTGACTCTTTCATTTTAATAGGTCACATTTAAAGGTCCATCACAAGTAGCTCTGAGTACATTAGGATTCACCACAATGAATGGACATGAAGACCATGCCAGCTAGGGCAGGCAGACTAACCCTCCCTGAAGTTCATTGATGAGCAAGCTTGGTTTTACACACAATCCAATATTGATGGGTTAATTGTATGCAGACTAACTCGGTTGCCAGAACCTTAAATTCCAAATCATCAAGGTTGCTGCCACCAGCTGGATTTGAACTCACAACAACCTATGTTCTCACCACATGGATGGTGTGCATTGAATAACTAGCTAATAACATATTTCACACCAAATAATATAATGTACATCTTACCAATATATATATATATATATATATATATATATATATATATATATATATATATATATATATATATATATATATATGTTGGAACCCATCTGTGGATCGGTCCCATCAGCCGATGGGTCTGACCCATCTGTGGATGCACGAGAAATGACAATGCAGACCCATCGGCCGATGGGTCTGCGCCATCTGCGGATGTGTTGTTCACCTTGAAGGAATGTGTTGACAGAATGGTGCTCTTCAATCAGGTACACAGTCATTGGAATTACATGTGGTAGGAATTTAACAGAGATGATTTTAAAATGGTTTATTATCTATTTCTACCCATCTATTTATACATTTTGTCAATACATTTTGTAATTAACAGATACATGGCAGTTTTAGTAAAGCTTTACATAACATACTCAACATTCATACAAAACATTAGGTGTTCTTCTGATAATGGCAGAGGGGAATGTTAAATTCCTTTATATTAAATTAAATAAAATAAAATTTAAATTAAATAAAAAAATAAAATTTAAATTTTAAAAATAAAAGTTAAATAAAACATTTAAAAATCATCTCTGTTAAATTCCTACCACATGTAATTCCAATGACTGTGTACCTGATTGAAGAGCACCATTCTGTCAACACATTCCTTCAAGGTGAACAACACATCCGCAGATGGCGCAGACCCATCGGCCGATGGGTCTGCATTGTCATTTCTCGTGCATCCACAGATGGGTCAGACCCATCGGCCGATGGGACCGATCCACAGATGGGTTCCAACATATATATATATATATATATATATATATATATATATATATATATATATATATATATATATATATATATATATATATATATACACACATATATATATATATACACAGTGCATTCAGAAAGTATTCAGACCCCTTCACTTTTTTCACATTTTGTTATGTTGCAGCCTTATGCTGAAATGGTTTAAATTCATTTTTTCCCTCATCAATCTACACTCAATACCCCATACTGACAAAAAGAAAACAGGATTTTAGAAAGTTTTGCAAATGTATTAAAAACAGGAAACTGAAATATCACATTGACATAAGTATTCAGACCCTTTGCTATGACACTTGAAATTTAGCTCAGGTGCCTCCCATTTCTCTTGATCATCTGTGAGATGTTTCCACACCTTGATTGGAGTCCACCTGTGGTAAATTCAATTGATTGGACATGATTTGGAAAGGCACACACCTGTCTATATAAGGTCTCACAGATGACAATGCATATCAGAGCAAAAACCAAGCCATTAGGTCGAAGGAATTGCCTGCAGAGCTCAGAGACAGGATTGTGTCGAGGCACAGATTTGGGGAAGCCTACAAAAAAATTTCTGCTGCATTGAAGGTTCCCAAGAGCACAGTGGCCTCCATAATTCTTAAATGGAAGAAGTTTGGAACAACCGGGACTCTTCCTAGAGCAGGCCGCCCGGCCAAACTGAGCAATCGGGGGAGAAGGGCCTTGGTAAGAGAGGTAACCAAGAACCCGATGGTCACTCTGGCTGAGCTCCAGAGATCCTGTGTGGAGATGGGAGAAACTTCCAGAAGGACAACCATCACTGCAACACTCCACCAATCTGGGCTTTATGGCAGAGTGGCCAGGCAGAAGCCAAACAGTTCAAGCTTGGTTTCATCACACCACAGAATCTTGTTTCTCACAGTCTGAGAGTCCTTTAGGTGCTTTTTTGCAAACTCCAAGCGGGCTGTCATGTGTCTTTCACTGAGGAGAGGCTTCCGTCACCTCTCTTACCAAGGCCCTTCTCCCCCGATTGCTCTGTTTGGCTGGGCGGCCAGCTTTAGGAAGAGTCCTGGTTGTTCCAAACTTCGTCCATTTCAGAATTATGGAGGCCACTGTGCTCTTGGGAACCTTCAATGCAGCAGAGATTTTTTGTAGGCTTCCCCAGATCTGTGCGTCGACACAATCCTGTCTCTGAGCTCCGCAGGCAGTTCCTTCGACCTCATGGCTTGGTGTTTGCTCTGATATGCATTGTCATCTATGAGACCTTATATAGACAGGTGTGTGCCTTTCAAAATCATGTCCAATCAATTTAATTTACCACAGGTGGACTCCAATCAAGGTGTAGAAACATCTCAACCATGATCAAGAGAAATGGGAGGCACCTGAGCTAAATTACAAGTGTCATAGCAAAGGGTCTGAATACTTGTGTCAATGGGATATTTCAGATTTTTCTTTTTAATAAATTTGCAAAACTTTCTAAAATCCTGTTTTCTCTTTGTCATTATGGGGTATTGAGTGTAGATTGATGAGGGAAAAAATGAATTTAAACGATTTCAGCATAAGGCTGCAACATAACAAAATGTGAAAAAGTGAAGGTGTCTGAATACTTTCTGAATGCACTGTAGATACACATACACAGGGTGTTTCAAAAAGATTGATACAACTTTGACTTCCTGCCATTTCTTTGTTTTTTCACCTTTACCGTTTTCCTTTTCAGGGTTTGGTGGTGTTATTGTGATATTTGTTCCCGGGGATTTCTAGCTCCGTTGCTCAACTATGCCATTGACAGTGGCGCAGAAGACAAAAGTGGTGGCTCTGTGGTATGAGACTAAATCATATGTCGACACCCGCTGGAGGTTCTGCCGGGAATACGATCTCCGAACACGTGATGGACCCACAAATTGTGCCATTCAACATATTGTGAAACATTTTGAGCCAAGGGTACAGTGCACCACCGGAGCAAGGGCAACAGTGGCAGGCCAGCATCAGTAACCAAGAGCCAGGCCAACATCAACGCCGTGCGGGATTCTGCAGTTGACAGTCCCAAGAAGTCCCACTGCCGGCGCTACAAGGAGCTAGGCATCAAGCCAACATCAGTCTGGCCTATCCTCACTAAGGAACTGAAGCTTTTCCCACACATCATCTCTATTAGGTACAAACTGAGTCAAGATGACATGAGAAGGAGACTTGATATGTGCAATTGGCTCAGTGACAGGTTGGAGCGGTGCCCAAACTGGATCAACCTGATGTGGTTCAGTGATGAAGCCCATTTCAACTAAAAGGTGCCATCAACAACCACAACAACATTTTCTGGGGGGCTGCACCACCTGAGATCTACAGGAAAGTTGGACAGAACTTTGGAGTCAGGATCAATGCCTGTCTGATCCATGGAGGGGCACACATCGAGAACATCAATTACAAGGATTTTGCGTAAATGCCAATTTCAGACCTTGGGCTCTCACTTACTCGAGCAGCGACTTACTGCAATAGCAATCAGTGATATAAAATACCATGTCATAAGCTTTCAATAAGTGTTTGGTTCACGTTCCTGAGGTTTCTGTTTCTTTGTAAATGAACGTTTAAAGTTGTATCGCTCTTTTTGAAACACCCTGTATATGTATGTATTTATGTATGTATATATATATGTATGTATATATATATATACATATATATATTTGTATACAAAGTCAAGGCTCATGGAAGACACAACAGATCAAAAGGAACAATAGAGAGAGGGGAAAACACCAGCAAAGTTTAAAAACGAAATAGAGGGAAACTTGGAAAAAAAATAAGGGATGTGGAGAGGAATGAGAGGTAGGGGAGGATGCATGAGGGAAGGAAAAACTGGAAATTTGTAAGGGGGTAGGCTTGGGGTGGGGGTGGGATGAGGGATTCATGGAGGTAGAAAAGATCATGGCTTTGGAATGGGGATTATCCGAAGTGGTGGTTGAACAGCTGTCTTGAAGACTTGGAGGGAAGAATGTGATTTAAGGGAATATGGAAGTTGGTTCCAATGGCAGGAAAACATATACCATCCCATTGGAAGGAGAGCAGATGCAGAAAGGCACGGTAATGGAAATGGGAGAGACAATGAAGTGGTGATGGGGAGAGGGGGAGTGCAGCAGATCTTAAATCATGCAGGAAAGGGCTCGTAACAATTGTAGTCAGGTCGGTCTCCTGACTTTTTAAAATTTATTTATATTGAAGGCTCCAGTCATGGACTGTATAGTCCTCATCGAGGACAGGCCTTAAATAAAAGAGCTGCAGTGATAGAAAGTGAAGAAGGAGAGAATAGTCTAAGAGTTTTTGAGGAAGTAAAAATCTGCTTTTTGAAAAGGGGAAGATCGTAAGTGTTTGGAAAGACATGGGAAGGTAAAAAGCTCCAGAATTTGGCAGTGGTGGAGAAGAAACAAACATCACAACGGCCCACCCTCGAGTTACCAATGGCCAGACAATAATCATGTGATATAGTGGATAGTCGAGTATTCCATGGTCTCGATAATGGCGGAGGTACACAAGCAGCAAGTTGTTGGGAGCAGAAACCGAAGTAATATCTGTAGAAAAGGGAAAGAGAACCAACATTGTGACGTAATCCGAGCGGGTCGAGTTTTGAGGTTAGATTGGGAGAGTTCATGAGTACTTTGGATTAAATTCCGTCCAGTAAGTATGTGGAGCTAGAACCTCCCCAGATGTGAGAGTAGTACTCTATACAAGGACGAATCAATCTATGTATATAAAACACAGTTTGTGTGTGTGTGTGTGTGTGTGTGTGTGTGTGTGTGTGTGTGTGTGTGTGTGTGTAATGTTACCGGTAGACTCCTAAACGGAGAGGCTCACGTACTTGATATTTGGCACAGACATGGCCATTGAGCCGGGGACGAACATGGCCGACCTAAAAAATTATTTCATAATTTTTTTTACCATATTTTAACCTCAGCGCGGAATATTATGACCGGAATCTGACCGCGAGCAGAGCAGCGCGCTGATTCGCTCAGAGCGATCACGTGATGTTCGTTGCCGCCAGTAACTCAGTTACGGTTCGCACATATTTCAGAGCGAAAAGCGATTGCGTTTTTGCCGGGTACTTCTGCATGATTAGCATTTAGCATGATTTAGCATGATTTAGCATAGATAGTAGCATGTTTCACATAGATTTTTTTTCAGCGAGCAGAAGTACCCGGCATTGTACGAACTAGGGCGTGCCCGTACGTGGGTGCAAAAAAACATGCGTGCAAACAACAACAACAAAAAAAAACTTTGAAACCACGTGGCAGTAACGACCACAGAACCCCCCCCCCCTCTATTTACATGAAATGGTTTGGTCCATTCGCAAAGCCAAAGCGAACGGCTTGCGAGTACGGTAGAACCCCCCCCTCTATTTACATGAAATGGTTTGGTCCATTCGCAAAGCCAAAGCGAACGGCTTGCGAGTACGGTGACCATACCTTGGGAACCACTTGTCCGATTAATTTCAAACCTTGAAAAGGCACATCCTCGGGTCCCCAGCAATATACCTGGCAAGTTTCAAGTATATCGGACCCGTGGTTGTCGAGAAACAGCGGTCACAGACAAACACACACACACACACACACACAGACACACACACATACACACAGAGATTACTGGAATTATAGATAGACTAGGGCATGCCCGTACGTGGGTGCAATGCCCGTACGTGGGTACGTGGGTACGTGGGTGCGAGTACGGTGACAATCCCCCCCCCCTCTATTTACATGAAATGGTTTGGTCCATGAAATGTTTTGGTCCATTCGCAACGCCAAAGCGAACGGCGAACGCTTTACATGAAATGGTTTGGTTCATGAAATGTTTTGGTCCATTCGCAACGCCAAAGCGAACGGCGAACGGCTTGCGAGTACAGTGACAATCCCCCCCCTCTATTTACATGAAATGGATTTAATTAGTTTTAAAACATAGTTTAACGCCAACATATGGCATGCCCGTACCCGTACTATCCGTAATGGCGAACGCTCTCACAGGAGCTCCGGAAGGTCGCATATCGCAGGAAAGCGAAAGAATCGCAAATTAGTTTTAATTAGTTTTAAAACATCGTTTAACGCCAACATAGCGCCAACATAGTTTGCCGACGGGAAATAAATGAATACGCTCTCAAATGTGCCATCCGAGGCAGAGTCTGTTCGCCACGTTCGGCACACGTGATAGCTCGCTGCTCTCTGATTGGTTGAATCGTTTTTTGGACATAGCTCGGTAACTACTTCTGCGATTAATTTCAAACCTTGAAAAGGCACATCCTCGGGTCCCCAGCAATATACCTGGCAAGTTTAAAGTATATCGGACCCGTGGTTGTCGAGAAACAGCGGTCACAGACAAACAAACACACACACAGACACACAGACACACACACACACACACACACACAGAGATTGCTGGAATTATAGATAGATAATAATATATAGATCGTGCCGTGTAGGGCGGAGTTATGCCGCTGTGGGAGGGACCGAGCAAGGTCGCTGTGGGCGGGACCGAGCGAGGTCGCTGTGGGCGGGGCCGGGCGAGGTCGCTGTGGGCGGGACCGAGCGAGGTCGCTGTGGGCGGGACCGAGCGAGGTTGCTGTGGGCGGGGCCGAGCGAGGCAGCTATGGGCGGGGCCGAGAGAGGTCGCTGTGGGCGGGGCCGAGCGAGGGCTGCGTTCGTGCGTTGCCGTTGCCTGGTATAAAAAGATGGTGCTTGATGCTCTCTACGTCAAGATACGGACTTGATGTCCGTATCTTTACAACAGACATTCCAATGATGATGATGATAAATGTAATACCACTCAAGGAAGGCCCACAACTCAAGAGAGTGGAAAAAAACAATAAAATGAACAAAAATACGGGGAAGGAGAAGCAACCACTCAGAAGAATGACAGAAAATCATTTCCCTTAAATGTACCGTGTTCACCAACTAGCACGACCAGATACAGGACACCAAAATAATTTCCCTTACACATATCGTGTCCACCAACCAGCAAGACCATACCACTTACCTCTGGATCAAACTGTATTTCAAATATTCAAACGGTTTTTACATGCTGCCGTCTCCTAGCAACCAGTGAAATTTTTCAAAAATATTGTAGTACATTTATTTTTTAATAATGTACCATATTTACGGCAGTATATTTATTTACGCCATGAGTAAGGAAGGAAAATGTCCAGCGCGCTGATTCGCTCATTCACGCTCATTGATGACGATCACGATCACGTGATGACGTGATCACGTGATGTTCCTTGCCGCCATAAACTCACAGCAAGTAGCATAGATTTTAGCATGATTAACATTTAGCATGATTTAGCATGATTTAGCATAGATAGTAGCATGTTTCACATAGATTTTTTTTCAGCGAGGAATATTATACACGGATTCTGACCGGTGGCAGAGCAGCGCGCTGATTCGCTCAGAGCGATCACGTGATGTTCCATCTCCGCCGCCAGTTGGCTTCACTTTTCACGGAGTATGAGCGTTCTATATATTTTCAATTCAGTGCGCCCGACTCGCTCACGTACTTGATTTGTGGCATAGACATGGCCATTGGGCCTTCACGGTGTAATTTGTGCGAGGCTTTTGTCCGAGTGAGCTTGAGTCGAGAGGGCGAATGTACGGGTTGGGAATGTACGGGTCTCCCTTCCCCCACCCGGCAACGCCGGTACTGGAGGGCGTCACAGGATCGGTGAGTCTCCAAAATCCGCTTCGTGCTGTTGCGAAGATTCAGGACGATGTCGCGATTGTTGTGCTGCTCTCCGACCATGAGAACTGCAACGTCATTGTTGACTGGCCCTCCCCTTCCCTCCCCCCTCCGTCCTCCCCTCCCCCTCCACCCTACCCCCTCCACTTCTCCCCTCCCCCTCCCTTTTCCCCCTCCCTTTTCCCCTCCCCCTCCCCCCTCCCTTTCCCCCCCTCCCTTTTTCCCCTCCCCCTCCCTTTTCCCCCTCCCCCTACCCCTCCCCCTCACCCCTACCCCTCCCTCTCCCCCTCTCCTCCCCCTCCCCTCTGCTCCCCTCCCCCTCCCCTCCCCTCCCCCCTCCCACCCCTTCCTCTCCTCCCCTCCCCCTCCCCCTCCCCCTCTCCCCTCTTCTCCCTCACGTTTATACACGGAATGCCGGGTACTTCCCCTCCCTCTTCTCCCCTCCCCCCTCTCCTCCCCCCTCTCCTCCCCTCCCCCCCGTTCCCCTCCCCTCCTCTTCCCCCTCCCCTCCCCTCCCCCGCCCGGCAATGCCGGGTACTTCTGCTAGTCCTTTATATAGTTGAAGCAACTGTTGAGAGGAAAATTATCTTCGACATTGGAACAGGACTCCTAGTTTATTTGAGGCCGACTTAGCTATTTGCCCCTGCCGCTGGCTACATGTAACCCAATGCTACCTGCCGCATGGTTGGGTAGTCCGTGACTATATCGGCTACCCTCAATGGATTACCAGTGCGGAGGGTGACTGACCCTGCAGGACTAAAAACAATGCCTGTTAAAGGGCGGATGAGCTCCCTTAGGGATCCAACGGCCATCTAGTAAGGAAATAGTGTCTCCTAAAAGAACACCCATCCGGTTGGACCGGTTTTTTTTAGGTAGTAGGTTGTAGACACCAATTGCTAAGGGTAGTTCTACCGTTCTGACTTTGGAGCGTTAAAGTGGTGCCCGGACCCATCTTACACTCTCCGTGTCTGGATTGCTGGTCTTACCTTCTGTCTCACTCAAACTAGAGCTACCGGGCTAGCTTCAACCTCTCTTTCTTGCAAACAAACCATAGACCTTTCACACTCATTTTCACTCCTCACCTTTACATTCTCTCTTTTTTATTTCTCTTTATGTAGCTCTTTTATTTAAGGCCTGGCCTCGATTCGTTCTATATAGTCCGTGACCGGAGCCTTCAACATCAAAAAATAGCACCAAAGTTGATTTTAAAGGGAAACTAAAGTGAAATTTAAAAAAACTTAATGAAAAAAACCAAAATATTTCAAAACAAAAAAATTATTTGAAATGATCATTTGAATTTCTTTTTTTTCTTAATGCACCATTAATCAGTACGTGCAAATCAGTGCTTTCACAGTACTTTCTGTCAAAACAGCTTTGTCTCACCTTTGTGGATTTCCGATTGACTGAAAAGCATGTGACGGATGATTAATCATTCTCAAATTTGAGTTTAACTTCCCTTTAAAGGTTACGTTGATGAGGTGTTTTAGATACATATTGAGGCTCATGGAAGAGCAAGAATGACAGGGAGCAATGGATCAACTGATGAAATGTGGCAAAAGAAACAATGTGACGACAATAAATGACAAAAACCACTTTTAGAGGCCATTTTCCCCTCAGAGCAGGGGTTGGTCCTTTTTCGGGCACGATGGTGCCCTTTTTGAAGCAATGTTTTACGGCCGGATGCCCTTCCTGCCGCCAACCCGGTTAGTCACCTCTTGCCACACACAGGGAAATACCAGTGAACTGGAACTCATTTATTGCCGACTTCAGAAGGATGACAGGCTGAATCAACCGTCCTGGTGTTAATTCAGTGATTGACCAGGATTCGAACCCAGGATCCTAGGATCCCAAGCCGGCACCCTAACCGCTAAGCCAGACAATAAAGGACACAAGGAAAGAAATTGTTGGAGAAGCACAGTGCATTAAAGCACAGTAGTGGAAATGGGAGAGACCATGAAGTAGTGATGGTGGGCCGCAGACTTGAAATCATGTAGAAAAGAGATTGTAACAACAGACTGAGGAAGTCAGGAGAAGTATGATAATATGGAGGTGAAAGTTATTTCGACTTGGGGAGGGTAACAAGGAAAGGGCTCGTAGGAGAATGCGTGACCTTGTGGGGAAAGGGCTGAGTGGCGAGGTTATAGGGCAGATGGAGAAAGACCAGAATAGAACCAGTAAAAATTTAAGGCTACGAACCTGCCTTCAGTGAGCAAGAAGTAGATTTGATGGCTCAGCTTCCTGATGCAACATTACAATGACACAATTGGCCTTAGATGATAGGATTTCGGGAGAGGATGTGGGGGGTGAGGGTGATGGGGTGCATGAGGGGGGTCGCTGCTTCGGGGCCCGAGCTTCTCCTGTAATTTTTTAAAACAGTACAGTGAAACCCTGGTGTTGGGCTAGCGGCTAGGGTGCCAGACTTAGGATCAGAAACCCTGGTGTTGGGCTAGCGGCTAGGGTGCCAGACTTAGGATCACCTAGTGATCCTGGGTTCGAATCCCGGTCAGATCGCTGAATTAACGCCAGGGGGGTTGACTTAGCCTGTCATCCTTCCGAGGTCGGCTAATTGAGTACCAGGTCACTGGTAATTCCCTGCTTGTCGTAAAAGGCGACAAACAGGGTTGGCGGCAGGAAGGGCATCCGGCCGTAAAACATTGCTTCAAAAAGGGGACCCAAAAAACAACAACAACCACGGTCCCCGAAAAAGGCCAACCCCCGCTTTGCGGGGAAAAATGGCCTCTAAAGGTGGTTTATTTTAACAGTGAAACCCCTCATCAGCTCTTCCTCATTTCCTCAACGTTACATTAAACCCAGAAGCTGATTTTGCTTTCCTTGTCAGCTTTCTCGCCGGAAACGAAACAACATTTACCGCTGTTAATGGTACAGTTTCATACTTTACAGAAAATGGTTATTAACCAGAAATGTGCATTAAAAAGAAATGGTTTTCTAACCTGTTTGTCCAAAAATAATTATTAACCATCTTCTCACATATTTTTTTGCCAATCTTATGGTGAACAAATAGTTTTCAACAGTCGAGGGTGTGAGTTGACTCGATTGGTCCAAACGTCCCGCTATCTCCTTTATTTTCGATCATCCGGCTAAATAAAAGTGACCATTTGTTTTCTCGGTAAAATATTCAGGTAAATGACACGGATATAATTAATAATTTTGTCCTTGTGTGCATTTAATTACATACTGTTTCAGGCCGTTTGTCTGGAGCATTCCATGACGCTTTGGACAATTGGACTGTACTGTATGTTCCATACTCTGCAACACATACAAGGTGCACCAACTTAAACTTGTATAATAGATTTGTTAAGACTTTATTTATTTACTTTTCAACACTTGTACTGTGAGATAAAAAGGCTGCTGTGATTTTGCTTTATTTATGAGCTCGTTTTTACTCTAATTTAGGATCGTCATTAAAGAAAGTTCCTTAAAAAGTTATAAAAGAGAGAAAGGGTGGTGGTGGGGGCCCTGAGGTTGTTTGCCTCGGGGCCCGTGCTGGCTCTCGACGTGCCTGATTGTAAGCAATAACACTAGTCCACTGTGGGGAGTCACAGTCCATGGCATTGCAGATAAAGGCTTTGTACAACGCTATAAGCTTAGGATGACATAAGAATTTGGCCCTACTGAGAATTCCAAGAGGGAGTTCGACAAAAAAACAGCTCTCAAATCATTCTGGAAAGGATGAGGATTAGTTATTTTTGTTTAAACAATCGATTTTTTAAATGGCACTGGGAGTTTTGATCTATGATTTGTTTGCCAAGTCAGGTTATGGATTCTTCTTTTCTCTTTAACTTGAAGTATTTCCCTTACCCACACCTTCAGGGCTCTCTTGTGGCATGTGAGCTCCTGTTGCAGAATGCCGCTGAGGTTAACCTGCAGGATGCAGGAGGTCGCACACCACTGCATCATGCCACATACCTCGGTCACACTGGGTACGTATAATCAGGAAACCCCTGTTAAAGCCACATTAGAAAGAGATGACCAGCTCAACTACTTGCCCCCTCCTCCCATACTATTATGTCTGCATTTATTCAAATACTCATAGAACATCAACTTCACTTTATGGGTTCAACATTGCTTTCTTTTTTAATCACATTAATACTGACTGTTTTTTGAGCCTTCAACAGGACACTTACAGTAACAATTTTAAAGTGCATATTTAACCTGAAGCTGGTAATTTATCTTGCAGCTCTTTTACTGATACATTGATTACATTTTCTAAGGCAGAGTGACACCAGGAACGGTCCTCTTCAGGGTTGGGGTTAGAGGTGAGGCTTTGACTGTCATATCAGAGAAAACTGATTTCAATAAAATCTAGACGGGCCACCTACGACGGGACACTTAATAACTATGGGCAGTTATGACTGGGATTTAATCTGCCCCGCTTTGATACAACACCACTTGGATCATACATGTGACCCATGACTTTTTCTTCTTCTTCTGCTTAAAATGTTTTTTTAATCCACTGTGGGGAGTCACAGTGCGACCATGCGACCAGACCGTGCGACCGATCACATTGAAATTTTAAACGTATTCTTCTTGATGACTAGATCATACTTGTAAGGTTCGACTTGTAGAGCTTTGGCTGTTTCAGAGAAATACTTTATTTTATTTTATTTTGATTTTGATTCAACATGGCTGTCAGACCATGTGACATATGATTTATTTGAAAACACATGTGAAAGGCCATATGGAATAATAATAATAATGATAATAACAAATAATCTGAACAAAAACAATATGTATCCATCCTGGAAGGATTGGATCCCTAAGTAGAAAGCATCTGAAAATGCAAAGCCTGTATTGCATTCAGACTTCTTCCATATGATAAAATGACGAAAACAGATTTTAAAAAAATACAAAAAAGATTGACGATTTTAGGTGACCATGACCTTTTGACCTCAAAGGCAATCGGATGAAAATTGATGATTTTATGCAACCTTGATCTTTTGATATATATAAAAAAAAATAAAACAATCGGCTTCTCGCTTTTGATTGGTGAACCAAAGTCAATTGGATGAAAATTGATGATTTTATCTGATGCTGACCCGTTGACCTTTTGACCAAGTTATTAATTTGTCCATAGTCTCATAATAAAGCTTTGTTGAAAATTTGATGACAAAAGCTCAAATGGTAAAAGAGATTTGGAGGCCTGGACAGACAAACAGCCACACACACAGAAGTAATTGCAAAACCCTGTCTCCCGCTGTGCGGGGGACAGGCTAACAAGTGCAATATTGTTGAGAGGTAGGGAAGTTTTCACCACTTATCCTTGAGGTATGATTTACCAAGGTTCATTGTGGGCTACAGTAGTCCCAAAGACTTGCTGAGCAGTTGCACCATGATAAAAACCTTGATCACCACAATTGACATGAGGAGACACATGCAATTTAAAAGAACAAGGTTTTCCTACCAGCTCTATTATGGTCTTGCTTCTGTCCTTTCAACCTCCAAGTCACACACATTCTAATAGAAACCATTCCCTTCTCACCTCCAATCATTCATCTCTTCCTTCTTGGTCAGGTTATGGATTCCTGAGTCTATTGTCGCAAGCTCTTAAATCCAGGATTTCAAGTCTGCTGGCCACCGCCACCTTGTGATCTCTCCCACTTATACCTCTTTAGTTTAATTACACTCATTGAGATTCTGTTCCCACCTTTTACCCACAAAAAGATGGAACCAATTCATGAAAGTGAGTTTATTCCACAACCGAAATGTATATGGAAACATTGGAAATTTGACACATTACAGACGGTAATTCAAGTTACCAAAACATTTTCGTTTATGCTATTATCTCTCAGATTTGATATCTGGTAATTAGTTTTCTCCTTCCTCTAAATATGCTACTAAGGGAAACAATAAAAACGAATGAGTTACTATTTCAGAAAAAGGCACCAAATACCAACAAAAGTTACTGGGTAGTGAAAGTTACAACATGTAATGAAAGTTACCATGATGAATGAAAGTATGTGGCTGATTGCATTATGATGATTTGATGAATGGCAAGGCAAAACACTAGAAGGCAGTGATTAATACAAAGGCAGATTTATTTACCCATAATCCAACTTGTTTTTTTAACTTGAGATCAGTCTCTTTACTGCTGCTTTGTGGCATTCTAGATCACTTCACTCAAGTGCTCGGCCCAGCTATAAACTGTCATCCCAGTATTTTACAGGCAGCGTGATTCATCAATGTGCCCGCCGTCCCTCGGATGGATATTAAACGGGAGTCCCATCTGCTGGCATTAGTTGGTGGACATTAAAGATCTCACGGTGTGTAACGACTAATAAACTAGAGCAATGCGACTGTGTCTCCAATATGTTTATAGCTCGGCCCAGCTATAAACTGTCATCCCAGTATTTTACAGGCAGCGTGATTCATCAATGTGCCCGCCATCCCTCGGATGGACATTAAACGGGAGTCCCATCTGCTGGCATTAGTTGGTGGACATTAAAGATCTCACGGTGTGTAACGACTAATAAACTAGAGCAATGCGACTGTGTCTCCAATATGCTTCAGCGTAGTCCCTGCCAGTGAAAATGGGTAGATTCCCTCATTCACGGTCCTAAAAATAAACAAGCTTGATTTAAATCCCTTCAGCTATTTTCAAGTATCACATTTTCACCTGACATGACAGGTTTCACATTGATCGGTGAAGCTGTTTCGGAGAAGGGATTTTTTTTAATTTCAGCTTTCTGCCACACTAATATGCTAATATGGCTAATATGGCTACCACACCACGTGACATATAACATTAAAATGTACACTCTGCATGTGTATGGGTAGAGGATCACATTTGTGAAGTTTCGTGTTGATCGGATAAGGTTCGTTTTTCTATCCAAAATCAAGATGGAAAAATGAGATTTAGCCCATATGGACGGACAACCCGGAAACATAATGCCTCCGGCCACCTTCAGGGGTAGAGGCATAAAAATGGACAGCTTAATAAGAATAGGAAAAAAAAGTCAGACTTTTGAGATTAGGTGAATTTATCTAAAATTATAATGTAATTTACCATGGGATTGCCTTTATACTTTCCGAGCATCCACCTATGCTTCTCTGCTTCTATATATGCTCTGGTGTTTCAGTGGCAGACCAGAAGCTTTATCGTCACCTCCTCTAAGCCTGGTTTTGGCTTAACGGTTAAAGTGGCTGGCTTAAGATCTTAAGGTCTTAAGTTTGAGCTCCTATTGTACTGTTGAAATAAAACCAGGTGGGTTGACTCAGCCAGTCATCTTTCCGAGACTGCATGCGAAACAACAACACAACCTCCACTTTCACACCTTTTCCAACCCTAATGGACTTCTAACTTTTGGTTATAAAATTTCTGTGGATTTCTGTTTCCTCAGTCTTATTCAGGCACCCGAAAAGGCTGAGTTTAAACAAATAATTCAGGAGTCCCTGAAGGCTGATTCCCATATGTCCAATGTTTCCTGACACAATTCTACTCTTTATATGGATTGAACAGACTTGAAGACAAAGGCTGACAGACACGAGAGACTTCAACACTGAAATTGTAATTCACACTTGGCAACAACAGTATGCACTCCATGATGGTGCACCAGCTGAGCTCTTAAGATTATAACAACATCACATGTGTGTGCATCTAAAGGTGGTAGAAAATATATGCAAACAAGGTTGCAAGGTTGCCAGTACTGGAAATAACTGTGAATTACCTTTTCATATCATATTGACTTGTACCTACAGTGACATCACTCTGAATTGGCCACTGCAACTACACTTTACCAGTAAAGTAGTGCCAAGATGAAGTTCCTGCTAGCAGCTAATTATACTCTAAAATAACATCTAGAAAACGTTAATTGCTTAAATCTCTCTGGAAATGCATGATGTGAATTCATTTTAAGGTAATATCACGATTGAAATGATCACAAGGTTCACTTTTTGTTAATTCCTCGAGAGGCAACACTTGTAAGACACGGGATAACACAGAGCTCATCATCACCATTTGCCTTGCAGACAGGTGTGCCTTTTCTTAAAGCGAGGAGCCAATCAGCACGCAAGAGACCAGAGTGGAATGGAGCCAGTAACAGTCGCAGTGCAGCAGGCCAATGCGGACATTGTGACTCTGTAAGCTGGAAACGTATAAGCAATGTTTCTTTGGAGAAAGACTGGAACCCCACTTTGTATCCAAAAAAGGTGGAACTTTCAGCCAATCAGGGAGAGTTGTCGATTACTGGTTTGTCTGATTTTTTGCCACAGGTTGCGTCTCGCTCGTATGAACGATGAGATGCGGGAAGGAGAAGGCCAGTACCCCATCAACAGCCCCACAGAGGTGCAGTATCGGAAATGCATCCAAGAGTTCATCACGTTACAGATCGACGAGTGTTAAAGTTGAGTGTAGGCCCTTCTCCGGTGGGGAAAGAGAGGAAATGAGATGAAGGGCAGTAATGGTAGATGGGCATCTCGCAGAGACCGGTGTGTGGTGTACTGCATGCATTGCCGCAAAATAGTGGGTTATCTTTTTTTCCCTGCTCTTTTCTCAACATTCCCTCGTCCGAATTGTTTGTGTGTGTGTGAGTGTGTGTGCTTGTTGTTTGGGGGAGCTGATGTCATTCCGGTATCGAGCCAATAGGTAGCCGCAATGCCGGACAAATCTCCGGAATGTTCGAGTCTGAGGCCTCCTCCCCACCAGTATTGAACACGTGAAGCATAGCAAGCCTAGTATTCCTTGCGGAAGTTTAAGTTGTCACTAGCACTTTTCTAACAAACAATGCTGTGGGATTTGCAAATTCCGAAAAGCAACGGGAAGTCCATTCGATTGATGAAATTTAATTTGAACGAGCGATCTAAGATATGGTGGTGGAGTTCCAATGCAATATACAAACTCTTGCAAGAAAGGAGCTTATGATGAGGAAAAGGAAATCCTCACTGCACTGACAAACATCCCTATTTGCTTTCAGCTAGTGATTTAATTATTTATTTGTGTATATAGATGGGCATACGTTTATATTGTGAAAATTTTAACGAATGTGTTGCACTTTGGTAAATCTGTGTTTGTTGGTACTTTATTTTCAAGATGTTTAAAACTATAGGCCCAAGCATTTCCTGCAAACTTTCTATAGTCTAATTATGGCTTTTTATATTCCCATATGCATTATTTTGTAATTAACTGTTGGTCGTTTCAAAACCTAACACGGTATCAAGTACAATGATGATTTTGTGTTTTTTTTAGAGAGAATTATAGGAAACCATGCATCCATTCGCTAAGTCTGATTCAAAGCTGGGAGTCTCATGATAAATCATTGGTGTCCATTCGTAAATTTAATGGTTTATAAGTGCAAGTCCATTTCTAAATTTGCTAATGCCTGACTCATCTGTGGTCTCCCAGAAATATTAAATCACTGTCTGTGCTAACATCAAAGTTGACTAATGTTTTTGCATCCCTTCATATTCACAAATCTTCCTTTGCCGGTCTGAGTTACAATTCCTTAGTGACTGCCGAGAGGAGAACGAAGGCTTTACCTGTCAAGGATATAGTCAGCCATCTTAGTGGTGAAATTACGAATGTCCAATATATGTTGGAACCGTTTGGCGAAGGATGTGGATGATGGAATCAACGGATATAGTGAGCGACGCTTTACAGTAACTGGAAATCCATCGCGCTTACAATCACCTGCAAAATCCTGGATGACTGGACGCATGACTTGGCTCTGATCAGAGGCCTCTGGGTGGCGCTGGAACCACCATGCATTATCCGGAGATCTGTAAACAGGCCTCGGTCCACCATGGCCCTGCACCACGTGCAGCATTCCTCTTGCCGTATGTCATGTGAATTCTTTTCGGAATAAAACCACAGGCTGTATAATCACACAATGAGAGCTTCTTTTGTCTTACATTTCAACAAAGGCCTCTTCTGTACTTCTGTACTTCTGGATTCTCAAAATAGTCTGGATTGATGGCAGTTGAAATTGTTATTAATACTGCCTTGGTATTCATGTATTTTCTTTTTCAGGTGCTGAGGCTCACGAGAGCTAAATAAATGGTGAATGTAACCCACACCTTCAAAAAACTTACAGCCAGACTTTTGATAGTACCTAATGATGACGTTAGTGCCACACTAGGGAGAATAAATGGAGATGAACAGGCATCTTGAATTTAGATATTTAGCTCTGGGAGCTATGGGAGAAGGATCCAGAGCTGAGGGTGAAATTGGAAGAGCAAGACCAACAGACTAAGCCTGCTACCAAGATGCTTTTGTATTATGTAGCCACATACAAAGGCCATCTAGACCTGCACCATATGAAGGCTGAGCAAAACTTAGCCAGCTTGACATGATCAAATTTGGGGAGATCAGAACCAAAAGCAGTTCAGTTGTATACAATGTCGAGAATTGTGAAGGAGCTAGAACATAGAATGGATCAGGACGTAACAGAAGAAAAAGAAACACTAGAAAGAGGGAGGAAACACCAACAGGATGGATTACAGACAAAATATGAGACTAAGACAATTAAGGGATGTGGGGAAGAATGAGAGTGGGGGGAGAACACCGGCTGAACAAGATTGATACAGCCACAAATTCTCAGGAAGGAAAAACTAGAAACTTAGAGGTGGGCTTCAGGAGGGTTAAAAGAAGAAAGGATGATGGTTTTAGATGAGGGGTGATTCTGAGATGGTGGTGAACAGCTGTTTTGAAGTCATGCAGGAAATAATTAAATTAGAGACTGAGGAAGTTGGTTCCACAGGCGTGAGAATGGAACGAATGAGTTGAGGTGAGCAGTGATTCAGCATTTTGGGAGTTTCTTGGCACAGCTGAGCAACCTACAGAAACCTGGGGGTGGACAGAGCATAGAAAGAGCAAAGGGAACAAGACCAGAAAGGAGGCGGTGGAAGACTAGAGGCCACCAACCTGTGTGATATGAAAGGGATAGGCCCATTGACTCGGATTAATCGTGGGAGATTCCAATGATCTTGAAATCCTTGGTTTCCACGGTGGCAAGCAGGGGCACCAGGCAAGAGGAAAGCAGTACTCGAAGCTGTGGATTAAGGCCTTACAGGTGGATAAGAGCTCATCTGTGCCAAGGAAGGACTTAGCATGCCAGAGGATGCCCAATTGGCATTGCTGAGAAGTGAATTGTGTTTGCCCAAGAAATATAATGGCTGATAGTGAGGCTCAAAAGGTTGAGTGACTGAACTTCACAACTTCAAGTTAAGATGGGAGGTTGGGGTATGGAGAGAAAGGATGGAGGAGGAGGGGGGAAAGAAAGAAGAATGAAGCAAGAGGAAAGAGTGGAGGGATGCTGAAGAGGAGGACACAGCACACAGGACGTGGGTTTGGGAGGCCGTGGGGGAGGATACCAACATGGAGTGGTTTGACACCATTAATGGAAATTGATGGTCATGTGCAGACAACCTCTGCAAACTAGACTTCTCAAGATTACCAATCTGGATATATAGAACCAGAGATCATGGGAGGGACGAAACGAATGGTTGTTCAAAGTATGAAGGAAAGTCGTGCTGTTGTTACTGGTAATTGGGGAGGGAGACGGTTGATAAAAAAGCATTTAGGAGTGAGGCAGTTTTGTGAAATGAGCCTCATGAAGAAGAGTGTGCAAAATAAGTAAACAGCAAACAAGATTTTACAGGATGGAAAGCTATGTATGCTTCATACTCAAATTCCAATTTTCTTTTTTTGTAGAGTTGGAGAATTATCACTTTATAACCATTGTCTTCGGCTATACGAAAGATTCGATACTACCTCAATACAGTCACGTGAAAAAGTAAGCACACCCCATGTAAAGTTTTGACTTTTTCAACATATTTCAACATACAGCTATTTGATCTTCATTTCAACAATATTGATAGATAAAGGTGATATAATATAACAAATATCATGAAACATTTACATTTTGTAGTCCATTGTATAATTTAAATAAACATAAATGCAAATTTCGTATGTGGAAAAAGTAAGTACACCTTTGGCTCTAATAGGTGGTATTTGCCCCCCTTTGGCAGAAACAACCTCAAGTAGGCGTTTCTTATAACTGTCTACCAGTCTCTGACATCGACGGGGAGAAATTTTTGCCCACTCCTCCATGCAGAATTCTTTCAGCTGTGCGATGTTTGAGGGGTTTCTTGCATGCACAGCTCGTTTCAAATCCGCCCACAACATCTCGATGGGATTTAGATCCGGGCTTTGACTTGGCCATTCCAGAACACTCCATTTCTTTCTTTTCAGCCATTCCTTGGTGGATTTACTGGTATGTTTAGGGTCATTGTCATGTTGCAAGGACCACCTTCGGTTGAGCTTCAACTTTCCGACAGATGGCCTCACATTATCCTCAAGCACCCTCTGGTACAATGAAGAATTCATAGTGGATTCTATGATGGTGAGCTGCCCAGGCCCTGATGCAGCAAAGCTGCCCCAAACCATAATATTTCCACCACCATGCTTTACAGTTGGTATCAGGTTCTTGTGGTCAAATGCTGTCTTTGGTTTTTGCCAAACATGTCTTCTGGTACTGTGCCAAAAGCCAAATAGCTCTACCTTTGACTCATCTGTCCATAGCACATTGTTCCAGAAGTGCTGGTCTGTGCCTAGGTGTTCATTGGCAAATTTTAGTCTTGCCCTGATGTTATTTCTGGACAGCAAAGGTTTCCTCCTGGCACACCTCCCATGTAGGTCAGATTTGTGCAGCCTCTTTCTAATGGTAGACTCGTGCACTTTAACATCAACAGCTTTAATGCTGCTTCTGCTGTCTCAAAAATGGATGAAGATCCTCAATGCCAAACAGGAAATTAGAGCTGTCTCCCTCGACATATCACGTGCCTTCGATACGGTCTGGCACCCAGCTCTGCTCACCAAACTCTCCTCCTTTGGTATCCATGGAAATCTCCACGCATGGCTGGCGGACTTCCTCTCTAGTCGTAGTCAACGTGTGGCCCTGAATGGGTTTCTCTCATCTCCTCTTCCTGTTCAGGCTGGAGTTCCCCAAGGCAGTGTTCTGGGCCCTGTGCTTTTTCTGGTCTTCATCAATGATCTCTCTGATTCTCTTGAAAATCCTCTCTATCTCTTTGCTGATGACTCCACTCTCTGCCGCTCCATTCCTCATCCCTCAGATCGGCAGTCTGCAGCCTCCTCACTCTCTGCAGACCTGGACAAAATCACAGACTGGGCAAACAAGTGGAACATGTCTTTCAATCCTGACAAATCTCACACTCTTACGATGTCTCTCCGAAAAGACCGACTGGACAACCCTCCCATCTACTTTCTGAATAATCCTCTCCAAGAAGTTCTGTCACTCAAGCTTTTGGGTCTCACTATCTGCCATGATCTTTCCTGGGAAAACCACATTTCCAAGCTGGCTTCCAAAGCCAGTCGCCGACTGGGCATCCTCCGTCGTGCGAAGTCCTTCCTTGGCACACCTGAGCTCCTCACCACATACAAGGCTTTCATCTGCAGCTCCATGGAATACTGCTCTCCCCTCTGGGCTGGTGCTCCTGCCTCACACCTAGCTCGTCTTCACGCTGTTAAAACCAAAGCGTTCAGAATCATTGGAATCTCCCGCGATGACGCTATCTCCGAGGGCCTTTCACTTACTCACCGCAGGCAGGTTGGTGGTCTTTCCGTCTTCTACCGACTCTTCTACCGACTCTTCTTTCTACCTTGCTCCCCCAGCTCTCTCTGGGCTCTGTCCCCCAAATATTCCTGCAGGTCGCACAAGATCTGCCTGCAACCCTCTTATGATTAAACTGCCAAAATCAAGACTCTCTGCTCACCTTCACTCCTTCATTCCTCTTTTCTCCTGCCTCTGGAACAAACTCCCTCACTCTCTTCAATCCCACTCCTCCCTCCAGGTCTTTAAAACGGCTGTTCACCACCATCTATCTTCCCCAATCCAAAACCTTGATCTTTTCTACCCCCGCTAATTTCACCCCAAATCCACTTTTTTGAGGTGACTTTTGTCTTCTCTCCTGGAAGTCCTTGGTGTCCTTGCGTTTTATACCTACCCTGCCTCCCCCCAGGCCCTCTGCCTCCCACACATCTCCCGATGTCCCTGCCCTCAAATGTTGTGTTTGTGAGCTTCCTCCCCTTCTCTCCCCATCTTGTCGACCGCTCCCCTTTTTATATACTTTGTTTGCTTGTTTGTTTGATTTGTTTGTTTGATAAATGTTAGCTCTTTCACGAGCCTCGACTCTGTATACAACAAAAAAAACAAACAAACAAAAAAAACAGTGGCAAGAGCTACCTGTAGGTCCCGTGATGACATTCTGGGGTTATTAGAGACTTCTTTCAGCATCTTACGGTCTGCTCTCGGGCTGACCTTGCTGGGGCAGCCTGGCCTGAACAAGTTGGCAGTTGTTTGGAATCTTCTCCACTTGTAGATGATCTTCCGGACAGTCGAATCATTGATTTCAAATTGTTTGGAGATCTTTTTAAATCCCTTCCCAGACTCATAGGCATCTATAACCTTCTTTCTGAAGGCTTCAGAGAGCTCTTTTGATCTAGGCATGGTGACGCTGCACACTTCAACAACAAAGAGCAAACCAAACGAAATGTCTGTGGTTTAAATAAGACAGGATCCTCCAAGATCCTCTCTAACGATGTTCTAATCATTTGCACCTGAGCTGGTGCACCTGATTCTATTTTTAGGTATTTGAAGTCGTGATAAATGTAGGGGTGTACTTACTTTTTCCACATGTGAAATTTGCAGTTATGTTTATTTAAATTATACAATGGACTACAAAATGTAAATGTTTCATGATATTTGTTATATTGTATCACCTTTATCTATCAATATTGTTGAAATGAAGATCAAATAGCTGTATGTTGAAATATGTTGAAAAAGTCAAAACTTTACATGGGGCGTACTTACTTTTTCACGTGACTGTACATGCCTCTGGCCTCCCCCGTTCTCTTCTGACTACTTCCCCTTCCTATTAAGCTACCTTTTTCTCTATTTTGGCCCATACATAGATTTTGGCCCATACATAGATTTTGGCCCATATTTTGGCCTGACCAAAAAAACAAAATTCTGACCCTGCATTAAACACCTCTTTTCACTGATCGGAGATGCCTGGTGTTGGCTTAACAGTTAAGGTGGCTGGCTTAAGATTTTAGGGTCTTGAGTTTGAGCCCCTGTCATGCCGTTAAACACCAGGTGGATTGACTCAGCCTTCCGTGGTCGGTAAAATGAGTACTCTACCAGCTAATTGGTAACAGGCGACTGCGTCAGCGGGACAGGCACGCTTCCAGAAAAATGATGCAACCAACAGCCACATGCAGCATGCGAAACAACTGATTGGAGGAAAAATATAATTCAAGAATTGGTTTATTATGTGCAAAAGACTACAGTAACCAGTGAGACCAATGGGCGTACATGATGATAGAGGATGACCACATAATGGCAAGTTATCATTAAATTATTTGATAGATTAAACATTTCCTCATTGATGGGTTATATAGCAGAAGAGACGACCAAAAAAAAAAGTTTACCACAAGGAATAAAAATGCTTGGCAAGATCAAAACAACCTGCTCAGATGGACAAGTGAAAAGATTAAAATAAAAACAGGTAATGAAAGGAAAAGTCAGTAAGATGGGAATATTTTGAAATTCAAACTCCTTGGATAACTCTCAAAATTGATTAACTTTTCTTCCTATTTGCAGATATACCAAAAATTGGTTTCCATCAGTTCAATGCAAGAGGTATGCACATGCGCTTCCAAGTCGTCTAGCTCTCGGTCTGGAAAATAAACTGTCATGTTGGAGTTTCTTATGCAAGGACAATAGTTGGTGGAAGTTAAAGATCCCATGGTCTCTTTCACGAAGAGTTGGTGAGCTCTACCCTGAACAAATTCCAAATTCTAACCCACTGGAGGCACCATCAGCAAGACAGGTACCACCTACCAGCAAATGATGTACCTGCAGTCACATTACTTTCAGAACCATCTATGTTTTCCTTATGCTGAGTAGCCAATCAATGTTAAAATTTGGGTTTGTCCACTTTGTTTACGCAAAGTACACTTTGCATCCATTGCTGGTCAAGTCGAAGCAATAGGAATTAATCTGTGCAGCATGTACAATTCCTGGCACACTACTGTGCATGCCTGTGGTGAAAATCAGCACAAGAGCATGGAGAGAGGCCCATGGTGAGAGCATCATAAGCATACCATTATGATGTGTGTCTTTCAACAGCTGTGCAAACAAAGCGATGACCAGTTTGAGACAGAAACCTTACAATTTGATCTGAACACATCTCTCGGTCCTTTTATGTTAGAAACTGGGCAACAGGGATAGGCCAAACTTTAATTCCCACCACAACTTAGTGGAAGCTATGGATCCCAAAGGTCTCGATGCACAATTCCTTTCCTAAAATATTCGGAAGTATTTCCAGAAGTAATCCTTTGCTGAATTGCTATTGACCGATCCTCCTCTTATAAAGAAATATTTCCTCCTGCTATGTAGATCAAACTAGATGAGAGTTGTTGTTGTTGTTGTTGTTGTATATCCCTGGACAGTTCCCTCAAACAAAGCCGCAGCATGGAGACAGCTGATCGATGCACCAGGTGCAACCTAGAGGTCCACCACACCTTCACCAAGTCAGGGCCACAGCAGAATTAGAGAAAGAGAAAGAGGGAAAGGGCCGGTCCATAGGGTCCGATTGGCACTCGGATCGTGACTGTCCTGACAAATCCGGGCAGCAGGGAAGAATGGGGAAGATTTGGCCCCCGACTTGCATTGGGTTCATCCACCGCGAAGAGGCGTCCCTGATAATTGTCGACATGATCGTTTCCACATTTGCTAGGCGCACAATGCAACAACACGAGGAGGATCAGGCAACTGTTACAGGCAGAGGTGAGTTATCAAAACTTTAGGACTACCACAGGGAAAAGGCCTCGACCATCTGTTCTTACCAATGCGCATCGTTTTGGACAGCTGTACAGGAATGTAGGCTTGCATCCAACCCACCAGCTTGTCCTTTCTGGAAACAAGCGATAGAAGAGCTTCACAGCTGCAGGTCCATTGGGAACAAATCCCCGCATTCTTAAAGGCCTGTTTAAGAAAAGTTTTAATGTGCAATAACGTCTCAATGCTGTGGCTCTGCCCACAATAATTTTAATGTTTCAAATGCACAGGATTGCTGCAAGTTGAAAACGATAAACCTCTTTGCAGACATTTTGTATTACTCTTGGCATTTTGTTTGCGACTCAAGAGAAACAAAAATGTTTAATTGATCATATTCAGGAGCATGTAAACATCAGCAGGATGGCAATGAACATCTGAGCTCGCTCGCCTGGGTTAAAATTTAAACTCAAACTGTCACCCTGGGGGTCCACATGCATGGTGATCCATAGGTGTATATACATCGAATCCATTTGGATGGCAATACATCCCATGGTGTTTCGCAAAGCCAAGTTATCACCAACACCCTGAATAAATTACAAATTCCCACCACCTTCCAATTAACGATCCTGTGTCGGAGTGACACCCACTCCGGGATTGTTTCTATGCGAGAAATGGTGCTCAACTTGTGGTGATATACGGCAGACCTTAGGTGTGAGCCTCCAATATATTATATATATCTAAATATCTATAAAGCTCAGTTGACTTTTTGCTCCACCAAATAACAGCGAAACGGAGTTGAGCAAAAGGGTGAAAATTCTACAGATGCTGTGATACATAACTACCTCTGTCGGTTTGAATGTTTGAAAGAGAATAGACGTCTGGATCAATTTTTGAATTAAATTTAAATCCCTATTTATATATATATATATATATATATATATATATATATATATATATATATATATTAGGGTGGTGCTCAAAATAATTCTTTAAAAATATTTACTGGGACATGGCTTTATGTTGTTCCTTTTGTTCCAAAATGAAAAGACACCAAATATGAAAGCAATCTGATTTTATTTAGGGGTGCCACATCAGCCTTCAAACTAAAGGTGTCTACAAAACTTTTCTATATATGGATCGAAAGCAAAACCAGAAGTTTGTTTTATGAAAATCCACCCTCCACTCACTTTCTTTGTATTCTAGCAAACACAAGTTACAATAGCTGCACAAATAGCACTATATTGCTATGAAAACTCAAATTCAATGATAACAATCCAAATGTTCAGTTCATAAAATGAAGAGACACCATATCACATAATATTAAAAAACCCAAATATAATGAGAAATGTAACTCCTATTTCTGGGCCTGTTTCACCACTGTTGCCTTCTTGGCATCGGGGTACATCTTCCTGTAAGCAGCAACAACTTGGAGCAGAGCTTGCTTTTGCTCTTCATCCTTTGTAAGGAGCTTATTGTAGTCTTGTATCAATGCGACACCCCTTTCTGCCCTGTCGTTCACCACGACTAAGCCACTGGCGGCTTTCTTTTCTTCCTGAAAGCTGGTTTCTTGCTCCCATGAACCAGGATCCTTATCCATCCAATCAGTTGGGGTCCCTAGGATGCTGAAGAAATGCTTGGTGTGTTTTGTTATGAGGCCAGCGATTGACAGGGCGGTTCCTCGTTTGATAGCTGGTCTCTTTGGAGAGGGGTTTTCACCGTCATTTTTCAATGCTTCAATCATATTGATCTTGCTTTCTTTGTCAATTCTGGTGTCAAAGAATGCAAATGCCACTAGTACTGGGCTCATGTACCACGTGTGGCGGCCAAGTGCCTTCAAGGCTGCCTGAGCCATCTTCTGATTGATTTGTTCAAACTTTTCCAACTTCTTGAAGAGGTTAATGTCATTCAGGGGAGCCTCAATAGCTTGTGGAGCCCGAAACCAAGCCTGTACATACACAAGGCAGACAAAAATGTTGAAGGCTCGGAGTTCTCTCGCCTCTCGAAGTGTCAAGTGGAACTCTGACCGAAACATGAACACCTGTAGTGAATATAGTGCTTTTGCCATCCATCTGGCTCTGTGCATTGCTCCTGGAGCCATGATCCGGATTCCACGAGGTGGGATTCCTCCCATGTAGATGACAGTCAGTTCTAGGAGTTCACGATAATCATCTCGTGGCTGCTGATCTTTCAAACACACAAGAACGTTTTTGCTTCCAACACAGTGTCTACAGATCCCATTGAAGCCTTCCTCTCTGAGAATTGATCGTGAAGAAACTTCCTGTCCTCGGGGTTGGTGATTATGGCCTACGAATCTGCATGCCTAAGATCAAACGTCTTCTCCAAGGAGGCCTTGAAGGATGCTTCCTTTTTCTCTTGGGTCGCACCACCCCGCTTTGCACCTTTTTGGAGGCTCCTCCATTCTTCATATAGCCTCTCCAAACGATGGATGGAGCTGGTTTCTGGTGGCTGCTTCGTCGTTGTAGGTAGGTGAGCTTTTTCCCAGAACTTCACAACCTCTTCAATGGTGAGGGTTGCACTCTCCCGGGCAGTGCGATTCTCCTTCTTCAGGTGATGGAAAAACAGGACAAGAGATTGATGCACAGTCGGGAGCTTGGCACCTTTGATGGCATCTCCAGAAGTGGACCCAATGAGATACACATTATCCTGAGCCCGAGTTTTCAATGAAACACTGGTACTAGCACATGCCATATCTGCAAAATAAGCAAGAATGTGGGTAAAATCCTGTTAATTCTTACTCCACAGGGTCACTCTCTACAAAAGAGCCACAGTCAATAAGTTAGGCCTACATATTACACACTAAAAAAGCGTACCCCTGACCCCGGGAACCTGTACAAAACATGCATGAAAATTGCCCAGATAGTGATCATAGGAAGTCTCAAAACTGTATGTATAATATTGTAGCGGCTGCCGCTGAGTTTTCACAATCGCCTTGCACCTATCAAGGACGCGGAGCGATCACCATGCCGGGCTCGTCCAGGACGCCCAGGCCCGCGCTCAACTTGCCAGGCCACAGCCAGGACGCTGGGCCACGCCCCCTGGCGCCGGGCCTGGGCAAACCCCCTGGCGGAATAGATATATATTGCTGACTGATAAACGGTTTTTCAGAGTGCCTGAGTGTTTGATTTCATTAAAGCAACTCAGATGAATTCTAGCTTTTTGTCGTGTCCATTCTTCCGATCGACGTGGGAGCCCCGGCTCCTTCATTGGTGACCTATCGACATGGACACGGCAGTCGCCCTTAAACTGCCTACCTTCTGGGAGGCTCACGCGGCGGTTTGGTTCGCACAGGCGGAGTCCCTGTTCGCCCTGCGAGGCATCACGGCCGACGACACCCGCTTCCACCATGTGGTAGCTGCGCTCGGGTCGGTTACCGCGGCCCGCGCCCTGAGCCTCCTCGAAAGCCCGCCAGCCGCTGACAAATACGGCGCGATTAAGAAGCTGCTCCTCGATGCTTTCGCCCTCCCATCGGCGGAACGCGCACGGCGCCTGCTCGATCTGCCTGAGCTCGGCGACACGCGCCCTTCCGAGCGCATGGACTACATGCTTTCACTGCTCGGCGAGCACTCTCCGGCATTCCTGTTCCGGGAGCTGTTCTTCCGTCAGCTGCCTAACCCGGTACGCCTCGCCCTGGCAAGCACGACGATCACAGATCCCCGGGCCCTTGCCAGAGAAGCCGACAAGATCTCCGCCGCAGGACAGCGCATCGTAGCGGCGACATGGGACCCACCGCCGTCCGACGCAACACCCAGGGCGCCCGAGCACCCGGCACGGTCGACGGCCGAACTGCCAACGCCATTGGCGGCCGCTCTACCGAGCCGACCACCTCCGGCACGACGACCGAGGCCTCCACCTGACCAAGCGTGGTGTTACTATCATGCCAGGTTCGGACAGAAGGCCCGGACATGCCGACCCCCGTGCACCTTCGGCAGGCCGGGAAACGGCCGGGCCGGCGTTCATTACCAGCCATGAGCGCCGGCCACACGGGCAACTTACTGTTCATCACGGATAAAGCGTCCGGACGGCGCTTCCTGTGCGACACCGGCGCCCAACTGAGCGTCATACCCGCCTCTGACCAGGACAGGCAATCCGCGGTTTGCGGCCCCTCCTTAGTTGCGGCCAACGGATCGACTATCCGCACCTTCGGCCCGCGCAACGTCACCCTCTGCTTCGGCGGCCAACGCTTTGCTTGGACGTTTGTAACCGCCAACGTGCCCGTGGCTCTGCTAGGCGCCGACTTCCTCTGCGCACACGGACTGCTGGTGGACGTCCAACGGCGTCGTTTAATCAACGCTGAAACCTTCAGCTCCCTGGTATGCACCTTGAGCAGCTCCGCGCCGACCGAGCTGGCATGCGCCGTCCCGGCGGCGAACGAGTTTGCTCGCCTGCTCACGGAGTTCCCGGCCCTCACGCGGCCGACGTTTTCGGCCGTCGCAGTACGGCATGGGATCGAGCACCACATACCAACCACGGGCCCGCCGGTCTACGCCAGGGCCCGCCGCCTCGACCCAGCCAAGCTCGCCGTAGCGAAGGCCGAATTCGACGCGTTGGAGCACCTCGGCATCGTGCGGCGCTTCGATAGCGCGTGGGCCTCGCCACTGCACATCGTGCCAAAGCCGGGGGGTGGATGGCGCCCGTGTGGCGACTACCGCCGTCTCAATGACGCTACCACCCCCGACAGTTACCCGATCCCGCATATCCAAGACTTCTCCGCCCGTCTGGCGGGACGGGTCATTTTTTCGAAAATTGACCTCATACGGGGATATCACCAGGTACCTGTCAGGGCGGCCGACGTCCCTAAAACGGCAGTCATCACGCCGTTCGGCTTATTCGAATTCTTGCGGATGCCGTTTGGTCTCAAGAACGCGGCTCAGGCGTTCCAGCGCTTGATGGACGGCGTGCTGCGTGACCTGCCGTTCCTTTTCGTTTACCTGGACGACATCCTCGTCGCCAGCACGTCCCGGGCCGAGCACCTCCTCCACCTCCGGACACTGTTCGAGTGCCTCAGCGAGCACGGCCTCATGGTCAACCCGGCCAAATGCCACTTCGGCACGACGGCCGTTGATTTTTTGGGCCATCACATCACCAAGAACGGGGCCGTGCCGCTGCCAACCAAGGTCGAGGCCATCACCACGTTCCCGCGTCCCCGCAC
The DNA here is from genome assembly GCF_964187855.1 of Myxine glutinosa. NCBI lineage: Eukaryota > Metazoa > Chordata > Myxini > Myxiniformes > Myxinidae > Myxine > Myxine glutinosa. The sequence continues at coordinate 104,518,556 of NC_136264.1, forward strand.
CATAAAGGCCCTGCAGGAATTCCTGGGAATGGTGAATTTTTATCACCGCTTCGTGCCCCGCGCTGCTCAGCTCATGCGGCCCCTCTACGAAGCCCTCCGGGGCATGCCGGCCAAGCACGACATCGCCTGGTCCGCAGCAATGGATGCGGCCTTCCAAGGCTCAAAGCGGGCCCTCGCCGACGCAACACTGCTCGCTCACCCGGTGCTCAACGCTCCCATCGCCCTCACCACGGATGCCTCCGACTACGCGGTGGGCGCCGTACATGAGCAATGGGTGAACGGGGTTTGGCAGCCACTCGCTTTTTTCAGCCGGCAGCTCCGGCCGAACGAGCTCAAATACAGCACGTTTGACCGGGAGCTCCTCGGTCTACACCTGGCCGTCCGCCATTTCCGCCACCTCCTGGAGGGCCGACCTTTCACGGCGTTCGTCGACCACAAGCCGTTGGTTTACGCCATGGCCAAGGTCACGGAGCCATGGTCGGCCCGCCAACAGCGCCACCTCTCCGCCGTGTCGGAGTTTACCACGGACATCCGGCACGTCGCCGGCAAAAACAACGCCGTGGCCGACTGTCTTTCCCGGGCCAGCGCGAACGCGGTCCACCTGGGCGTGGATTTTGCGCTTATGGCGGCGGACCAAACCACCGACACCACGGTGCAAGCCCTCCGGGCGGCGGACACGGGCCTCCGCCTGGCCGACATCCCCTGCGCGGACACTGTCCTGCTCTGCGACGTCTCCCAAGGCCAGCCTCGCCCCATCGTGCCCGTCGCCTGGCAACGCCGCATCTTCGCCTCCCTCCACGGCCTTTCCCACCCGGGCCGGAAAGCTTCCCAGAAGCTGGTGTCGGCGCGTTTCGTCTGGCACGGCCTTCGTCGGGACGTCCGCGATTGGACCAGCGCATGCACGGCCTGCCAACGGGCCAAGGTCCACCGACACACCCAGGCCCCGCTGGCACCTTTCACTGTGCCCGAACGACGTTTCGACCACGTCAACGTGGATCTGGTGGGCCCCCTCCCCCCGTCACGGGGGTTCACACACCTGCTCACCATGGTGGACAGGACCACCAGGTGGCCGGAGGCCGTTCCCCTCGTCTCCACCACCACCGCCGACGTGGCGCAGGCTTTCATCGCCACCTGGGTCGCCCGCTTCGGCGCACCGGCGGACATCTCGTCAGACCGCGGTCCACAGTTCACCTCCGAGCTGTGGGGCGCGGTCGCCCGCAACCTGGGGATCAAGCTCCACCGTACTACGGCCTACCACCCCCAAGCAAACGGGTTGTGCGAGCGATTCCACCGCTCCATGAAGGCCGCGCTCATGGCCGGCCTTCAAGACGTCGGGTGGGCCGACCGGCTGCCGTGGGTCCTTTTGGGCCTTCGCACGGCCCCCAAGGAGGACCTCCAGGCATCCACCGCCGAGCTTGTCTATGGCCAGGTGCTACGCGTCCCGGGCGAATTTGTGCCCGACGCTACCAGTCCCTGGTCCGCAGCTCACCAGCGCTCGGACCTCCAGGAGGCCGCCTGACGGTTTGCCCCCGTGCCAACATCCCACCACGGTGACCCCCAGTCCTACGTCCCCCCAGCACTCCGCACAGCGGAGTATGTTTTTGTGCGTCACGACGCACATCGGTGGCCACTCCAGCCGCCGTACGACGGGCCCTTCCGGATGCTGCGACGGGACGACAAGTCGTTCGTCATCGACATCGGCGGCAGGTCGGACCGGATTGCTGTGGACCGCCTCAAGCCGGCGCACGTGGACGTCGACCACCCACCACGGGTGGCCCTTCCGCCGCGGCGAGGCCGT
>NC_136264.1:104525353-104759586 GCF_964187855.1 Myxine glutinosa
CGCTTTTATAACCAAGCCAGCGAACGCTCTGGAAGCCCAAAACCACGCCTGTCAGGCGATCTCACTCCAGCCCTGGTTGGCTGGTTATGGCTTACCGGCCCCGCCCTGATGGCTGGTTGACATGGCCGCACCTCCATCCTGGCGTTCCGCCCCCTTTTCGGGCCTCACCTCGTGGCTTTTGGCTGGGTTGAGCGAGCCCAAGGGCAGCGAAGGCTGCTGGCAAAGGAGCGTAACAAATTGGGAGGGGCCATGGGGTGCAGACTGGAGAGCGCTTAATGGCGTTGCTGAAGGGAGGCTGCCAAATGAACAAAGGGGCCTACTCTTATTTGTTTGACGCAACGCAGATGCAACTATTGGGAATGGCCTTATCTAAACACAGACTATGAAATAACTGATGTCCTAAGGTGACCTATGTGTTGCATGTGGCCAACCCATGGGGTGCTACCTTGAACCTTTAATGATGTTATATTTACAAGTGTGGGTTCTCAAAACCGCAACAATATATATATATATATATATATATATATATATATATATATATATATATATATATATATATATATATATATATATATATATATATAATCTATATATATAATCTATCTATATATAATCTATCTATCTATAATCTATCTATCTATCTATCTATATATATATATATATATATATATATATATAATATATATATATATATATATATATAATATATATATATATATATATATATATATATGTACATATATATATATATATATATATATATATATATATATAGATATATACATATATATATATACATACAGACTTGGCATTTAATATGGAATTTTTTTTTTGTGGGGGTGAACTTACTTTTCAAGATGAATTAGAACCAAAAGTTCATTGGAATTATGTTGAAATTATTCTAGATTTTGTTAACGTGACCTTTAATAGAAACAAAAACCACATTTGACATTTCGAAGCAAATAAATTGATCCTTGAAAGTGATGTAAACTGATATCGAACTCAATTCACGGACAGTACTGTGTTAAACATCTGTACGTTTTCCAGAAGTATCTCTTTATTTTGCACATTAGCCAAAAAAAATTTCAACAAAAACAAAAGCTAAATTATGACTGGGATTACGGACAGTAAAATTACAGTTCAGTACTTCGTGTAACCCCCACGAGCATTCAGAAGAGCACATACACGTCGAGGCATGCTGTTCACGAGATTTGCCAAGGTTTGGACAGGAATCGCTTGCCATGCAGTGACAATGGCCTGCTGCAATTCATGCACAGAGGTAGGTTGCTTGTCCAAGTTGTCGATTTGACGAGTTAATTCTGCCCACAAGTTCTCTATCGGATTCATATCCGGGGACATGGCAGGCCACTCCATATGCTCTACACCACGGTCAGCAAGAAAGTGTTGGACCATGCGAGCATGATGAGGCCGTGCATTGTCATCTTGGAAGACAAGTTTCCTCGAAAGGCTGCACGAGCAAATGGAAGCAATGTTTCTTCCAGAATGACCCTGTACTTGAACTGGTTCAGGTTTCCATTCAGAACAACCAGGTCAGTTTTGCCCCCTGCATGAAAAGCAGCCCAAACAGTCACCCCACCACCTCCAGCTTGGACTCTTGGCACTACACAATCTTTGTTGTGGGCTTCATGCACTTGTCTGCGCACTCGGACGTGGCCATCTTGACGATAGACCAGAAATCTAGACTCGTCACTGAAGGTCACGTGATTCCAGTGTCCTGGCTGCCATTGACGGTGCTCTCCGGCCCACTGCAATCGACGCTGGCTGTGTTGTCTGGTCAGGCGTGGCTTTCTCAGGGGACGCCTGGCACGATAGCCTGCTTGAACCAGTTGTTGGTTGACTAGCCTTCTGGATACAGGCACATTTGTCAGTTGCTGCCACTCAGCCCTGAGCCGATTAGCTGACTTGGTACGGCCATTGCGGACTAACCGGTGCAGCTGGCGATCATCTCTCCTTGTGATTCTGTGTGGACGTCCTGGCCTCGGTATTGGAGTAGGGACACCCCTCTGAGCATTTCGTTTCAGGATATTTGACACCTGACCTTGAGTGATGCCATACTGCCGAGCAATAGCACGCTGTTTCATGCCGGAATTTCGTAAAGCCACCACTAAATGACAAACAGCATTGTCGAGTTGACGGACCATCTCCAGGGGAAGCAGCAATAACTTTTGTGGACGTGCAGCAGTTGTTTTCCACTAATACAGAACGCAACAACCCTTATATACCTGATTGTGAAGCCAATCGTCAAATGTACCTGTCTGTACATTTTGTCACGCCACCTGTGATATAATCCTGTTATTGACTTCTTGCTGCGACAGACAATCAGTCACATGGTTCTTTCAACAAAGAAATCACCAAAGCGTAAAAGAAACTCACCAGATTGATATACCGAGTTCAGAAAGTAAACCCAAGTCAAGAAAAAAAAAAATTCCATATTAAATGCCAAGTCTGTATATTGTTGCGGTTCTTAGAACCTTCACATGTAAATTTAGTAGTAAATTCCCTCATAAATAACCCCTGTGTACATTTCCCCTTAATTGGCTGTTAATTGAAATAAGTGCACCTTAGTTAGTCCATGTACAACACGTAGCGAATCATAGGACCTCTCTATATTTATATCATTATTCTGTGTTCCAGGTAAGGCCATGTGTCCAATAATTGACTCTCCGTTGCATAAAATCAAATAAGATAGGATCCCCTGCAATATCCCCATGGCCTCCTAAAAGTGCCAGTAAGGCAGCGTTCGCTGCCCTTTGGCTGGGGCTCGTTTGATTGCCCCAAGACGCCATTGCCCATGTGCTCCATCTCGGAGAAGAAGAGGGAGGAGCCGGCAGAGCAGGGCGTGGCACCACCTCATCATCAAAGGTGGAGTCAGCCAGCCCTTACAAACCAACCAGGAATCAGTGGGCATGGCTTGAGAGGGCGGAGAGAGAAAGATCTGGCAGGTTCGTGAGGGTTCCACGGGGGTGGAGATAAAACCCGTTGCGCGGAGCCCCCACCGCAGTTCTGTGGAGTGGTGAGCTTGCAAGTTCTTATGGGAAAGGTGTTTGAGTGTTGAGCAAGTTACGAGGTACGAAAGAGGAGGAGAGAGCTTCAGAGACGCGCGCGCAGATGAGCCTGAGAGTGCGCGATACCAACCAGCACTGACGGCAACTGCCGGAACCAACCTCCAAAGAACAAGTGCGCGCACGCGGACCTCGACGTCGCGCCGCGATCCTCGGACCTCCCTGTCGCCCTTTCTGTGGACCGACTGCTCTTCTCTTCCCTCCATTCAATTCCTGCCTGCAATTCCCCATTCATGTACGTGAGTTTGACTTGTTTTGCCTTGTCCCTGGGAATAAGTTAAGCCTGTTTAAGGATTGCACGGTGTCTCCTCTTCTGTAAATTACCTTCGTTTCTACTTCTTTCTTTGGTTTGTTGTAAATAATAATAAATACCTGTTCCTCCTTACTTTGGTTTCTTTCTCATCCGATCGCTTTAGTGATTTCCCGATTGAGTACCTGTGGCACGATTTTGGCCGACCGCTTCGCAATCGGGTTTAGTCAATTGCTAACGGCTCGCGCCGCAGTTCGCTTCGCTCGGCGCAATCCATTAATTACACTGCGGCACGGGCAGGAGTATTTCCTCACTGATGGCCGGTGGTAATACTTAGGTACTAAGACTAATTGGGCTTACGACCCTACGTACCATCGGCCGGAAGTGACGTCATACTTCCAGGACCAGTGGAGACGGCCAGCTTAACAGGACAAGGGGATTAACCCCTTGCCCTCATAAATTGAGGCCTCACTCCCTTGCTAATGGGAGTGCCGTCCCCCAGATCCGTAACAATTGGTGTCAGGAGTGGGATTTGACCCGAAGTGCGCTTAACGCACTCAAAATTACGAGCGGCCGAAATTTTGTTAAAAGCCAAAATTAAAGTCGTGCCATGGAAAATCAAGGCGATCGGATGCCGGTGGGGGTAGAAGAAGAGGGGTTAGAGGCAACCCAGGACCCCAGGGAGGAATTGGGAGAGAGAGAGAGGAGGAAGGCAATGAGAATGTGGTAGAGAGGGTGTCAGGCGCACAAGATGGCGGCCTCGCACACGAGGTTAGAGGCGCACAAGATGGCGCCTCGCATGTGGTGGCCGCGGTAGCCGCTCCCGCTGCACAAATCGGGGGAATGGATGTGCGGGACCTCATGGCGCAGATTAATGCAGCCATACTAATGGGGAATATGGGATTGAGAAATGAAATGAGGGCTGATAGTGAGAAATTGGGAAGCCAAATTGGGGGATTAGAAAAACAAATCGGGGGGCTCGACGGCAAAATTGGGGGGGCTAGAAGCCAATTTGAGGGTTTAGACATCAAATTTGAGGGTTTAGACAACAAATTTGAGGGGTTAGACAACGAGATGAAAGGGGTGAAGAATGGGTTAACGGGGCTAGAAGACAAGATGGAAGGCAAATTGAGGGAAATAGGGGAGCAACCACCCGGGAAATTAAGCAAATGGGGGAATCAGATAGAGGAGGTGAAAATCGGGTTGGAAAGTAAATTGGATGTCCAAAGGAATGATTTGGAGCAGATGAGGGCGGCATCTACCAAAGAGATGGGAGAGATGGGGGAGGAGATAAGGCGTGGAGTGGGCGAAGAGGTCGCGGGAGTACGCGAGGGGGTAAAGCGGGGTGAGGAGCGCATGAAGAAAGAGGTGAGGAACAGTACAGCTAGGTTACAGGGGGGCATAGAAGACCTGACGCGGGGAGTAGAGCAGCTGATGGTGGGACAAAAGGAGTTAGGGGAGCAGGTGGAAAAGAACACGGCAGTGATAGGAGGGTTGAAAGCGACACAAAAAGAGATAAAAAAAAGAATTGATAGCGACGAAGAAGGAATGTCAGATGGTACACGAGGGGTTGACAAAGAGGTTGGACGAGGTGACAGCCGTAATGGAGACAAAAGAACGGGAAGTCAGGACGCACATAGAAACGACCAAGGTAGCTTTAGAGGAAGAAATTAAAGGGGCGCACTGGGAAATAAAGGAGATGAGACAAAAATTAGAGGAAGTGGAAGAGGGGGTAAGTGAAATTAAGAAGAGACGGAGGGAGACTAAGAAGGAGATAAAGGAGGAGGTAATGGAATTGGTGCAAGGTCTGTGCTCACAGCGTGATGATGTGCTTACTGACCAAATAAAGAGTTTGCAGGTGGCGGAGGAGGAGCAGAAGAGAAGAGGTGCCGAGGTGAGTGGCGATATGCTCGGGAATGTATATGGTGTGAGGGGAGATTCAGTGAGCTTGGGTGTTGGGCTAGACCCGGGCGTTCGGGAAAGGCCGCTGGTGAGGTGTGCGACTGGTGCAGAGTGTGTGGAAAGAGGAGGTGTGAGAGGATGTCCGACTATGGGGGGTGTGAGGAAAAAGTGTGCGCCGAGGAGTGAGTGTGCTGTCGAGAGTGAGGGTAAATGCACGACAGAGTGTGGTGGTGAGAGTGACACGGAGTACGAGTTGGTTGTGGCAGGAGAGAAGGAATGCACACCTGGAATGGAAGAATGCACACCTGGAATGGTTGAGCACGTGGGGGAATGTACACCTGGGTTGGTGGTGGCACGGGTGCGAGAGGGCACATTGAAGCGCGTGATTGGGTGTGCAAAAGAGTGCACACCCCTGGTTGTCACAGTGGATGTGACCGAGGAGTGGGCGCGAGGAGGTGTGTTGATGAAGTGTGCGAATGACGAGGGTGTGCCAATGTGTGCGGTGGTCAGGTGTGTAACGATGACTGTGAGCGGAATGAGTGTACCTGGGTGGTGTGTAAGAGAAAGTACAATAACGAAGTATATGGAGACACCTGGATGTGTGAAAAGGAAATGGAACGAGTGGTGTGAGTATGTACAGGGAGCATTGACGCTAAACAGAGCAGCGGTTAGACCGACGTTTAGCCGACGTGATCCCTTAGTCCGTGCCGGCTTTGGGTACTGCGGGAACCGGCGGGGATCGGTGCTGCATCGCTCCTCTTCAGAGCGTCGTGCATGATCCGGGCCTGGCCTCGCCCCACACGGTCGAGTCCGGGCCTTGCCGGGCAAGGCGACCGGTCCGGTGCGAGGGAAGGTAGGAAGGGTCGGGACGGCGCCCCCTCGTGGTTGCGGCGTTCCAGCCGGGCGAGATTGAGCCATTGGGCGGGAGACCGAAAGGCTCCGCGCCGAGGTGGACCATGGAATCTCGGGCCGAGTAAACCTCCCCTGAACCGAGTGCCGGACGGACACAACCGCGGTAGACAAATCACCCGCCTTCATTGCTCGGCTTTGCGAAGCCGCGCTTTGAGAAGGTAATGACGCACCGAGGCTCGAAGATTAATGGACATTTGGTAGGGATAGGGAATTGGTGATTGGCAAAATTGATGAGCAAAATTTGATTGGCAGATGATTGGCAAATTTGATGGGCAGAATTGGAATTTGATGGAAAAATTGATAGTGAGAGATGTCCGATGTAGAGGGATGGCAAATCCACCATCCCTCACATCCACCCCGGGCACATGAGCTATAGATTATGGGGTTTTGGCAGTGTAAGCTCGCCAAGGGAGGGTTTGGATAATGGATTAGGGACCTAGAGATGACCATAGGTAACTGTAGGGTTAAGTAGCGACATGTACCTGCAGTAGGGGATGTAGAATAGATTAGATGGATTATAACGACGAGGGAGCGCAATAATATAAGGGGCAACAGGGAAGCGCGAGTTTTAGAAGGGCACCAGGTAGATCAGGTGATGCCGTGTGTGTGAGAATCTGTGTTGAGCAAATGAGGCAATGCTCATGAATGGTGCCGTGTGTGTGAAGGAGGTGATGGAGCAGCGTATTGTGAAAAGTGTGAGGTGATTGTGAGTTGTATTGAGCGTGAAAGTGTATGGAGCAGTGTATGAGTGAATAATTGTGATTGTGAGTTGTATTGAGCGAATGGTCCCGGAGGAAGGAGGGTGCAGGTGGCACCAGGTGTGTGGGCACAGGTGTGCAAATCCAGGTGAGAATGGTTGTGGGGAATAAATGGTCTGGAGTAAATGGAGTATGGAATGGATGGGGTGGAGTGAGTAGTGTGGAAAACGTGGAGTGGAGTGGTTGGTACGAAGGGAGTGGATGGGGAAGATGGACCACTATCACGAATACCCGGGGAGGGTAGTTTAAGAGTTAGGTAGAGGGTATAGGTAAATTGTGGTGGATATTGGCATCTGTTGTGCATGTGGTAGAATGGTGTTTGGATGGGTGCATTAGTGACGTGGAAATGGCTGGGCGTGTGGCCTGTTAGTGTGTGTGGTTGGTTGGGCACTCCGCCACTGTTAGTCTATCGGCCAGGTGAGGCCACAGGTAGGCTCTGGGAGCCGGTAGCGTTGTGGATGGAGCCCGAGGATCCGGAGGACGGACCCGGGTAGCCCAGTGCCAGAGAGGGCACCGAGGGGGTAAGTGCCAGGGAGGGCCTTCCCCAGTTAGATAGGTTAGGTTAAGGAGCAGGTTAGCTCGGAGGCAACTGCAGTGGTGGAGGTGTGCAGGTGAGTAGACCTGCTGGGAGAGCCACATGACTCAGCCCAGAAATTGTGCGAAGGCACAGGGAGTTGAATCGGGGGAGTGAGACCCCAAATTGGAGAGCGCCACAGTATGTGCAATGGGAGTTTAGTTTTCAGAACCGCATAGAGTAAGATGGCCAATGGTTTGGCAGGAAAAGACCCCGGGTAGTGTAAAGTGTGTTAATGCCATTTAGAAAGTAGTTAGGATTGAAATCTCCTCGCACCATCTACATCCACTCACCTGAGGTGATGACGTAACTCCACACAATGCCATGGTTGTTTTTTTTTTTTTTGTGCAAATGTTTTGGAAATGTGAGACGCATCATGATGTGGGTGAGACATTGTGCTGGTTGTTCCATCTCTTCTTCCTTAAGAGGAATTGATGAGGAATTTGAATCGATGGCAAATTTGGTTAGAGGGATTGGTAACGAATTTGGTATTAGGGGAGATATGGGGAGACGAGACGTAGTGACGAATTTGTAAACGTGTAAATTGTTTTGTGAATACAGGGTAAGGGGCGAGGATAGGGTAGGTGACGGGGGGGGGGGGGGGAGTGACGTACGTTAGGGACGAGCTTTCTCCGCTCGATCTCCAGGCGCACCTCACCTCTGCATTGCCTTTATTGATGTGTACCCTTGGGCCCTTGCCCTCGCTGACTCTGCTTTGTCTTTCTCCCCCCCCCCCTCCCCCCCATGGACCGTGCTCTCTGGGCACTGAGGGAGAGCGTGCGGGAGCCGCATTTGTGTGCCCGAGCCCCCGCTGCCAGCTGCCTGAATCGATGCACCACTTATGGACCGCATGTCTTGCGGCCATGCACCACCATATGGACCACGGTTCTGTGGCTGAGCACCACTTATGGACCCCACGTTTTGGGGGCATGACCCCTCTGCTGGGACCGGCCATTGCGGCCAAAAAATCTTCACTTGCGGACCTCGGTGAGGTGGCACCAAGCCTACAGGTGGACCACCCATAGCTGGCCCCTGTTGGCCATAAATAAAAACAGTGGACACGGTTGTGCTTTTTTTTTTATTACCACCAAATAGGCCACAAGCCAAGAAGGAACATCAAGAAGAGACAACATCTGGAAGAGACAATGGCCAGCAGAGGGAGCAGCAGAGCAAGATCAAGACTGTCAGTTGTTTTATTGGTGCTTTTATTGGTGCTATGATTGGTGCTTTGGTGCTTGCATGCTCAGGGATGCATTGCAATAAAATTCTGCATCCCTGGGCTTGTGAGGTGATGTATCGATGCAGTGCATGCTCTTTCCTCCCTCCCACAGGATTTTCTTTTGTCTCCCAAAGAAATGACAGGTCCTGGGTTGCGTTTTGTAAATACAAATAGTCACTTGTAAATAATGCTCCCCACCGTAGATGTTTAGCTTGAAAACAATTCCGCAATTCGGTTAATTGTGTGTGTGAATCTGTTAGGCAGGATGCAACGTAGTAGGGGACTGCGACAGTGTTTGCGTAGTGTCGTAAACACACTGCGACAGTGTTTTAAAACTGTCGCACTCAGGGTAAGGTTAATAGTAGAGGGTATTACACCTGCGTGTCACACTAAGTTCAAGTTTTTCGGCCCGAGCCGTGCCGTGAGGAATGAGGGTGCTGTGTTGCGGTTCTTAGAACCTTCACATGTAAATTTAGTAGTAAATTCCCTTATAAATAACCCCTGTGTACATTTCCCCTTAATTGGCTGTTAATTGAAATACGTGCACCTTAGATAGTCCATGTACAACACGTAGCGAATCATAGGACCTCTCTATAGTTATATCGTTATTCTGTGTTCCAGGTAAGGCCATGTGTCCAATAATTCACTCTCCGTTGCATCAAATCAAAGAAGATAGGATCCCCTGCAATATCCCCATGGCCTCCTAAAAGTGCCAGTAAGGCAGTGTTCGCTGCCCTTTGGCTGGGGCTCGTTTGATTGCCCCAAGACGCCATTGCCCATGTGCTCCATCTCGGAGAAGAAGAGGGAGGAGCCGGCAGAGCACGGGCGTGGCACCACCTCGTCATCAAAGGTGGAGTCAGCCAGCCCTTACCAACCAACCAGGAATCAGTGGGCATGGCTTGAGAGGGCAGAGAGAGAAAGATCTGGCAGGTTTGTGAGGGTTCCACGGGGGTGGAGATAAAACCCGTTGCACGGAGCCCCCACCGCAGTTCTGTGGAGTGTTGAGCTTGCAAGTTCTTATGGGAAAGGCGCTTGAGTGTTGAGCAAGTTACGAGGTACGAAAGAGGAGGAGAGAGCTTCAGAGACGCACGCGCAGATGAGCCTGAGAGTGCGCGATACCAACCAGCACTGACGGCAACTGCCGGAACCAACCTCCAAAGAACAAGTGCGCGCACGCGGACCTCGACGTCGTGCCACGATCCTCGGACCTCCCTGTCGTCCGTTCTGTGGACCGACTGCTCTTCTCTTCCCTCCATTCAATTCCTGCCTGCAATTCCCCATTCGTGTACGTGAGTTTGACTTGTTTTGTCTTGTCCCTGGGAATAAGTTAAGCCTGTTTAAGGATTGCACTGTGTCTCCTCTTCTGTAAATTACCTTTGTTTCTTCTTCTTTCTTTGGTTTGTTGTAAATACTAATAAATACCTGTTCCACCTTACTTTGGTTTCTTTCTCATCCGATCGCTTTAGTGATTTCCCGATTGAGTACCTGTGGCACGATTTCGGCCGAACCGCTTCGCAATCGGGTTTAGTCAATTGCTAATGGCTCGCGCCACAGTTCACTTCGCTCGGCGCAATCCATTAATTACGCTGCGGCACGGGCGGGAGTATTTCCTCGCTGACGGCCGGTGGTAATACTTAGGTACTAAGACTAATTGGACTTACGACCCTACGTACCAATGGCCGGAAGTGACGTCATACTTCCAGGACCGGCGGAGACGGCCAGCTTAACAGGACAAGGGGATTAACCCCCCCTTGCTAACGGGAGTGCCGTCCCCCGGATCCGTAACATATATATATATATATATATATATATATATACATTATATATATTATATATATATATATGTATATATATATACATACATACATACAGACCTGGCATTCAATATGGAATTTTTTTTTTTTGGGGGGTGAACTTACTTTTCAAGATGTCTTCGAACCAAAAGTTCATTGGAATTATGTTGAAATTATTCTAGATTTTGTTAATGTGACCTTTAAAGGAAACAAAACCCACATTTGACATTTCGAAACAAATAAATTGATCCTTGAAAGTGATGGAAACTGATATCGAACAAAATTCATGGACAGTACTGTGTTAAACTTCTGTACGTTTTCCAGAAGTATCTCTTTATTTTGCACATTAGTCAAAAATTTTTTTAACAAAAACAAAAGTTAAATCACGACTGGGATTACGGACAGTAAAATTACAGTTCAGTACTTCGTGTCACCCCCACGAGCATTCACGAGAGTACGTACACGTTGAGGCATGCTGTTCACGAGATTTGCCAAGGTTTGGACAGGAATCGCTTGCCATGCAGTGACAATACCCTGCTGCAATTCATGCACAGAGGTCGGCTGCTGGTCCAAGTGGTCGATTTGACACGTTAATTCTGCCCACAAGTTCTCTATCGGATTCATATTCGGGGACATGGCAGGCCACTCCATATGCTCTACACCACGGTCAGCAAGAAAGTGTTGGATCATGCGAGCACGATGAGGCCGTGCATTGTCATCTTGGAAGACAAAGTTTCCTTGAAAGGCTGCACGAGCAAATGGAAGCAATGTTTCTTCCAGAATGGCCCCGTACTTGAACTGGTTCAGGTTTCCATTCAGAACAACCGGGTCAGTTTTGCCCCCTGCCTGAAAAGCAGCCCAAACGGTCACCCCACCACCTCCAGCTTGGACTCTTGGAACTATACAATCTTTGTTGTAGGCTTCATGCACTTGTCTGCGCACTCGGACGTGGCCATCTTGACGATAGATCAGAAATCTAGACTCGTCACTGAAGATCACGTGATTCCAGTGTCCTGGCTGCCATTGACGGTGCTCTCTGGCCCACTGCAATCGGCGCTGGTGGTGTTGTCTGGTCAGGCGTGGCTTTCTCAGGGGATGCCTGGCACGATAGCCTGCTTGAACCAGTCGTTGGTTGACTCGCCTTCTGGATAGAGGCACATTTGTCAGTTGCTGTCACTCAGCACTAAGCCGATTAGCTGATTTGGTATGGCCATTGCGGACCAACCGGTGCAGCTGGCGATCATCCCTCGTGGTTCTGCGGGGACGTCCTGGCCTCGGTATTGGAGTAGGGACACCCCTCTGAGCATTTCGTTTCAGGATCTTTGACACCTGACCTTGAGTGATGCCATACTGCCGAGCAATAGCACGCTGTTTCATGCCGTTATTTCGTAAAGCCACCACTAAATGACAAACAGCATTGTCGAGTTGACGGACCATCTCCAGAGGAAGCGGCAATAACTTTTGGAGACGTGCAGCAGTTGTTTTCCACTAATACAGAACGCAACAACCCTTGTATACCCGACTGTGAAGCCAATCATCAAATGCACCTGTCCGTACATTTTGCCACGCCACCTGTGATATAATCCTGTTGTCGACTTCTTGCTGCGACAGACAATCGGTGACATGGTTCTTTTAACAAATAAATCACCAAAGTGTAAAAGAAACTCACCAGATTGATATACCGAGTTAAGAAAGTAAACCCAAGTCAAGAAAAAAAAAAAATTCGATATTAAATGCCAAGTCTGTAGTAATATGCAAAGAAAAAAAAAAGAAAAATGAAATCTTCAATATAAAAAACAAGACGTCAAGCCCAGATACCTGAGGCACAAAATTTGATATTACATATTGAGTTGCATGATATTTGCAAAATCCACCCCTCCCCCAAAAAAGTTGCCATGGATAAATCAAATTGTCCATTTCATCAAGATTAAATTTGACGATCTTAATCAAAGCACAGGTCAGATTAAAATTGATAGTTTGACCTTGAATTGGCCTTTGACCTCAAAAATAGTTTCCTAATTTAGAGAGTCAATATGCAAATGCTGTTTAATTTTCAAGGCAATCGGCTGAAAAATGGCAATTTTAGAATACTAGGGCATGCCGTACTATATATAAGCTAGGACGTGCCCGTACGTGGGTGCCCGTTCCTTGCCAAAAAAAAAAAAAAAAAAAAAATTTGTGTAGGGGTGTGTGTGTGTAAACATCCTAGGGCGTGCCCGTACGTGGGTGCAAAAAAACATGCGTGCAAACAACAACAACAAAAAAAAACTTTGAAACCACGTGGCAGTAACGACCACAGAACCCCCCCCCTCTATTTACATGAATGGTTTGGTCCATTCGCAACGACCACAGAACCCCCCCCCCTCTATTTACATGCAATGGTTTGGTCCATTCGCAACGCCAAAGCGAACGGCGAACGGCTAAATCGCCATAGCTCGGTAAGTACTTGTCCGATTAATTTCAAACCTTGAAAAGGCACATCCTCGCGTCCCCAGCAATATACCTGGCAAGTTGCAAGTATATCGGACCCGTGGTTGTCGAGAAACAGCGGTCACAGACAAACAAACGTACAAACGTACAAACAAACAAACACACAGAGATTACTGGAATTATAGATAGATGACTAAGATGACCTTTGACCTCAAAATCAATAGGCTTCTTCCTTATGACAAACTCTTCCATCTGGTAAAGTTTCGTGAAGATCGGTTTAAAATTGTGCCCTGTAGGCGATTGCCACAGAAGAACGCACAAGACAAACCAATATACTTGAAATATCTTCGATTTTGCAAGTAAAAAGTTTTGATTTTCACCTGAGTTGAAGAATAAAGTGTGAAAATACAGAATTTTATCAAGAAGCTATTTCACATGTGCATGGACATGGAATTCACATATGTTAAGTAAATAACCATATATGTGGGGTGGGGTTTTATTTTATTTATTTACTTTTACCAAACGTGGTAAAAACGCTACAATTCAACATCGTCAGTTACAAAATACACTTAGACAATCGTTTCGTTTGTTGACGAGTAATGGTAGAGGTTCCAAGGATGACAACCAACTTCAAACTCTGTGGTGACAATTTTAAATACGTAATGATCCATGTAAGAATGCCCTTTTGCTTTTACGAGTGGGAGGAGGGGAAGACAGCGTTGGGGTTCAGAGGAGAGGGGGTGGAGGGGAAAGGGCAAAGATGGGAGAGATTGAGGAGTTGTGGTGGAGAGGGGATTGAAGCCTTCGGATTGGGAAGTGGAGGTTGAGGACTTGGTCACAATTTGCATTGCGAGGATGTTCCACAGGTACCGGCTAATTTTTAAGTATCGTGTTGTTGTACACCGCTCCTTTCCTATGCCACCTCCAGGCATTGCAAATCGTCATTGCCGGGCACCGAAGGGGGCTCGGCAGTGACGCACGCTGAAAGAGAGTACTCAGTTTTCACTCTGGTTTCTTGTTTGTTTTCTTGGTTGTCCGGGCGATATCTCAGCCATCCTTTGAGCTAGGAAGCTTAAATTTCGGCACAGTAGTGAGCAAGTCCTTTGTCAAATACGGTATTTTTTGTTTTTTGAATAATCAATTAATTGAGGAGTTATTTAATTATTAGCGTTTAATTAAGTACTTATTTAATTAATTAAATTTCATTTCTCTTCTGACCATTATTAACTCAGGCACCTTTGGAGTTAGGAAGCTGATATTTGGACATGCCAATGACCAGGTGATTTGGCTGCAAAGGATATTTTTGATTTATTAATTAATCAATTAATCGATTAATTATTTAATTATTCGATTAATGACAAAAAAATTTTTTTTTTTAAAGTTACAGATTCTGATGAAATAGTGGTAGTTTATGTGTTCTCTGACCAAATTGATTAATAATTTAATTTTTTTATGATTATTATTTATTTATTTTCATTATTAATCATTTATTTATTTTCTTTCTCATTTGGCCAATATCTCAGGCACGTTTTGAGCTGGGAAGCTAATATTTGGACATGAGTGACCAAGTGATGTGGCTATCAAGGATATTTTTGATTTATTGATTAATCATTTCATCTATTAAGTATTTATTGATTAATCGATTAATTATTTATTGAGTAATCAATTAATTATTTAATTTTTTATAAATGACTTATTTAATTAAATTTCTAAAAGATACATCTTCGGATGAAGCACTACTGGTTTAGTTATGCGATTAGCCAATTGATTATGAAAATATTTTGTGATAATCTTTTATTGATTTTAATTATACAATTAATCAATCAATTAGTGAACACCTCTCCCTCCCAATGCAGCCTCAATGAGCTGCACTGCGGTATTGCCGGGCGCCGGAGGCGCCCCGGCAATGCCGCGCTGCAGCATATTTAATTATTTGGCATGGGGCGGTGTACTTTGAATGTATGTGTACTTGTTGTACACCGCTCCTTTCCTATGCCACCTCCAGGCATTGCAAATCGTCATTGCCGGGCACCGAAGGGGGCTCGGCAGTGACGCACGCTGAAAGAGAGTACTCAGTTTTCACTCTGGTTTCTTGTTTGTTTTCTTGGTTGTCCGGACGATATCTCAGCCATCCTTTGAGCTAGGAAGCTGAAATTTCGGCACAGTAGTGAGCAAGTCCTTTGTCAAATACGGTATTTTTTGTTTTTTGAATAATCAATTAATTGAGGAGTTATTTAATTATTAGCGTTTAATTAAGTACTTATTTAATTAATTAAATTTCATTTATCTTCTGACCATTATTAACTCAGGCACCTTTTGAGTTAGGAAGCTGATATTTGGACATGCCAATGACCAGGTGATTTGGCTGCAAAGGATATTTTTGATTTATTAATTAATCAATTAATCGATTAATTATTTAATTATTCGATTAATGACAAAAATTTTTTTTTTTTTTAAGTTACAGATTCTGATGAAATAGTGGTAGTTTATGTGTTCTCTGACCAAATTGATTAATAATTTAATTTTTTTATGATTATTATTTATTTATTTTCATTATTAATCATTTATTTATTTTCTTTCTCATTTGGCCAATATCTCAGGCACCTTTTGAGCTGGGAAGCTAATATTTGGACATGAGTGACCAAGTGATGTGGCTATCAAGGATATTTTTGATTTATTGATTAATCATTTCATCTATTAAGTATTTATTGATTAATCGATTAATTATTTATTGAGTAATCAATTAATTATTTAATTTTTTATAAATGACTTATTTAATTAAATTTCTAAAAGATACATCTTCGGATGAAGCACTACTGGTTTAGTTATGCGATTAGCCAATTGATTATGAAAATATTTTGTGATAATCTTTTATTGATTTTAATTATACAATTAATCAATCAATTAGTGTACACCTCTCCCTCCCAATGCAGCCTCAATGAGCTGCACTGCGGTATTGCCGGGCGCCGGAGGCGCCCCGGCAATGCCGCGCTGCAGCATATTTAATTATTTGGCATGGGGCGGTGTACTTTGAATGTATGTGTACTTGTTTATCATTTTTTGGCCCAGTCTCAATTGTAAAGAATCACTTAAAGCTCGTATCCAGAACTGGCTTTTCACCTAAAGCAAATCAATTATTCCTCGTCACACTGCCAACCTGTCCACCAAGTTTCGTCTGAATCTGTGCATAACGTTGAGATATCATGCACAAAGAGAGACAGACAAACAACCAGACATAAACACAACCTCCATCCACCTTCGCTGGCAGAGGTAATAAAAGCACTTTCAACTTGCTGTCGAGTGAGTGTTCACAGCATCAACATTTGCAACGTACAAATCATTAGGCTATCCACGTATACATCAGAATACTAGCAGATGAAAAAAAAAAGTATACATCAGAATACCAGCAGATGCACAGTTCCCGATACCAATAATGCTAGAACAAATTATTCACATTTTTCACAAATAATTACTTCCATCAAATGTTTTTCCAGTTCAACTTCGAGCAGTTTCAATCCAGTAGCAGGAAATTTGAATGAATGACCACTCTGCCCTCACTTCAATTCCAGAAATGAACAAACTCCCTCACTCTTCAATCCCACTCCTCCCTCCAGGTCTTTAAAACAGCTGTTCACCACCATCTCTTATCTTCCCCCATCCAACACCTTGATCTCTTCGACCCCTGCTAATTCACCCCAAATCCACTTTTCTGAAATACCGACTTCTTTCCTGGAAGTTCTAGCAGTGTCCATGTGTTTATTATTATTATTTTTTACCTCTTCCTCCCCCCCCCCCCCCTCCCAAGCCCTCTACCTCCCTGTTACATATTTATGTGAATGTATGTGAATTACCATTCAGGTCTTTGCTTATCCATGTGTAGTAGATTAAGGGTTGTTGTGGTTGGAGGGTCAGGAGCCCTTCTGAAAAGTGTCCGGAAACGGAAGTGACCGGAAACGGAAGAGGAAAAGACACGAGGAAGAAAAGCGACGAGTATTCTTCTTCCTCGCCCCGCTCCGACGAAAGGTGGGATCGACCTTGCGCTGCGTGGAAAAGCGGCGTTCCGAAGCCCGTCTGGCGAGAGGAGTTACCGGGACGTGTACCTACCCGGTGGAGACGTCAAGTTGACGTGGGGCCGTGCATCGACCCCGCGTCTGGCACCGTTCGCGGCACCGTCTAAACAGACGCGTACGGGTCGCACATTGGGGCCTAACACGCCTTGCAAGCGGCGTGGGGCTTTTGGCTTGCTTTACCGTACCCGCTTCGCGTGGCCACGAGGGGCTGCAGCCGCGGTGCCTGGTACGATACCTGCCCGGTGGAAACACGTCCACCCGGGGTTCGTTCAACCGCCCGAGTGCGGCGACGCCGACCAGCATCTCGGTCAGGAGGGGCCCAGAGACATTGTGAGGGGCAGAGACCAAAAGGGGGTCGTGAGTACAGAAGTGGACACACATATATAAGATGGCCATCTTAATCATATAGGGAATTGATTGTGGATTGGGAATTGTTAATGGTTGTTTGTTGTTGATTGCTCGGGGAATATCCGTGATTGTATCATTGAAATCGTATGATATCCTTACCCTGGAAATATATCATTGCACATCAGTTTCGCTTGGGTGGAATTCATAGGGATTGCGTTGCGAAAGCGCATATATATAATACTACTTTCTGGCAAAGGTCCTCTCACGGTCCGGGGGTCACCGAGACCAGGTAGTCACCGAGGGGACCACGTAACAGAATTGGGGGCTCGTCCAAATTACGATTTGCGGCTTCGCAATTGGGTCTACGTCCGGGATCTAAAAGTGTATTTGTATAAAATAATAAAATAATATTTTTATTAATTAAAATTTATTAATTAAGTATTAATTGGTAAATTTTTGGGGGAAATTGGGGTAAAGTCTTGGGTGAAGGTTAACAGGTGTTAACGATAGTCACGATGGCGTTTGTGGCACAGAACTTTGCGGTAACACCGAGTGAGGCACAGTTCCGAGCGTTACTAAAGTCGGACCTCTTGAAATTGGCCAAACATTTTAACTTGGAGGTCCGAACTAATTTGAGGAAGGCAGAGTTGCAGGCCACGGTGATACAATCTATGGTGGGATTAGGAACATGGGACGAGTTAGCCTGGGAGTGGCTACCCGAAGAACCAGAAAACGTTGAGCTCCGGAAACTGGAGTTGCAATTACGGAGCCAGGAACGGATCAAAGAAGAAGAAAGGAAAGCAGAAAAGGAAAGATCAGAAGAGGAAAGGAAAGCAGAAGAGAGGAGAGAAGAGAAGCAAGCAGAGGAAAGGAGAGTGGAACGAGAACTCCAGGAAAGGTTAAAAGAAGAAGAAAGGAAAGCAGAAGCGAGGAGAGAAGAGAAACAAGCAGAGGAAAGGAGAGTGGAACGAGAACTCCAGGAAAGGTTAAAAGAAGAAGAAAGGAAAGCAGAAGCGAGGAGAGAAGAGAAACAAGCAGAGGAAAGGAGAGTGAAACGAGAACTCCAGGAAAGGTTAGAAGGGAGAAAAGCAGAGGAGAGGAGAGCTGCAAGGGACCTCGAAGCAGAGGAGAGAAAAGCGGAAAGGGAATTAAAGGAACGTGACATGGAGCTTCAGCAAGAAATCAAATTCAAGGAGCTGGAGTTAATGAGAGAACGGGGAGAGGCACCACCCTTGCTGACGGGGTCGACACCTAACCAGAAAACCTGGGATGTGGGCAGACATGTGAGGCTGGTTCCACCGTTCAGTGAAAAGGAAGTCGCGAAATTTTTTCCACACTTTGAGAAAGTGGCTCGACAATTAAACTGGCCGGAGGAGGCCTGGACCATACTCGTGCAAAGTGTGCTGGTGGGGAAAGCTCAGGAAATTTATTCGGCGCTACCAATGGACCAATGTGCAGATTATGAGGTACTGAAGAAGCACATCCTCAAAGCCTATGAGTTGGTTCCGGAAGCTTACAGGCAAAAATTCAGGAATGCCAGGAAGAGGGAGAGTGAGACCCATGTGGAGTTTGCCAGAGTGAAAGAAAACATGTTTGATCGGTGGTGTGAGTCAAAAGGAGTCGGGAAAGACTTCGAAACATTGCGGGACTTGATCCTGGTGGAGGAATTTCAGCAGTGTGTCCACGAGGACATCAAAGTGTACCTGCAGGAAAAGAAAGTACCAAAGTTGTGGGACGCAGCCACCATGGCAGATGATTATGCCTTAACCCACCGAATAGGGGTCCACGAACCTAACTCCTCGCCTAGATCTCTGCAGGGGAGGTGGGGAACAGCAGGTGCGGAGAACGACAATACATGGCGGCGGCCTCGAGAGGATTATGGGGACAACGCGGATACCCCACCTGTTCGAAATCAGAGGGATGCGGGCCCAAGACAAACTTATATTTCGGGGGGCCCGAGGCAGACCATGAGTTTTTCCTCCGGGCCTATTTGCGCTTTTTGCAAGAAACCTGGACATTTGATGTCCAGTTGTTACCGCATGAAAAGGGAAGACCCAGAGCGGAGTCCGACTATTACGACTCCAAATGCAATGGCCATTGTGAGAAATCGCCATCAAAAGGGTTACCAACCATTTATTTCAGAGGGGTTTGTGTCACTGGATGGAGCCTCGACTAACCGGAGACCGGTTAGGATATTGAGGGACACAGGAGCACATCAATCTTTAATGCTTGAAGGCATTTTGCCATGGTCCGAGGAGACGGCAACGGGGGATAGTGTTCGTTTACAGGGGATCGGGGGCGGTGTTAGTGCTCCACTTCATGTCATCCATTTGGAGTCCGAGTTGGGGTCAGGACCGGTCACCGTCGGTTTACAAGCCACACTTCCTGTAGAGGGTGTATCTGTGGTTATCGGGAATGATTTGGCCGGGGGTCAAGTGTATGGTAACCTGAGGGTGGGTAAAGAGCCCAGCAGGGAAAATAACACCACACCAGCTCGGGATGGCGACAAAAGTACCAAGTTATTTGTAGGGGGACTGAACTTCAAAACAGAGGAAGAAGTTCTGACCTCTGTCTTCAACAGATATGGGCCGCTGGTGGAAGTGCGGTTGGTAAGAGACAGGGAAACGCAACAGTCAAGAGGGTTCGGCTTTGTCACGTTTGCCAGCACAAAAGATGCCAGAGAGGCAGAGAAGAATTGGAATGGCAAGGATTTGGAGGGTCGGACCATAACAGTAGGGAAGGCATTTAGTAGGCGTCGAGAGGTCTACAGGAGAGGACAACTGGGCGGTAGTTTTGGTGGTGGCCGCAATCAATATTATTATGGAGGCTCCCTGAGTTACGGCAGCTCCCGAAGGAAGGATTGTCAAAGTAGTGGCCGAGAAGGAGACCGCTATTCATGGGACTATAGGGACAAGTGGTCCCACCATAATTATTAGGGAAGTTCTGAGAAGTTGAAGCACTGAATGCGGCGGAGCCGCCGAGCCAAGATTCCTACACGGATTAACCGTGAACGCCGTTCCTAAAGGCGTCCATGTAGTGAACTTTCATGCACGGACTAACCGTGAACTCCACGTTCCTCAAGGCGCCCATGTAGAGAACTTTCCTGCACGGACTAACCGTGAACTCCACGTTCCTAAAGGCATCCAGGTAGTGAATACTCGGCTTGGCCTCCCGGAAAAAGTGCTATCGAGTTGCTTAACTTTGGATCTTTGATCAACCCCTTAACCTTCATTCACAAGAAACTGACGGTCAAAGTCAGAGGGTCATGAGATGGAGTTTGGCTTGGCAGGAGTCCAACGGGAAATTGAACATGTAAAGGGCAGGGACAATGTCGTTGCTGGTGCTTAGTCCAGAGTGAGTAATCTGGAGGGGTTGTGGTGAAATTTTGGTTGCTTTATTTTTAAGTGATAACTGTGCCCGGGGGGAACTGATAATGTGGGGGGGTTGAGTTATCTGGTTGGTTTCTCCAAATTGGCCGGCAAAGAAAGTTTTCGCTGGGTTCGAACTTTCTTTCTTGAAGGGGGGGAGTGTTACATATTTATGTGAATGTATGTGAATTACCATTCAGGTCTTTGCTTATCCATGTGTAGTAGATTAAGGGTTGTTGTGGTTGGAGGGTCAGGAGCCCTTCTGAAAAGTGTCCGGAAACGGAAGTGACCGGAAACGGAAGAGGAAAAGACGAGGAAGAAAAGCGACGAGTATTCTTCTTCCTCGCCCCGCTCCGACGAAAGGTGGGATCGACCTTGCGCTGCGTGGAAAAGCGGCGTTCCGAAGCCCGTCTGGCGAGAGGAGTTACCGGGACGTGTACCTACCCGGTGGAGACGTCAAGTTGACGTGGGGCCGTGCATCGACCCCGTGTCTGGCACCGTTCGCGGCACCGTCTAAACAGATGCGTACGGGTCGCACGTTGGGGCCTAACACGCCTTGCAAGCGGCGTGGGGCTTTTGGCTTGCTTTACCGTACCCGCTTCGCGTGGCCACGAGAGGCTGCAGCCGCGGTGCCTGGTACGATACCTGCCCGGTGGAAACACGTCCACCCGGGGTTCGTTCAACCGCCCGAGTGCGGCGACGCCGACCAGCATCTCGGTCAGGAGGGGCCCAGAGACATTGTGAGGGGCAGACACCAAAAGGGGGTCATGAGTACAGAAGTGGACACACATATATAAGATGGCCATCTTAATCATATAGGGAATTGATTGTGGATTGGGAATTGTTAATGGTTGTTTGTTGTTGATTGCTCGGGGAATATCCGTGATTGTATCATTGAAATCGTATGATATCCTTACCCTGGAAATATATCATTGCACATCAGTTTCTCTTGGGTGGAATTCATAGGGATTGCGTTGCGAAAGCGCATCTATCTATAATTCCAGTAATCTCTGTGTGTATGTTTGTATGTTTGTATGTTTGTCTGTGACCGCTGTTTCTCGACAACCACGGGTCCGATATACTTGAAACTTGCCAGGTATATTGCTGGGGACCCGAGGATGTGCCTTTTCAAGGTTTCATATTAATCGGAGAAGTAGTTACCGAGCTATGGCGATTTCTTTACCAAACTCCGCAAGCCGTTCGCTTTGGACCAAACCATTTCATGTAAATAGAGGGGGGGGGGGGGGGGGATTGTCACCGTACTCGCAAGCCGTTCGCTTTGGACCAAACCATTTCATGTAAATAGAGGGGGGGGATTGTCACCGTACTCGCAAGCCGTTCGCTTTGGCTTTGCAAATGAACCAAACCATTTCATGTAAATAGAGGGGGGGGGGGGGGGGATATAATTTTAGATATATATATAGTACGGGCATGCCCTAGTATATATAATACTACTTTCTGGCGAAGGTCCTCTCACGGTCCGGGGGTCACCGAGACCAGGTAGTCACCGAGGGGACCACGTAACACTCCCACAGATCTCCCGATGTCCCTGCTCTCAAATGTTGTACTTGTGTGCTTCCCCCTTTCCCCATCGTCTCCCGCTCCCTTTATTTCGTCGTGTCCGTTTTTGGTTTTTTTTTGTCATTAATGTTAGCTGTTACACGAGCCTCGATCTTGTATACCAAAAAAAAATAAAAAGAACTCTTGCATACCCGACAACGTCAAGGCCTTTGATCTGGTAACCCATTGATAACATTCCTTTGTTATTGGATCAAGATAACCTGATGGCTATTTTTTTTTAGTTGCACTGACAACTCTCGGAAGTGGAAATGCACCAGCTGCATCTGATCCCCATGTAGCAGGAACGAAGCAGAGAGTTTGATGCTTCAAACAACCCAAAATGAAATCGAAATAAGCATCCAAGGAGACAGTAATAGATCTGTACAAGGTGAAAACGTCTTTATTGAAAGTGCAGCAAGCCAAAAAAAAGAATGCTCAAATTGTTTAAAATTTTTTCCCTACACGGCAAACTCTTTAGCAACAACACGTTGGTAATGAAAGTAGTGCCGCCCCAGTAAGAGGGTTTAAAAGTCAGCAATGACCAGTTAATACTTGAGAACAGGTTGATACAAGTTTTTAAAAATTTACAAGCAAGCATAATAATCAGACCATGTAATCCAGTAGAATTTGAAAAGTATTGAATTGTGTTAAAAAAAATTAAAACCATGAAGGCTTTTAGTTGTCAGCATTTAGGCCAAGGTAAACCTTCCACCATTTGAATCACAAGCCAACCACATCACCAAAATGCATCACACTGGTGTACAAAGCTGGTACTTGGCACACCTGCAGATTATGGGCAGAACCCGTTTTTGTGACGTCACTACAGCTGTAGTACACGTGAAAATAAAGTTCATTGGTGATAGTAATACTTCCGGCACACTCAATTGGTGAAAGCCGCTTGGAGCTGGCGGAAAGCCAATCTGCGCTGCCTTTTTTCTTCCTCTTCCTTCTGCCTCTGCTGTTTCTCTGCACAGATCTCTGCCTCGAAGCGGCTGCCTTCTGCAGCCGCAATGGCCTATTAATATGTGGAGAATGTGGGTGAGAACAGGATAAGACAAAGCCATTACATCGTATACAACCTCCAACAAGCCATTTATGGCATTCAAACACCCAAATGTGCTGTCATAGTCGTGGCCAAAAATATTTGCACCCTTGCACTTTTTTCAAATAACTCTATTTTCTCTAAAAAATAAGTTTGAATTGACAAAAGTATTCGGTCTCCACAATTCTTTATTTCACTTAATATTACAGAACGTTTGTTTTTGATTCAGAACTTAATATATCCTTTTAAATCAGAAAATAGAAATGGCCTTGACAAAATTATTGACACCCTAGACCTATTTGGTAGCGCACACAGCCTATGGATAAAATAACTGCACTCAAGCGCTTCCGAAATCCATGAATAAGCTTCCTACACCTCTCTACTGGCAGTTTGGCCCACTCTTCTTGTGCAAACTGCTCCAGTTCTCCCAGATTTGAAGGGTGCCTTCTCCCAACTGCTGTTTTCAGATCTCCCCACAGGTGATCAATGGGATTTAGATCTGCAATCATTGCTGGCCACTTCAGAACAGTCCAGCGTTTTGTCTTGAACCATTCTTGGGTGCTTTTTGAAATATATTTGGGGTCAATGTCCTGTTACAAGACCCATGACCTTTGACGGAGAGCCAGCTTTGTGACACTGGGTTGAACATTGTGCTCCAAAATGCCTTTTTAATCTCCCGATTTCATGATGTCATGCACACATTCAAGGCACCCAGTGCCAGAGGCAGCACAGCAACCCCAAAGCATCACTGATCCTCCTCCATGTTTGACTGTAGGGAAGATGTTCTTTTCTTGGAAGGCTTTATTTTGTTTTCTGTGAACATAGAGATGATGTGCTTTACCACAAAGCTCTAATTCGGTCTCATCTATCCACAGGACATTCTCCCAGAAGGATTTTGGCTTGTTCAGGTGTGTTTTGGCAAACTCCAGTCGGGCTTGCTTATGTCTCTCTCTCAGCAGTGGTGTCCTCCTGAGTCTCCTACCATAAAACCCCCTTGCATCAAGTTGGTGATGGATGGTGCGAGTTGAAACTGGCGTACCTTGTGTCTGAAGATCAGCTTGAATCTGTTTGGCAGTTGATCGAGGTGATTTCTCCACCATTCAAACAATCCTTCGCTGCAATCTTCCATCAAGTTTTCTCTTGAGGCCATGTCCAGGGAGGTTGGCTACAGTGCCATGGGCCTTAAACTTCCTGATAACATTGTGCATGGTGGACACAGGAACATCAAGGTCTCTGGAGATGGACTTGTAGTCTTGAGATTGTCCATGCTTTGCTGCAATCAACGCTTGGCTTGTGTCTGACCTGCTCAGACAATTCTCTGGGTTTCCCCCCCCCCCCCCCCCATGCTCATTGAGGTACAGTGACACAAACCAGCAGAATGACTAATTTTCTCCATTCAAACTGGTTGAATGAGTGATTTTTATATTTCAGGCACCTGCAACTCACCACAGGTGAGTTCAATTCGAAAGTACAGGAGAATTACCTGCTTGAAATCGAATTATTTCCAACAACTTCTAAAAGGTGCCAATAATATTGTCCGGGCCATTTTAGGATTTGTGTGGAATAAGCTAAGATTTAGTAATTTTTTTCAGCTTTTTTTTTGTTTTGTTCCACTGCAAACCAAAGAAATACATAATATGTTGATACCAAAATATGTTTTAATTTCAACAAATTTCTGGAAGAAATGGTGCATTATATAAAAAATTGCAAGGGTGCCCATATTTTTGGCTACGACTGTACAAACACCTCTGCCAATCAACAGCACTGGTAGAGTTTTGCTTTTGGTGATTTTAGTTTTGACTGGTTTTGGTCATACTGGTGGTAATAGAATTTTGGAAGATTTTGAAAATTAACAATCACAAAAACGCAGTTTTTTGGCAGCAGCTTCATGGAGCGTGAATATACATCATTTTCATGCAATTTGAAAAATTTCTTCAATTATAGTGCAGTACAGTACAGCACAATCCTTTTCCACATCATGGAATAAAATGGAGCTCCAGTGCTTCAAGACAGCTGTTCAACACCATCTCAGGTCATCCCCTATCCATTCAAGCAATGATATTTTCTACCCTCGTTGACCTTTCCCAAGTCCACCTATGTATACAGGTTATCAGGTTCACCCACCCCCATGCTTGATTTTTATTGTTGCATTTTCCACCGAAGGTGGATGGAGGTTATGTTTTCAACCCCGTCTGTATTAATTGGCCAAAAACTTTTTTGGACAAATATGTTGATCATTTTGGTTTGTGTGTTTGTTTGTGTTTGTCTGTCCACTCACTTATACTTGCCTACAGGTCACAATTGTAAACCCATCTTCACGAAACTTCACCAAATGGTAGAGTTTGTGGTCCGACAAAAATCATATATATTTGAGGCCAAAAGGTCAACAACCTTTTCAAATCTCTAAAATCCTCAATTTTCATCCGATTCACTTGAAATTTGAATAGGATTTTCATATCACCTTACTGACACCAACCACCAACTATTTGAGGTCAACATAGGCCAATAGGTCAACATAGGCCAGATTTCTAAAACTGTCAATTCTCATCCAATTAACTTAATTTTTGTAGACTATTTTCATATCAGCTAACTGAATTCAACCACCAACTACTTTTGAGATCAGCATCGGCCAAAGGTCAATAATTTAAAATTTCTAAAATCCTCAATTTTCATCTGATCGACTTGAAATTTGAATAGGATTTGCATATCACCTTACTGACACCAACCACCAACTATTTGAGGTCAACATAGGCCAATAGGTCAACATAGGCCAGATTTCTAAAACTGTCAATTCTCATCCAATTAACTTAATTTTTGTAGACTATTTGCATATCAGGTCACTGAATTCAACCAATATTTTTGAGGTAAAAAGGATGCTCTACTCGGTGCCATTCTACTTTGTTCTGTTTTGCCAAGTGTCGTTCTTTGAGCGATTTTTCATTTGTCTGTCTGTGAACAAGATATCTCAAAAAGTTGTGGACGGATTTGGACGAAATTTTGCAGGGAGGTAGTGTACGTGACAGGAACGAAATTCTTAGATTTTGGTGAAGATCCAGATTCGGATCTGGCTAGTAGAATTTAAGTGATTCTTCACCATAGGGAGATATGGCCAAAAACGATATATAGTAGGATATCTAAAAAAGTTGTGGCCAGATTTGGACGAAACTTTGTGGACATGTTGGATGTGTGAAAAGGACTAATATATTAGATTTTGGTGAAGATCTGGATCTAGATTCGGATACGAGAATTATTAATTTTTTTAAGTGCTTCTTCCCCATTGGGAGATGGGGCTAAAATTTATACATTGCACGATATCTCAACAAGTTATGGATGGATTTGGACGAAACCTGTTGGACCTGTTGTGTGTGAGACAAGGAAGAATAGATTCGATTTTGGTGAAGATCTGGATATGGATTCGGATATGAGAATTACTTAATTTTTAAGTGATTCTTCACCATTGACAGATTTTTTAAATTTTTTTTTAAATACTGAATCGGGGCTCGTGAAAGAGCTAACATTTACTTCACAAACAAATCATCCAGACAAACAAAATATATAAAAAGAGGGAGCGGAAAACAAGATGGGGAGAGAAGGGGAAGCACACAAACACAACATTTGAGAGCAGGGAGACGTGTGGAAAGGAGAGGGCTTGGGGGGAGGAGGCGTGGGGGGGTGGAGGGAGAAGTATAAAACACAAGGACACCAAGGACTTCCAGGACAGAAGTTGGTATTTCAAAAAAGTGGAATTGGGGTGAAATTAGCGGGGGTAGAAAAGATCAAGGTTTTGGATGGGGGAAGATAAGAGATGGTGGTGAACAGCTGTTTTAAAGACCTGGAGGGTGGAGTGGGATTGAAGAGAGTGAGGGAGTTTGTTCCAGAGGCGGGAGAAAAGAGGAATGAAGGAGTGAAGGTGAGCAGAGAGTCTTGATTTTGGCAGTTTGACCATAAGAGGGTTGCAGGCAGATCTTGTGCGACCTGTAGGAATATTTGCGGGACAGAGCCCAGAGAGAGCTGGGGGGGGCAAGGCCAGAGAGGAGTCGGTAGAAGATGGAAAGACCACCAACCTGCCTGCGGTGAGTGAGTGAGAGGCCCTTGGAGTTAGCTTCATCGCGGGAGATTCCAATGATTCTGAACGCTTTGGTTTCAACAGCGTGAAGAGGAGCTAGGTGTGAGGCAGGAGCACCAGCCCAGAGGGGAGAGCAGTATTCCATTGAGCTGCGGATGAAAGCCTTGTATGTGGTGAGGAGCTCAGGTGTGCCAAGGAAGGACTTCGCACGACGGAGGATGCCTCGTCGGCGACTGGCTTTGGAGGCCAGATTTGAAATGTGGTTTTCCCAGGAAAGATCATGGCAGATAGTGAGACCCAAAAGCTTGAGTGATAGAACTTCTTGGAGAGGATTATTCAGAAAGTGGATGGGAGGGTTGTCCAGCCGGTCTTTTCGGAGAGACATCGTAAGAGTGTGAGATTTGTCAGGATTGAAAGACATGTTCCACTTGTTTGCCCAGTCTGTGATTTTGTCCAGGTCTGCAGAGAGTGAGGAGGCAGCAGACTGCCGATCTGAGGGATGAAGAATGGAGCGACAGAGAGTAGAGTCATCAGCAAAGAGATACAGAGGATTTTCAAGAGAGTCAGAGAGATCATTGATGAAGACCAGAAAAAGCACAGGGCCCAGAACACTGCCTTGTGGAACTCCAGCCTGAACAGGAAGAGGAGATGAGAGAAACCCATTCAGGGCCACACGTTGACTACGACTAGAGAGGAAGTCCGCCAGCCATGCGTGGAGATTTCCATGGATACCAAAAGAGGAGAGTTTGGTGAGCAGAGCGGGGTGCCAGACCGTATCGAAGGCACGTGATATGTCAAGGGAGACTGCTCTAATTTCCTGTTTGGCATTGAGGACCTCCATCCACTGTTGAGAAAGCAGAAGCAGCATGTCCAGAGTAGAGTGACCTGGTCTGAAACCGAATTGATGATCAGAGATCAAGCCATTGGAGAAGAGGAAGGATTTCATATCTGAAGCAATGATGGATTCCTTGACTTTGCTGATAATTGGGAGAAGGCTGATTGGTCTGTAGTTGCTAGGATCTGTTTTTGCACCTTTTTTGTACAAAGCGGTGATGTTGGCTGATTTCCAGGATGCTGGCAGATGACCTTGAGCAAAAGATAGGGTGAAAAGAACAGAGAGAGGGTGAGATAGAGCGGCAGAGCAGGATTTTAGGACCCGTGGGCTGATGCCGTCTGGTCCAGTTGCAGAATCTGAGTCGAGGGTTGACAGAAACTTTTCCACCTTGTCAGGAGGAAAGGACACAGAGTCCAGGAGCAGCTGGGTACGACTGGGTATGGTGGGTACAGAGAGGGATGGGTTTGGGACACAAGATTTAGAGGCAAACACAGAGTTGAGGCATTCAGCTTTTTCACGTGCGGAGTCAGCCGTGTGGCCATTTGAGGTGAGGGAGGGGATGGAGGGGGAACAAACACCAGAAACAGATTTGACCAGACGCCACCAGGATTTGGAAGAGGGAGACAGATAAGAGAGTTCGGTCCTGAGAACGGAGAGATATTGTTTCCTGGCTCTCCTGAGGGTGGACACACACTTGTTTCGGGCTTTGTGAAAGGAAATGAGATTTCCTTCCGTTGGATTTGCTTTCCAGGAGACGAAAGCAAGTTGTTTCTGGGCAATAGCCTCACCACAAGATACCGTGTACCATGGATGGGAGGAAGGGTATGACAACAGAAGACGAGATGGGATAAATCTGTGCATGAGAGAGAGCAGTTTGCTTTGGAAGAATTCCCAGGAAGAATTTATGTCAGAGGCAGTAGAGATGGGAGACCAGTCCAGATGATTGATGGCTGCTTGAAGACCGTGCCAGTTGGCCTGAGTGAAATGCCAGACTCATTGACGCTGAGGAGGCTCTCTGAGAAGATGTCCACTTTAACAAGCACATGATCAGAAGAGCCGATTGGAGCAGAAGAAGAGCAGCAGACATTTTCAGGGAAGTTAGTCATAACCAAGTCCAGAAGAGAAGATGCTCCGTTGACTGAAATCCGGGTCGGCAAATTGACAGATTGTGTCAGTCCCAGTGAGTCACAGAAGTCCTTTGCTGAAGAGCCATGGCTGGTGAGAGAGGTACCCACACACAGCCTACTGGCATGGTGACAGTTGAAATCACCACATATGAGGAAGAGAGAGTTGGGATGGGTAGATAGAAGGTGGTCCATATTCTCAGACAGCGAGATGTAGATCGAGTCATCACTGTTTGGTGGACGGTACAACACACATATTAACAAAAGGTGGGAGTGAAGGGGAAGCCGTAGCCAAAGGTATTCCTGGGGGTGAGGTGGAGAGAGGGCAGTGCAGGGCGAGTGAGGAAGAGAGTTTTTAATAAAGATAGCAACCCCACCTCCAGGACGAGGCTCAGGTCTATCATACCGGAGGAGGGAGTAACCTGGGAGAGATACCAAGGAATCAGAGACACCATGAAGGAGGAAAGTTTCTGTTAAGCAGATCACGTCTGGTTTGTCAGAAGCAACCTGGATGGAGAGATCAGACAAGTTTGAGCGAAGGCCCCGGATGTTTGAGGTCCATACTGTTAAGAGGAAGGGGGAGCATCGGATACAGAACAGGGGGGGGGGGGGCGGTAGGGTAAGATGTGGAAGAGGAGGAAGAGGTAGGGAGAGCTGTTGAAGGTGTGTCGGAGATTACAGAATAGCTTGGAGAAAGGGAAGAATGGGGCAGACAAAAGGTTTGATGGTGATTGGGAGAGGTGCAGTGAGGTGTTATTTGACGAGGGGGAAGAGCGAGGCAGAAGGTTGAGGGAGATGAAGGTGAAAGTTGGAAGGGGGAAGAAGCGGGGAGGACGCTTTGAGGGGGAGGGGTGAGAGGGGAGTCTCGGAGGGGAGGAGCGAGGGAGAGTCTCGGAGGGGAGGGGTGTGGGTGGAGATTTGAAAGGAATGGGTGATTGGGAAGATTTTTTGGGGAGGGGCAAGGCGGAAGATTTGAAAGAGATGGGTGATGGGGATGATTTGGAGGGGAGGGGCAAGGGGGTAGATTTAGAGGGGAGGGGTGATGGGAAATGGGATTTTGGGGTGATGGGATTTTGAAAAATGTACGATTAATGGGAAACGAACATTTATTGCAAAATGAGTTTCTTGAGACATTCGAGTCAAAAATACGTTTGAGGACGCTGGAGGGAGGATGGAGTGCTGGAGAGTTTAGGGAATGAATGAAAGATGCACTATAAGAGATGGAATTTTTTTTTGGAATGAATGGATTTGGTGAGCAAGTCAAAAGCATCCTTTTATAGAAGAAGAAGAAGAAAAAGGTGTTATAGAATATGACAGAATACAGGTCTTCAGGGTTCAGATGACATTTTTTAACAACGTGATCACAAACAACGTGGTCGAAGAACGAACGAACAAATAAGAACGAATAAACGAATAAGAACAGAAGGAGTTTTTATTTATTGTTTTTTTTTGAAATTTAAAAAAAAGGAAGTATGGGATGAAAAGACCGTGAAAAACAGAGACCGGAAAATAATTGCAGCGCAATCGGAGAACCGCTGAGACAAAAACAAAGCCTCAAGCCAAGGTCGGACACGGTAGCCTCGTACTACACTTAGGCCTCAGAATACGCGATAAGAAAGACCGACGATTCTGTACACAGGTATGAAAAACCAACGCCAAGAATACTATTAAAGACACCCCAATAGGTACATACAAGACCAGTTTCGACAAAAACACAATTGTGAAAAGTTACTTAACTTCGAAAGCGAGCGCGCATGGACAGCTTTGAAGAGACGAGACCTCCAATCTTGCACATGCGCATTGCATTCCAAGATAGGGCAAAAAGCGATAAATAACATTTGAAAAAGTGATGGATGAGTTATGACTAAACTAGGTGGACGAGTTGGTTAGGTGACAAGAACAAGTCGATTCGATTTTGGTTCAGGTCCGAATCCAGATCCGGCCTATCAGTGGGATAAAAACAAAAACTGTTCAGCCTGGCGGAGGTATGCGCTCTACTGAGTGCCGTTCTAGTTTAATATTTGATAGGCGCAAATGATTCTCCAGCACATACTACATAAATTGTCAAAATAGAATGCGTTGGCCTGTTAATGTTCCCATCTAAACCCATAGCTCAAAATGAACCTAGGTTTAAATCCCATATACACTCTTCCATGTCCACCGATGTCCTTGAAATAAATGCAAAAGAACAGATTGCTACCAATGATTGCCTCGAAAATTATACATATAACTCTTCCATTGCCTTATTTTTGTTGTTTAAATAAAGTTCCAATAAAGGTGTTCTGCCAAAATAAAAATACAAAATTCAGCAGCATTTCATACCAAATGGATTTTTATTTTTATTTTTTTATATATTTTTTGTATACAAGATCGAGGCTCGTGAAAGAGCGAACATTAATCACACAGAAAGACAAACCGACACATAAAACAAACTAGAACGGGCACTCGGTAGAGCGCATACCTTCGCCGCAGCTACTGTTCTGTACTTGGTAAAAATACGATTTTGACCTTTTCGTGACCTTGACCTTGACCTTTGACCCGATTGCTCCCAAAATCTAATCAAATGTGTCCCGTATAATAACCAATCATCCCACCAAATTTCATGCAATTCGGTTGAATACTTTTTGAGTTATGCGAATAACACACACACACACACACACACAGACATACAAATAAATACACAGCGATCAAAACATAACCTTCCGCTTTTGCGAAGGTAATAACATCGGGAGCGGTAGACAAGATGGGGAGAGAGGGGGAAGCACACAAACATTTGAGAGCAGGGACCGAGAGACATCGAGACATCGAGAAATCTGTGGGAGGGAGAGGGCTTTGGGGGGGGGGGGGGGGGGGGGGAGGCATGGGAAGGGGGGGGGGGCGGGGTGGGAGAGGTATAAAACATATGGACACTGCCAAGACTTCCAGGAAAGAAGTTGGAATTTCAAACAAGGTGGATCTGGGGTGAATTAGTGGGGGTAGAAAAGATCAAGGTTTTGGATTGGGGAAGATAAGAGATGGTGGTGAACAGCCGTTTTAAAGACCTGGAGGGAGGAGTGGGATTGAAGGGAGTGGGGGAGTTTGTTCCAGAGGCAGGAAAAAAGGGGAATAAAAGAGTGAAGGTCAGCAGAGATACGAGATTTTTTTTTTTTTTTTTTTGGATACAGAGTCAAGGCTCGTGAAAGAGCTAACATTTATCAAACAAACAAATCAAACAAACAAGCAAACAAAGTATATAAAAAGGGGAGCGGTCGACAAGATGGGGAGAGAAGGGGAGGAAGCACACAAACAACATTTGAGAGCAGGGACATCGGGAGATGTTTTTGGAGGGAGAGGGCCTGGGGGGAGGCAGGATAGGTATAAAACGCAAGGACACCAAGGACTTCCAGGAAAGAAGTCAAAAGTCACCTCAAAAAAGTAGATTTGGGGTGAAATTAGCGGGGGTAGAAAAGATCAAGGTTTTGGATTGGGGAAGATAAGAGATGGTGGTGAACAGCCGTTTTAAAGACCTGGAGGGAGGATAGGGATCGAAGAGAGTGAGGGAGTTTGTTCCAGAGGCGGGAGAAAAGAGGAATGAAGGAGTGAAGGTGAGCAGAGAGTCTTGATTTTGGCAGTTTAACCATAAGAGGGTTGCAGGCAGATCTTGTGCGACCTGCAGGAATATTTGGGGGACAGAGCCCAGAGAGAGCTGGGGGAGCAAGGCCGGAGAGGAGTCGGTAGAAGACGGAAAGACCACCAACATGCCTGCGGTGATTAAGTGAAAGGCCCTTGGAGATAGCGTCATCGTGGGAGATTCCAATGATTCTGAACGCTTTGGTTTCAACAGCGTGAAGACGAGCTAGGTGTGAGGCAGGAGCACCAGCCCAGAGGGGAGAGCAGTACTCCATTGAGCTGTGGATGAAAGCCTTGTATGTGGTGAGGAGCTCAGGTGTGCCAAGGAAGGACTTCGCACGACGGAGTATGCCCAGTCGGCGACTGGCTTTTGAGGCCAGCTTGGAAATGTGGTTTTCCCAGGAAAGATCATGGCAGATAGTGAGACCCAAAAGCTTGAGTGACAGAACTTCTTGGAGAGGATTATTCAGAAAGTAGATGGGAAGGTTGTCCAGTCGGTCTTTTCGGAGAGACATCGTAAGAGGGTGAGATTTGTCAGGATTGAAAGACATGTTCCACTTGTTTGCCCAGTCTGTGATTTTGTCCAGGTCTGCAGAGAGTGAGGAGGCTGCAGACTGCCGATCTGAGGGATGAGGAATGGAGCGGCAGAGAGTGGAGTCATCAGCAAAGAGATAGAGAGGATTTTCAAGAGAGTCAGAGAGATCATTGATGAAGACCAGAAAAAGCACAGGGCCCAGAACACTGCCTTGGGGAACTCCAGCCTGAACAGGAAGAGGAGATGAGAGAAACCCATTCAGGGCCACACGTTGACGACGACTAGAGAGGAAGTCCCCCAGCCATGCGTGGAGATTTCCATGGATACCAAAGGAGGAGAGTTTGGTGAGCAGAGCGGGGTGCCAGACCGTATCGAAGGCAGGTGATATGTCGAGGGAGACAGCTCTAATTTCCTGTTTGGCATCGAGGACCTCCATCCATTGTTGAGACAGCAGAAGCAGCATGTCCAGAGTAGAGTGACCTGGTCTGAAACCGAATTGATGATCAGAGATCAAGCCATTGGAGAAGAGGAAAGATTTCATATCTGAAGCAATGATGGATTCCATGACTTTGCTGATAATTGGGAGAAGGCTGATTGGTCTGTAGTTGCTAGGATCTGTTTTTGCACCTTTTTTGTACAAAGCGGTGATGTTGGCTGATTTCCAGGATGCTGGCAGATGACCTTGAGCAAAAGATAGGGTGAAAAGAACAGAGAGAGGGTGAGATAGAGCGGCAGAGCAGGATTTTAGGACCCGTGGGCTGATGCCGCCTGGTCCAGTTGCAGAATCTGAGTCGAGGTTAGACAAAAACTCCTCCACCTTGTCAGGAGAGAAGGACACAGAGTCCAGGTGCAGTTGGGTTCGACTGGGAAAGGTGGGAACAGAGAGAGATGGGTTTGGGACTAAACATTTTGAGGCAAACACAGAGTTGAGGCATTCGGCTTTGTCACGTACAATGCCAACTGTGTGGCCATTTGAGGTAAGGGAGGGGATGGAGGGGGAACAAACACCAGAAACGGATTTGACCAGACGCCACCAGGATTTGGAGGAAGGAGACAGGTTTGAGAGTTCATTCTTGAGAGGAGAGATAGTGCTTCCTGGCACTCCTGAGGGTAGACCCACACTTGTTCCGAGCTTGGTGGAAGGAACTGAGATTGCCTTCAGTTGGATTAGCCTTCCAAGAGGCAAAGGCAAGTTGTTTCAGGGCTACTGCCTCACCACAAGATTCAGTGTACCTTGGACGGGAGGAAGGGTAAGACAACTGAAGATGAGATGGGATAAATCTGTGCATCAGAGAGAGCAGTTTGCTTTGGAAGAATTCCCAGGAAGAATTGATGTCAAAGGCAGTGGAGATGGGAGACCAATCCAGACGATTGATGGCTGCTTGAAGACCGTCCCAGTCGGCCTGAGTGAAATGCCAGACTCGTCGACGCTGGGGAGGCTCTCTGAGAATGGCCAGAGAGATGTCCACTTTGACAAGCACATGATCAGAAGAACCGATTGGAGCAGAAGAAGAGCAGCAGACATTAGCAGGGAAGTTTGTCATAACCAAGTCTAGAAGAGAAGATACTCCATTGGCTGAGATCCGGGTCGGGAAATTGACAGATTGTGTCAATCCCAGTGAGTCACAGAAGTCCTTTGCAGAGGTGCCATGACTGGTGAGAGAGTAACCCACACCCAACCAGGTGGCATGATGACAGTTGAAGTCACCACATATGAGGAAGAGAGAGTTGGGATGGGTAGATAGAAGGTGGTCCATATTCTCAGACAGCGAGATGTAGATCGAGTCATCACTGTTTGGTGGACGGTACAACACACATATTAACAAAAGGTGGGAGTGAAGGGGAAGCCGTAGCCAAAGGTATTCCTGGGGGTGAGGTGGAGAGAGGGCAGTGCAGGGCGAGTGAGGAAGAGAGTTTTTAATAAAGATAGCAACCCCACCTCCAGGACGAGGCTCAGGTCTATCATACCGGAGGAGGGAGTAACCTGGGAGAGATACCAAGGAATCAGAGACACCATGAAGGAGGAAAGTTTCTGTTAAGCAGATCACGTCTGGTTTGTCAGAAGCAACCTGGATGGAGAGATCAGACAAGTTTGAGCGAAGGCCCCGGATGTTTGAGGTCCATACTGTTAAGAGGAAGGGGGAGCATCGGATACAGAACAGGGGGGGGGGGGGGCGGTAGGGTAAGATGTGGAAGAGGAGGAAGAGGTAGGGAGAGCTGTTGAAGGTGTGTCGGAGATTACAGAATAGCTTGGAGAAAGGGAAGAATGGGGCAGACAAAAGGTTTGATGGTGATTGGGAGAGGTGCAGTGAGGTGTTATTTGACGAGGGGGAAGAGCGAGGCAGAAGGTTGAGGGAGATGAAGGTGAAAGTTGGAAGGGGGAAGAAGCGGGGAGGACGCTTTGAGGGGGAGGGGTGAGAGGGGAGTCTCGGAGGGGAGGAGCGAGGGAGAGTCTCGGAGGGGAGGGGTGTGGGTGGAGATTTGAAAGGAATGGGTGATTGGGAAGATTTTTTGGGGAGGGGCAAGGCGGAAGATTTGAAAGAGATGGGTGATGGGGATGATTTGGAGGGGAGGGGCAAGGGGGTAGATTTAGAGGGGAGGGGTGATGGGAAATGGGATTTTGGGGTGATGGGATTTTGAAAAATGTACGATTAATGGGAAACGAACATTTATTGCAAAATGAGTTTCTTGAGACATTCGAGTCAAAAATACGTTTGAGGACGCTGGAGGGAGGATGGAGTGCTGGAGAGTTTAGGGAATGAATGAAAGATGCACTATAAGAGATGGAATTTTTTTTTGGAATGAATGGATTTGGTGAGCAAGTCAAAAGCATCCTTTTATAGAAGAAGAAGAAGAAAAAGGTGTTATAGAATATGACAGAATACAGGTCTTCAGGGTTCAGATGACATTTTTTAACAACGTGATCACAAACAACGTGGTCGAAGAACGAACGAACAAATAAGAACGAATAAACGAATAAGAACAGAAGGAGTTTTTATTTATTGTTTTTTTTTGAAATTTAAAAAAAAGGAAGTATGGGATGAAAAGACCGTGAAAAACAGAGACCGGAAAATAATTGCAGCGCAATCGGAGAACCGCTGAGACAAAAACAAAGCCTCAAGCCAAGGTCGGACACGGTAGCCTCGTACTACACTTAGGCCTCAGAATACGCGATAAGAAAGACCGACGATTCTGTACACAGGTATGAAAAACCAACGCCAAGAATACTATTAAAGACACCCCAATAGGTACATACAAGACCAGTTTCGACAAAAACACAATTGTGAAAAGTTACTTAACTTCGAAAGCGAGCGCGCATGGACAGCTTTGAAGAGACGAGACCTCCAATCTTGCACATGCGCATTGCATTCCAAGATAGGGCAAAAAGCGATAAATAACATTTGAAAAAGTGATGGATGAGTTATGACTAAACTAGGTGGACGAGTTGGTTAGGTGACAAGAACAAGTCGATTCGATTTTGGTTCAGGTCCGAATCCAGATCCGGCCTATCAGTGGGATAAAAACAAAAACTGTTCAGCCTGGCGGAGGTATGCGCTCTACTGAGTGCCGTTCTAGTTTAATATTTGATAGGCGCAAATGATTCTCCAGCACATACTACATAAATTGTCAAAATAGAATGCGTTGGCCTGTTAATGTTCCCATCTAAACCCATAGCTCAAAATGAACCTAGGTTTAAATCCCATATACACTCTTCCATGTCCACCGATGTCCTTGAAATAAATGCAAAAGAACAGATTGCTACCAATGATTGCCTCGAAAATTATACATATAACTCTTCCATTGCCTTATTTTTGTTGTTTAAATAAAGTTCCAATAAAGGTGTTCTGCCAAAATAAAAATACAAAATTCAGCAGCATTTCATACCAAATGGATTTTTATTTTTATTTTTTTATATATTTTTTGTATACAAGATCGAGGCTCGTGAAAGAGCGAACATTAATCACACAGAAAGACAAACCGACACATAAAACAAACTAGAACGGGCACTCGGTAGAGCGCATACCTTCGCCGCAGCTACTGTTCTGTACTTGGTAAAAATACGATTTTGACCTTTTCGTGACCTTGACCTTGACCTTTGACCCGATTGCTCCCAAAATCTAATCAAATGTGTCCCGTATAATAACCAATCATCCCACCAAATTTCATGCAATTCGGTTGAATACTTTTTGAGTTATGCGAATAACACACACACACACACACAGACATACAAATAAATACACAGCGATCAAAACATAACCTTCCGCTTTTGCGAAGGTAATAACATCGGGAGCGGTAGACAAGATGGGGAGAGAGGGGGAAGCACACAAACATTTGAAAGCAGGGACCGAGAGACATCGAGACATCGAGAAATCTGTGGGAGGGAGAGGGCTTTGGGGGGGGGGGGGGGGGAGGCATGGGAAGGGGGGGGGGCGGGGTGGGAGAGGTATAAAACATATGGACACTGCCAAGACTTCCAGGAAAGAAGTTGGAATTTCAAACAAGGTGGATCTGGGGTGAATTAGTGGGGGTAGAAAAGATCAAGGTTTTGGATTGGGGAAGATAAGAGATGGTGGTGAACAGCCGTTTTAAAGACCTGGAGGGAGGAGTGGGATTGAAGGGAGTGGGGGAGTTTGTTCCAGAGGCAGGAAAAAAGGGGAATAAAAGAGTGAAGGTCAGCAGAGATACGAGATTTTTTTTTTTTTTTTTTTGGATACAGAGTCGAGGCTCGTGAAAGAGCTAACATTTATCAAACAAACAAATCAAACAAACAAGCAAACAAAGTATATAAAAAGGGGAGCGGTCGACAAGATGGGGAGAGAAGGGGAGGAAGCACACAAACAACATTTGAGAGCAGGGACATCGGGAGATGTTTTTGGAGGGAGAGGGCCTGGGGGGAGGCAGGATAGGTATAAAACGCAAGGACACCAAGGACTTCCAGGAAAGAAGTCAAAAGTCACCTCAAAAAAGTAGATTTGGGGTGAAATTAGCGGGGGTAGAAAAGATCAAGGTTTTGGATTGGGGAAGATAAGAGATGGTGGTGAACAGCCGTTTTAAAGACCTGGAGGGAGGATAGGGATCGAAGAGAGTGAGGGAGTTTGTTCCAGAGGCGGGAGAAAAGAGGAATGAAGGAGTGAAGGTGAGCAGAGAGTCTTGATTTTGGCAGTTTAACCATAAGAGGGTTGCAGGCAGATCTTGTGCGACCTGCAGGAATATTTGGGGGACAGAGCCCAGAGAGAGCTGGGGGAGCAAGGCCGGAGAGGAGTCGGTAGAAGACGGAAAGACCACCAACATGCCTGCGGTGATTAAGTGAAAGGCCCTTGGAGATAGCGTCATCGTGGGAGATTCCAATGATTCTGAACGCTTTGGTTTCAACAGCGTGAAGACGAGCTAGGTGTGAGGCAGGAGCACCAGCCCAGAGGGGAGAGCAGTACTCCATTGAGCTGTGGATGAAAGCCTTGTATGTGGTGAGGAGCTCAGGTGTGCCAAGGAAGGACTTCGCACGACGGAGTATGCCCAGTCGGCGACTGGCTTTTGAGGCCAGCTTGGAAATGTGGTTTTCCCAGGAAAGATCATGGCAGATAGTGAGACCCAAAAGCTTGAGTGACAGAACTTCTTGGAGAGGATTATTCAGAAAGTAGATGGGAAGGTTGTCCAGTCGGTCTTTTCGGAGAGACATCGTAAGAGGGTGAGATTTGTCAGGATTGAAAGACATGTTCCACTTGTTTGCCCAGTCTGTGATTTTGTCCAGGTCTGCAGAGAGTGAGGAGGCTGCAGACTGCCGATCTGAGGGATGAGGAATGGAGCGGCAGAGAGTGGAGTCATCAGCAAAGAGATAGAGAGGATTTTCAAGAGAGTCAGAGAGATCATTGATGAAGACCAGAAAAAGCACAGGGCCCAGAACACTGCCTTGGGGAACTCCAGCCTGAACAGGAAGAGGAGATGAGAGAAACCCATTCAGGGCCACACGTTGACGACGACTAGAGAGGAAGTCCCCCAGCCATGCGTGGAGATTTCCATGGATACCAAAGGAGGAGAGTTTGGTGAGCAGAGCGGGGTGCCAGACCGTATCGAAGGCAGGTGATATGTCGAGGGAGACAGCTCTAATTTCCTGTTTGGCATCGAGGACCTCCATCCATTGTTGAGACAGCAGAAGCAGCATGTCCAGAGTAGAGTGACCTGGTCTGAAACCGAATTGATGATCAGAGATCAAGCCATTGGAGAAGAGGAAAGATTTCATATCTGAAGCAATGATGGATTCCATGACTTTGCTGATAATTGGGAGAAGGCTGATTGGTCTGTAGTTGCTAGGATCTGTTTTTGCACCTTTTTTGTACAAAGCGGTGATGTTGGCTGATTTCCAGGATGCTGGCAGATGACCTTGAGCAAAAGATAGGGTGAAAAGAACAGAGAGAGGGTGAGATAGAGCGGCAGAGCAGGATTTTAGGACCCGTGGGCTGATGCCGCCTGGTCCAGTTGCAGAATCTGAGTCGAGGTTAGACAAAAACTCCTCCACCTTGTCAGGAGAGAAGGACACAGAGTCCAGGTGCAGTTGGGTTCGACTGGGAAAGGTGGGAACAGAGAGAGATGGGTTTGGGACTAAACATTTTGAGGCAAACACAGAGTTGAGGCATTCGGCTTTGTCACGTACAATGCCAACTGTGTGGCCATTTGAGGTAAGGGAGGGGATGGAGGGGGAACAAACACCAGAAACGGATTTGACCAGACGCCACCAGGATTTGGAGGAAGGAGACAGGTTTGAGAGTTCATTCTTGAGAGGAGAGATAGTGCTTCCTGGCACTCCTGAGGGTAGACCCACACTTGTTCCGAGCTTGGTGGAAGGAACTGAGATTGCCTTCAGTTGGATTAGCCTTCCAAGAGGCAAAGGCAAGTTGTTTCAGGGCTACTGCCTCACCACAAGATTCAGTGTACCTTGGACGGGAGGAAGGGTAAGACAACTGAAGATGAGATGGGATAAATCTGTGCATCAGAGAGAGCAGTTTGCTTTGGAAGAATTCCCAGGAAGAATTGATGTCAAAGGCAGTGGAGATGGGAGACCAATCCAGACGATTGATGGCTGCTTGAAGACCGTCCCAGTCGGCCTGAGTGAAATGCCAGACTCGTCGACGCTGGGGAGGCTCTCTGAGAATGGCCAGAGAGATGTCCACTTTGACAAGCACATGATCAGAAGAACCGATTGGAGCAGAAGAAGAGCAGCAGACATTAGCAGGGAAGTTTGTCATAACCAAGTCTAGAAGAGAAGATACTCCATTGGCTGAGATCCGGGTCGGGAAATTGACAGATTGTGTCAATCCCAGTGAGTCACAGAAGTCCTTTGCAGAGGTGCCATGACTGGTGAGAGAGTAACCCACACCCAACCAGGTGGCATGATGACAGTTGAAGTCACCACATATGAGGAAGAGAGAGTTGGGATGAGTGGATAGAAGTTGGTCCATGTCGTCAGACAGTGAAATGTAAATTGAGTCTGTAGTGAAATTATACCAAAGTTGAACCCAGGAGAGATACACGCTTCAGCCACTGAAGGGCGTCTATAAAACCTGGGACATCCGCGACACTGAGCCACTCCTGTGACATT
This sequence comes from Myxine glutinosa, assembly GCF_964187855.1. Taxonomy (NCBI): domain Eukaryota; kingdom Metazoa; phylum Chordata; class Myxini; order Myxiniformes; family Myxinidae; genus Myxine; species Myxine glutinosa. The sequence goes on from NC_136264.1 coordinate 104,566,426, forward strand.
TACTTTACATGTAGTCTTGAATGGTACGTATATGCTAGACTCGCACATATATACTAGACTCGCTTGCTTTGACTATTATCGGTCCTCTCTGTATGATACCAAGATCCTGATATCTATTGCATGATTGTATTTTTACAGGATGATGCCAGAGATCTAATTGAGATTAAACCTACCTATGGGACAAAGTTGTGGAACCGATTGATTTCCACGACACTTAATCGCAATTAAGATCTACGGAAATGGCGGGACACAAGATGATCAATGTACCGACACTCGGCGCCGACCCACAAGCTGAGGATTCGGGCTCGGTGTTCACTCACTGGCTCAAAACGCTGGAGAACCAGTTCGGTGCCCAGGATGCCGTTCCCACCGCTGAAACGAAGCTGTCTGTGCTACAGACCAAAGTCGACCACCACGTCTACAGGAGCATCGCACGATGTACGACGTATGATGCTGGCAGAACTAAAGCGGCTCTACATTAAGAAACGGAGCGTGGTGTACAACAGGCATCTACTCGCCACGCGGCATCAACAGCCAACCGAGTCGATCGATCGCTTCGCTCAGGAGCTGCGGCACCTCCTTGCGGACAGTACTCAAGAGGTACGGACACACGAGCAAGTCCAGGACGATCTTGTCCGAAATGCTTTCGTCTCTGGGATCAGCTCTACAAATCTGAGACTCAGGCTCTTGGAGACAGCTGACCTGACGTTCGCGGAGGCCCTACGGTTGGCCAACGTTTACACTGAGGCCCGGGAACAATCCACCGCTTATGACCACGCACGGGTCGTCGCGGGGACTTCTCAACTCGCTCGACCGGAGAGGGCTACCGCCGAGGATACGGGTGCGGGCTCGACTACGGCCAAGCCCCTGGCCGCTCCCGAGGTTGACTCGGATTCCGGCCTGGCAGCAGCTACAGCAGCCAGGCCCAGGTCTGACCGGAACGCGACGTGTTACTTCTGTGGCAACCGACAGCATCCCAGGTCAGCGTGTCCGGCTCGGGAAGCCATATGCCATTTGTGTTCTACAAAAGGACACTTTGCTAAAGTCTGCAAGAAGGCCGCGCGGGGCACACGAGCACGCGCGACCTTGAATGGGCTTATCTCCGAGCCAACGGACCGAGCACAGAGGGGGGCGCCTCACCTGGCCTTGATGAGCGGTCCTCCTCCTTGTGGGCCCCTGGCTGCACGCACGTCCTTGGTGAGATACACCGGGCCGCCGAAACAAATGGCGCGAACGCGACCGGCTGCGGAGCGACCGACCTTGACTGGCATTCGAACGCCCTCCTCAAACAAAAAAAGTTTTGGCTTTGAAAGCTCCTCCTGTTGTGCAACAAACGCTGCACGTGACACGAGCGCCATCTGACGGCAGTTCGGACGAACTACACGCTCTTGATCGAGCACATGAAAGTACAATTGACTGCGATCTTTCGCACATGACACGAGCGCCATCTGACGGCGGCTCGTACGAACTACACGCTCTTGGTCCGGCACGATCAACTATGCGTTTGGCACGGGGGCCCTCCGGAGGCTCCTCAAACGACCGGAAAACTGCAGCCAGTGTGGGATGCATGCGCGAGGCGCGATCTTCTCGCTCGGACGGCGCAATACCTGCCGGATCTTCTGGCCTTGATCAGGCCATTATCCCGCTCTTGGTCGAAGGCATTTTTGCGTGGGCCCTAGTCGACACAGGATCTACGGATAGTTTCATCGATCAGCGGCTGGTGCATCAACATGGGTGCCGGTCATCAGGACTACACGACGGATCTTCATGGCCTCCCAGGGACTTCGGCTCAGCACGAAGGGGGAATGTCGATTGAAACTTGTGATAAAGGGACGCATATTTTCCGATGTACATCTCATGGTCTTGCCTGCCTTATGTGCTGACATCCTGTTAGGACACGATTTTCTTAAGTGACATGGATGTTTGGAAATTGAATTCGGTGGGACGGATACGCTTGCTGTGTGTGCACTCGCAAAAATGGAAATTGAGCCTCTTTCGCTGTTCCCCAACCTGACCACTGACTGCACTCCTGTAGCGGTAAAATCGCGGTGCTACTCACGAGCGGACGCGCAATTCATTGCGGAAGAAACGGCCAAACTCTTAAAGGACGGTGTTATCGAACCTAGCCAGTCGCCGTGGCGGGCCCAGGTCTTAGTGGTGCGAAGTGAGGCCCATCTCCGGCGCATGGTAATCGACTACTCACAGACGGTTAATTGCTTTACACAGCTGGATGCCTACCCCTTACCGGGGATGGACGCGCTAGTACGACTGGTGGCCCAGTACTCCGTCTACAGCACTCTCGATCTGCATAGTGCGTATCATCAGATCCCCATCTCTAGGGCTGATCGCATCTATACCGCCTTTGAATCGGGTCAAAGGTTATACCAGTTCACCCGATTACCTTTTGGGGTGACAAACGGGGTCGCCTGTTTTCAGAGGGCTATGGACGACCTCGTTACTAAGGAGAACTTGACAGATGTCTTTGTCTATCTGGACAATCGTACGGTTTGTGGGTATGACCAGGAGCATCACGATGCTAATCTGAAGCGCTTCCTCGAGGTCGCGCATAGGTATCGCCTAACCATGAATGAGGCTAAGTGTCATTACTCTCAATGCACAATAGATCTTCTGGGGTACACTGTGACCCATGGCTCAGTCTCTCCGGATAAGGAGCGTCTGCGACCTTTGCTCGATTATGGCCCCGCCCGGCGATCGAGCTTCGCTGAAGCATGCTCTCACGCTGTTCGCCCACTATTCGAAGTGGGTGCAAAATTTCTCCGCAAAGCTCCGCCCCCTCGTGGCCTGCGACATGTTCCCCATGAGCCCGGCTGCTTTGGTGGCCTTCGGGGGCCTTAAGACCGACATCGCTGGCGCCGCTGTGGCGACGATCGACGAGAGCGAATCTTTCGTCTTAGAAAGTGATGCCTCGGATCATGCGATAGCGGTGACTCTCTCCCAGGGGGGGTGCCCTGTGGCTTTCTTTTCGCGGACTCTCACCTCCGCTGAGCGGAGGCATTCGTCTGTCGAAAAGGAAGCATACGCGATCGTCGAGTCGATTCGGCGATGGCGACCGTACTTAGTCGGGCGATGCTTCCAAATCATCACGGACCAACGAAGTGTTGCGTTCATGTACGACACCTTACATGCTCAACATATTAAGAATGAGAAAATCACTCGCTGGCGCATCGAACTCGCCGACTTCTGCTACACCATCAAATACCGCCCGGGGAAGGATAACCTGGTCGCTGACGCCTTATCGAGGCCGGCTCCGTGCTTGGGGATCGTAACTTTGGAGGGTCTGCGCACTTTGCACGACACTATGTGTCATCCAGGGGTGGTGCGTTTCGCTCATTTTGTGCGTAGTGGTAATCTGCCATACTCGATTGAAGACATCCGCCGGATCTACCGTGACTGCGCTATATGTGCGGAACTCAAACCGCATTTTTACAACCCTCCCATGGGGACGCTGGTTCGGGCTACTAGACCATGGGAGAGATTGGCAATGGATTTCAAAGGACCGCTGCCGGTGTCGAGCAACTCTCGTTATCTGCTCACTATCGTTGATGAGTACTCGCGATTCCCTTTTGCTTACACGTGCGGGGATATGACGGCTGCCACGGTCATATGGTGCCTGCAGAATTTGTTTTCTATGTTTGGGTATCCGGCCTACGTGCATACCGATCGGGGTGCGGTGTTCCTGTCGCAGGAGGTGAGAGGTTATTTGCTCCAAAATAATGTTGCTTCGAGTTACACCACACCGTACAGACCCCAGGCGAATGGGCAGATCGAACGCTTCAATGGGATTATATGGAGGGCCGTCATGCTAAGCCTCCGGACCCTCGGCCGGGGTCTCGATAAATGGGCTTGGTCGCTACCTGCGGCTCTGAACTCGATCCGGGCTCTCCTATGTACGGCCACCAACCAGACTCCTCACGAAAGACTGTTCCAACACCCTAGAAGCTCGGGTAGTATCCGATCTTTACCCAGCTGGCTCACTGAGCCGGGGCCGGCTTATCTCAAATGAGCGGTGCGCACGAGCAAGTACGACCCCTTTGTGGAGAAGGTGCAGGTACTCCAGGCTAATCCCGAGCATGCTCGTGTGCTGACGGCAGATGGACGCGAGTCCACTGTCTCCGTATGCCATCTCGCCCCTTGTGGGGTCATCGACCCTTATAGGGATATCGACGAACCGATCTACGAGTCTATGGACTCTACCAAAGCTTCCTCTATGGAACCTTTGCCGTCACCTCTGTCGTCACCTACACCCCTGCCTGAAGGCACTGAGGTGCTCCCTCCGACACCTCCCTCCACCGGCTACTCCGACGCAGGGGACTCCGGGCTTGGGGACGCCGTACCCGGTAGTTTCCGGACGCGGGCTGGCAGGGTAGTTCGCCACCCCGACCGCTACGGGTGGACCGACTGACATGGAATGACGTACCACAATCAATTAATGCTGACGCACGCTTGCGATCTGCCTAGCGGCAGTATAGTTCTAACGGCGGGGAGAATGTAGTGAAATTATACCAAAGTTGAACCCAGGAGAGATACTCGCTTCAGCCACTGAAGGGCATCTATAAAACCTGGGACATCCACGACGCTGAGCCACTCCTGTGACATTTACTTTACATGTAGTCTTGAATGGTACGATTGGTACGTATATGCTAGACTCGCACATATATACTAGACTCGCTTGCTTTGACTATTATTATCGGTCCTCTCTGTATGATACCAAGATCCTGATATCTATTGCATGATTGTATTTTTACAGGATGATGCCAGAGATCTAATTGAGATTAAACCTACCTGTGGGACAAAGTTGTGGACCTGATTGATTTCCACGACAGAGTCATCACTGTTTGGGGGACGGTACAGAACACATATGAACAAAAGGTGGGACCGGAGGAAGCCGTAGCCAGAGGTACTCCAGGGGGTGAGGAGGAGAGAGGGCAGTGCAGGGAGAGTGAGGAAGAGAGTTTTTGATAAAGATAGCCACCCCACCACCAGGACGAGGCTCAGGTCTATCATACCGGAGGAGGGAGTAACCAGGAAGAGATATTAAGGAATCAGAGACATCTTGAAGGAGGAAAGTCTGTTAAGCAGATCAAGTCTGGATCGTCAGAAGCAACCTGTATGGAGAGATCAGTCAGGTTTGAGCGAAGGCCCCGGATGTTTGAGGTCCATACCGTTAATGAAGAGAGAGGGGGAGCATCGGCTACAGGACAGGGGAGGGGAGGAGTAGGGTAAGATGAAGGATGAGAGGGGGAGGTAGGGAGAGCAGTTGATAGTGGGTCAGAGATTACAGAAGAGTTCCAAGAAAGGGAAGGAGGAGGATGAAAGGTTTGATGGTGAAGGGATGAGGCACCGTGAGGGGTTGTTTGAGGGGGGGGGGGCAGAGGAAAGTAGTGGGTTGGGGGGGGGGGGGTGGAGGTATGAGATAGAAGGGAGATGAAGTGGGGAGGAGGCAGCTTTGAGGAGGAGGGGGGAGGAGGGAGAATTGGAGAGGAATCGTATGGGGGGAGATTTGAATGGGATGGTGAGTTAGTCCAGTGCTCTTGTCCAATTTTTAACTGGCTGACTGTTCAATTGAACATGGCATTATAAACCTTTCCGGATCTACAAATTTATAAACCTGGTCAAATTTACAACTAAAAATCATCAACACATCAAGGGTGGTCGTGATGCAGTATTTGAACACAAACCTCAACAGCTAAAGATAAGGCCAAAACCATTTTCCACAACCCTAATAAGTTCCCACGATACCCTTGCATGTGACCCTCAATTACAAAAAGTTAATGCAAAACCAGAAAAGCACTTGCGGGTTTTTAGAAATTACCTTTGCTTCAAAGAAATCCTTTGCTCCTTTAACACCTTCAACAGAAACGTCAATCTCAGCAAGCATTGCCAGGGCCATGAGTCCACTCTCTGCCTGTAGCTTTCCAGCTGCTGCCTTGTGGAAGATCATCAGAAACTACCAAAAAAAGGAAGAAAAATATTTTACATGGAGATAAATCAAGACAACAACATCTGCACAACGTAGAGTTTTCGAAAAATGGCAATATTTTAACAACGCAAATGAACGGATTGCCTCCAGATGAACAAGATATTGAAAATGTCAAAGACCAACAAATGATTTGCCTGTGACCAACTGTCTTCAATGGACAATCTGTACAACTTCAGACCATCAACACCTTCCCCACCTCTTGATCATACTTGTCGTTTAATTATCTACATTTTAAAAACCAACTCCCAAGTTTAAATGGTGCATAAGGAATAGAATATATACTTCATTACATATTTTACAATAAACAAACAAGTGCTTGCTTGTGAAGCTTTCATTACAAGTTATTATTTAAAATGAGCATCTTTAAAAGTGAAGTTTCCAACTGGTGCATCCGTACGAGGTTAGGCCTTTTCAGGCATATCAACATCTCGTGCTTAGACTCAGAAACGAAGCAAACATCACAAGATGATGTGCATTTCCCAACTAGTCACACCAACACTGTCACCGTAGTGCGTAGAGCAATGTGGCAAGGCAGGTGATCAAACAAGAGCCTGCATATGGCTGCCAGTGAGCCAGTGAACTGCACTCCACCTGAACACAGGCTAAAGCCTTCCATATTGCAATTCAGTTATTAACGTACATTTTATCCCAGAATTTGTTTTTCTAGAGACAGCAATACAAAATTGGAAAAAGGCAGATGGCAGATGGAGATGGCACATACAAAAGGCAGATACAACACCAATAATTTTTTTTTTTTTTTGGGGAAAATCAAATCCAGGCCTCAAATCCATTTGTATTTCCCTCTTGTGGAAAGAGAAATGTACACCACATGTTGACAAACAGCTGAATTTAAGTTTATTACCTCTGCCAATGAATGTGGTTGGAGGTTGTTTTCACCCGTCTTTCTCTCTGCAAGATGTCAAAAACTTATGAACGGATTCGGACAAAAATTGGACAGTTTGGTTTGAGTATGTGCCAAGAAGGAATTGATTAGATTTTGGGGAATATCCAGATGTTACAATACTTTAGGCGATTCATCACCATTGAGTGATAGGGCCAAACATGATATGCAGTACAACAAAATATCTCAAAAGGTTATGGACGGATTTGGATGAAACTTGGACAGGTTGGGTGTGTGACAAGAATGAATTGTTTAGATTTTGATCGATCCAGAAATGGACACAATTTAACACCGCTCCTTTCCTATGCCATCTCCAGGCACTGCATGACGTCATTGCCGGGCACCGAAGGGAGCCGGGCAATGACGCTTGCTGAAAGGGAGTACTCAGTTTTCAATCCGGTTTCTTGTTTGTCTGGGCGATATCTCAGTCATCCTTTGAGCTAGGAAGCTGAAATTTCGGCACAATAGTGAGCAAGTGCCTTGGCAAAAATCTTATTCTTTGTTTTTTAAATTAATCAATTAATTGATTAGTTACTTAATTATTATCGATTAAGTACTTATTTCCTTTCTGTTCTGGGCATTATCTCAGTCACCTATTGAGCTAGGAAGTTGATATTTGGACATGACAATGACCAAGTGAATTGGCTGTAAAGGCAATTTTTGATGTATTGATTAATCAATTATTTGATGAATGACTTCTTTTTTTTCTTTTTTTAAAGTCAGATTCAGATGAAACGGTGGTGGTTTAGGTATTGCATAAGACAATTGATTCACAATTTAATTATTTTACCATTATTATTTATTTATTTTGATTATCAATTACTTCTTATTTTCTTTCTCATCTGGGCAATATCTCAGGCACCTTTTGAGCTAGGAAGCTGATATTCGGACATGACAGTGACCAAGTGATGTGGCTATAAAGGCTATTTTTGATTTATTGATTAATCAATTAATCGATTATATGATTAATGACTTTTGTTTTTTAAAGTTACACATTTGGATGAAACGGTGGTGGTTTAGGTATTCTATTAAGATTAACTCTTTTATGATTATTATTTAGTTATTTTCATTATAAATCATTTATTTATTTTCCTTCTCATCTGGGAAATATCTCAAGCACCTTTTGAGCTAGGAAGCTAATATTTGGACACGACAGTGACCAAGTGATGTGGCTATAAAGGATATTTTGGAGATATTGATTTGATTAATTATTTATTGATTAATCAGTTAGTTATTTAATTATTTGAGTATTTGAGTAATGAAGAAATTAATTAATTATTTTTAAAGTTAGATTTAGATGAAACGGTGGTGGTTTGGGTATTCTATTGGCCAATCGATTAATGATTTATTTATTTTCTTTCTCATCTGGGCAATATCTCAGACACCCTTTGAGTTAGGAAGCTGATATTTGGACATGACAATGACCAAGTGATTTGACTTTAAAAGGTATTTTTGATTTATTGATTAATCAATTAATCGATTAATTATTTAATTTCTCCAACTATTGACTTCAATTATTTTTTCAAGTTGGATTCGAATGAAACGGTGGTGGTTTAGGTATTGCGCAAGTCAATTGATTCACAATTTAATTATCTTACCATTATTATTTATTTTGATTACTAATTATTATTATTTTTTATCTGGGCAATATCTCAGGCACCTTTTGAGCTAGGAAGCTGATATTCAGACACGACAGTGACCAAGTGATGTGGCCATAAAGGATATTTTGGATTTATTGATTAATCAATTGATTATTTAATTTTTTCAATTAATGGCTTATTTAAGTAATTTTCAAAAAGTTAGCTTCGGATGAAGCACTAGTAAGTTTAGGTATTCTATTAGCCAATTGATTTAGAAAATATTTTATGATCATTATTTATTGATTTTAATTATGCAATTAATCAATCAATCATTGAATGTATCTGTACTTGTTTGTTGTACACCTCTCCTTTTCTATGTAATCTCCAGGCGCTGCATGACGTCATTGCCAGGCAATGACCCGCCGCGCTGAAAGGGAGTACTCAGTTTTCACTCTGGTTTCTTGTTTTGTTTGTCTGAGTGATATCTCAGCCATCCTTTGAGCTAGCAAGCTAGAATTTGTGCACAATTGCAAGCAAGTGCTTTGGCAAAAAAACAATAATTTTTGTTTTTTTGATCAATCAATTCGTTGCTTAATTATTATCAATTAAACTCCCCCCTCACTCCTCACCTTCATTTCTCCCCCCTCGCCCCTCAAAACTCCACCCCACCCCTCCCCATAAAACTCCCCCCCTTCATACCCCTCCACCCCTCCCCTTCATACCCCTCCACCCCTCCCCTTCATACCCCTCCACCCCTCCCCTTCATACCCCTCCACCCCTCCCCTTCATACCCCTCCACCCCTCCCCTTCATACCCCTCCACCCCTCCCACTTCATACCCCTACCCTTAATACCCCTCCCCTTCATACCCCAATACCCCTCCCCTTCATACCCCAATACCCCTCCCCTTCATACCCCAATACCCCTCCCCTTCATACCCCAATACCCCTCCCCTTCAAACCCCCTCCACCCCTCCCCTTCAAACCCCCTCCACCCCTCCCCTTCAAACCCCCTCCACCCCTCCCCTTCAAACCCCCTCCACCCCTCCCCTTCAAACCCCCTCCACCCCCTCCCCTTCAAACCCCCTCCACCCCCTCCCCTTCAAACCCCCTCCCCTTCAAACCCCCTCCCCTTCAAACCCCCTCCCCTTCAAACCCCCTCCCCTTCAAACCCCCTCCCCTTCAAACCCCCTCCCCTTCAAACCCCCTCCCCTTCAAACCCCCTCCCCTTCAAACCCCCTCCCCTTCAAACCCCCACCCCTTCAAACCCCCTCCCCTTCAAACCCCATCCCCTTCAAACCCCATCCCCTTCAAACCCCTTCCACCCCTCCCCTTCAAACACCGCCCTCCCCTCCCCTTCAAATTCCCCCCCCCCCCTCAAGACATCATCTTTCTCCAATTCTCCCCCCTCCCTCCTCCCCACTTCCATCTCATACCTCCACCTCCTACGTTTCTCTGCCCTCCCCCCCCCCCCCCCTCACACAGCTCCTCACTGTGCCTCATCCCATCACCATCAAACCTTTTGTCCTCATCCTTCCCTTTCTCCTAGCTCTTCTGCAATCTGACACTATCAACAGCTCTCCCTACCACCTCTTCACCCCTCAACTTATCCTACCCCTCCCCTCCCCTTCACCTGATGGTCCCCCTCCCTCTTCCTTAATGGTATGGACCTCAAACATCCGGGGCCTTCGTTCAAACCCGATTGATCTCTCCATAAAGGTTGCTTCTGACAAACCAGGTGTAATCTGCTTTACAGAAACTTTCCTCCTTCAAGATGTCTCCGATTCCTTAATATCTCTTCCTGGTTACTCCCTCCTCCAGTATGACAGACCTGAGCCTCGGCCTGGTGGTGGGGTTGCTATCTTTATCAAAAACTTCCTCACTCGCCCTGCACTGCCCTCTCTCCACCTCACCCCCAGGAATACCTTTGGCTACGGCTTCCCTTTCGCTCCCACCTTTTGTTAATATGTCTTCTGTAACGCCCTCCAAACAGTGATGACTCCATTTACATCTCGCTGTCTGACAACATGGACCAACTTCTATCCACTCATCCCAACTCTCTTTTTCATATGTGGCGACTTCAACTGTCATCATGCCAGCTGGCTGGGTGTGGGTTCCTCTCACAGCAGCCATTGCATCTCAGCACAGGACTTCTGCAACTCACTGGGACCGACACAATCTGTCAATTTCCTGACCCGGATCTCAGTCAAAAGAGCATCTTCTCTTCTGGACTTGGTTATGACAAATTTCCCTGCAAACGTCTGCTGCTCTTCTTCTGACCATTTGCTTGTTAAAGTGGATATCTCTGGCCATTCTCACAGAGCCTCCTCAGCGTCGACGAGTCTGGCATTTCACTCAGGCCGACTGGCATGGTCTTCAAGCAGCCAGCAATCATCTGGACTGGTCTGCACTCTCGACTGCCTGACATCAATTCATCCTGGGAATTCTTCCAAAGTAAACTGCTCTCTCTCATGCACAGATTTATCCCATCTCGTCTTCAGTTGTCTTACCCTTCCTCCCGTCCATGGTACACTGAATCTTGGGGTGAGGCAGTTGCCCTGAAACAACTTGCCTTTGCCTCTTAGAAAGCTAATCCAACTGAAGGCAATCTCAGTTCCTTTCACAAAACTCGAAAGTGTGGGTCTACACCGAGGAGAGGAAGGGAACAATATCTCTCTACTCTCAAGAGTGAACTCAAACCTGTCTCCTTCCTCCAAATCTTGGTGGCATCTGGTCAAATCTGTTTCTGGTGTTTGTTCCCCCTTCATCCTCTCCCTTACCTCAAATGGCTACACAGTTGACACTGCACATGAGAAAGCCGAAAGCCTCAACTCTGTTTACCTCAAAATATTGTCCCAAACCCATCTCTCTCTGTACCCACCTTACCCAATCAAACCCAGTTGCTCCTGGACTATGTGTCCTTTTCTCCTGACAAGGTGGAGAAGTTTGTCAAACATCGACTCCGATTCTGCAACTGGACCAGGCGGCCTCAACCCACGGGTCCTAAAATCATGCTCTGCTGATCTATCACACCCACTCTCTCTGTTCTCTTCACCCTCTCTTTTGCTCAAGGTAATCTTCCATCTGCTTGGAAATCAGCCAACATTACCACTTTACACAAGGTGCAAAAACAGATCGTTGCAACTAGACCATTCAGCCTGCTCCCAATTAATCAGCAAGGTCATGGAATCGATCATCGCTTCCGACATCAAATCCTTCCTCAAACTTCCTCTTAATGCCGAAGGCGCCCCGGCTATGCCGCGCTGGAGGATATTTATTTATTTGGCATGGGGGCGGTGAACTTTGAACTGTACTTGTTTAATTGTTACAAGTGATCCTTCACCAATGAGGTCCAAAAACGATATGTACCATGTTTCAAAAAGTTGACAGGTGGACGAGTTGGTTAGGTGACAAGAACAAGCAGATGAGGTTTTTGGCCCAGATCTGGATCAATATCCAGCCTATCAGTGGGATATATAACATGTAAACTGATCAGCCTGGTGGATGTATGCTCTCTACCGGGTGCTGTTCTCGTAACCAATTCAAAAGGTGGGAAAAGATCAAATGCATACGAGTTTTTTGTTGTAGGTTGGGTGGGATGTGGTAATTTGGGCAAGCAAGAGGCTTTACAATTGCCATGCATTAACAGAGGAATTAACAGAGGAATCCTTGCAATGTGGTTGGTGATGCGTGGTTGAGCCAAGATCATCAACTGTACAAGGAAACTAGCTTCACATTAGCAGTGATGCAGATGCTGCAGACCAAACTGGGGGGGAGGGGAACTGGCACAGAACAGAGCATGGTTAATTATTTATTAGATGGATTTTGGGGCATTACCCTTGTTGTGGACAATCATTCCATGCCCATGCAAGTTGCCCTGAGGGCATCAAGGCATCCATGGGAACTCATCACATGTAGTAGACCAGACTAGACACGCAGGACAGATCAACCCATCCCTGACCAGACCTGCTTTCCACCATTTATTGGTATTAAACTCTCAACTCTGACAATATTCCTTCCCCCCCCCCCCCACCCCCACCCCCCCAGAAAACATTGGAAGAAAGCAAATAGGTTGATTATATCAGCAGTAAGAATGCACAAATATGACTACCGACACTTGATAGCGACCATCTCAGGTTGGAAATCAAACTTTCTATTTGGCACCTTCTACAGAATTTAAACTAATCACTCCTTCCAAGCATATACATAAATACACATTGTTTAAATTGTATCACAATTTTCAGATTGATGTTCCATCATACATTAGCGATGTTTTGCATACAATTTGTTTTTGTAGAACAAGACATCTATGCCCGACTGACATTACAAGCTAGCTGGGTTTTAAAACCAAATTCATTTCCACCTGGCAATGCTCCTGAAATTTTATTATTTTATAGTCATCATTATTTTGTATGCAGCCTGTGGTTGCCTCATTGCTGGGAGTGCATCTGTGCCACTGATGCAGTGCCACATTTCCAGGAAGCTGGTACTCATTTTGCCGACCTCAGAAGGATCACAAGCTGAGTCAACCCTCCTGGTGCTATTTCAATGGCACGACCGGGGCTCAAACTCAAGACCCTAAGATCTTATGCCAGCCACCTTAAACATTATGCCAACACCAGGCTTGTAATAATAAAATATAACAAGTACAGATACATTCAAGGTACACCGCCCCCATGCCAAATAAATAAACATCCTCTAGTGTTGAGTTGTCGGGGCGCCTTCGGCGTCTGGAAATACCGCCATGCAGTGCATAGAGGGTATAGGGAGGGAGTGGTGTAAAATTGATTGATCAATTGTGAAAATAAAATATATAATAATCGTAAAATAATTAATTTCTTAATCAATTGGCTAATAGCATACCTAAACCACCAGTGTTTCATCCGAATCTGACTGACAACCAATTAAATAATGAGTTAATTAAAAATTATATAATCAATAGATTAATTGACTAATCAATAAATAATTAATCGATTAATCGATTAAATAAATCCAAAATATCCTTTTACAGCCACATCACTTGGTCACTTTCACGTCAAAATATTAGCTCCTAGCTCACAAGGTGCCTGAGATATTGCCCAGATGAGAAAGAAAATAAATTGTAAAATAACTAAATTATTAATCAATTAGCTAAAAGAATACCTAAACCACCACCATTTCATCCGAAACTAACTTAAAAAATGCAAGTCATTAATGGAATAATTAAATAACTAATCGATTAATCAATACATCAAAAATAGATACATTTCTCAGACACAAAAATACCGTTACAGCCAAATCTCTTGGTCATTGTCATTTCCAAATATCCGCTTCCTAGCTCAAAAGGTGCCCGAGATAATGCCCAGATGAGAAAGGAAATAAATAAGTACTTCATTATAAACCCTGGTGTTGGGCTAGCGGCTAGGGTGCATTACGAATCAATTAATTGATTAATGAAAAAACAAAAAATACCGTTTTTCCAAAGCATTTGCTCACCATTGTGCCGAAATTTCAGCTTCCTAGCTCAAAGAATGGTTGAGATATTGCCCGGACAAACAAAAACGGAGCAAAAACTGAGGTCTCCCTTTCAGCGTGCGTCATTGCCAGGCCCCCTTTGGTGCACCGCAATGACGTCATGCACCACCTGGAGCTGGCACAGGAAAGGAGTGGTGTAGAACAAAAACAAGAAAACAAACAAGAAAACAAACAAGAAACCAGAGTGAAAACCGAGTACTCCCTTGCAGCGTGCGTCATTGCCGGGCCCCCTTTGGTGCCCGGAAATGACGTCATGCAGTGCCTGGAGACGGCACAGGAAAGGAGCGGTGTACAAAAATATAAACGGCTCAAAGTTGAGAAGCTTAGACTACAAACCATTAAAACTGTGACCTTCAGCCCAATTTAAACCCACAGGACTGGGTAACAGTTTAGTTACCTCGCTACTAGACCCAACTGTACACTCAAATTTCAAAGCAAAAAACAAGTGCAAAAGTAAACTGATGCACAACTGAACTCTGAACAGTAATCAAGCTTCAACAAAACGCTTCCTGAAACCTCTCCAATTTCATAAGCAATCCAAAATCTGCTCGGTGAAGAATGCGATTTCTAATTTTAGAGATTCCTTAAATTTGAAGCCGAAACACGACATGAGTGAGACACCATTTCTTTTTAGCAAACAAAGCTTGATGTCTGTTGCATTACAAAGTCCAACCAAGTTGAGCTCGACTGTTTGAAAGTTGTTCATATTTCGTTTGCCAAGGGTCATTACCTCCCGGAAACTCAGTCTCCCATCAAAGTCTTCATCCACTTCCATGATCATGTTTTTCAGGTTTAGATGAGTTTGTGGAGCTCCAAGCTTCTCCATCATCAATTTTAACTCCATCAGGTCTATGTAGCCATCTTTGGTCGAATCGTACCTTCAGGTGGGGGGAAAGGGGGCAGCCACAGGAATTGTCCCGATTAGATTACAAAGTCAAGTGTGCCATTTCTGCACCATATTTGTTGGACGGTTAAGCGTATTCAAAGCTGGAGGAAATCTTGAAAAGTAATACACAGGTTGCTAAAATACTTGCTCAGAGGAATATTCAAGGGCAAACATACTTCACCCTTCTGCTGCCTCCCCAAAGTTATTCAAATACAAATTGACCTTTGGTCTCTTCAATCACTCCAAACTGGACAAAGAAAATGCTCCAGGGTTATCAGGATGCATTCCAGACAGACTCTGCTGCATTGGGGCCATCCCATAAATGGTTTGCTCATTTCAAAGCCAAACACTCATAATGACCCCCATGTGTGGCAATCTTGCAGCCAATTGGACCACCGTTGCCACGAGTAGATGACAGATATGGCAATCATAAGGACACTACCGAACACGACCGAAAAGCAGCCTCCATTTGCGCAAGGTACTGCAAGTTTAGTCAGCACGACTTCACTTTCATAACAAACTTCTGTTGCTGGAGAATGATGGTAGTTTTTATTTATTCATAATTTATTTATTACTTGCGAAAATCGAAGATTTTTTTCAAGTATATTGGTTGGTCTTGTGCATTATTCTGTCCGTCTGTCTCGACCGACAATTATAAACCGATCTTCACGAAACTTCAAATGGTAGAGTTGGTCATGGTAGAGTGGTTGGAGGGGAGTGCATGAATTGTGTACAAGGACTCAATCGAACATATTTGTATACATAAATAGCCATAACAGTTCCCATCACAAACCATAGTCAGTGAACAATTCTCCAATACCTTAGGATTGAATTACAGCAGAAATGGACATTAAAATGCCATCTTTGCCCAAAATTGTACATCTCTTGCCGTGTAACTCAGGAAGACTACTCAAAGCATCCTTATTTCAGCTTAAAACTTGGAAGTTTATGCAAACCTCAAATAATGCAGGAAAACTGAAAGCTTCTACATTTAATACCTACACAAATATGGTGGCGTTTTAAGTGCCACAGATCATTTCCAAGGCTACTCCATACATACCCATTACGGTACACGTTCAATATTCTATACGAGCAAAAGTACCCAGCATTGCCAGGTAATAATGAGTCGCTTCCTGATGGGAATATGAAGAGAGGAGAGGAGGGATGGAGAGGGGGAGGAGGAGAGGAGGAAGGGAGAGGTGGTGAGGAGGGTGGGGGAGGAGAAGGAAGGGTTGGGGGAGGGGGGAAGGGGGAGGGGGAGGGGGGAAGGGGAGGGGGAGGGGGAGGGGGGAAGGGGAGGGGGAGGGGGGAAGGGGGAAGAGGAGGGGGAGGGGGGAAGGGGGAAGGGGAGGGGGAGGGGGAGGGGGAGGGGGGAGGGGAAGGGGGAGGGGGAGGGGGGAGGGGAAGGGGGAGGGGGGAAGGGGAGGGGGAGGGGGAGGGGGGAAGGGGAGGGGGAGGGGGGAAGGGGGAAGAGGAGGGGGAGGGGGGAAGGGGGAAGGGGAGGGGGAGGGGGAGGGGGGAGGGGAAGGGGGAGGGGGAGGGGGGAGGGGGAGGGGGAGGGGGAAGGGGGAAGGGGGAAGGGGAGGGGGAGGGGGAGAGGGAGGGGGAAGGGGAAGGGGGAGGGGGGAGGGGGAGGGGGAAGGGGAAGGGGAAGGGGAAGGGGGAGGGGAAAGGGAGGGGGAGGGGGGGGAGAGGGAGGGGGGAGGGGGAGAGGGAGGGGGGAGGGGGAGAGGGAGGGGGGAAAGGGAGGGGGAGAGGGAGGGGGGAAAGGGAGGGGGAGAGGGAGGGGGGAAAGGGAGGGGGGAGTGGGAGGGGGAGGGGGAGGGGGAGTGGGAGTGGGAGTGGGAGGGGGAGGGGGAGTGGGAGGGGGAGGGGGAAGGGGAGGGGTAGAGGGAAAAGGGAGGGGGAGGGGGAAAAGGGAGGGGGAGGGGGGATGGGGGAGGGAGAGGGGAGAGGGGAGAGGGGAGAGGGGAGAGGGGAGAGGGGAGAGGGGGGAGGGGCAAGGGGAGGGGAGGGGGAGGGAAGGGGGAGGGGGAGGGGAAGGGGAAGGGGAAGGGGGAGGGGGAGGGGAGGGGAGGGGAAGGGGAAGGGGAAGGGGGAAGGGGAAGGGGGGAGGGGGAGGGGGAGGGGGAGGGGGAGGGGAGGGGGAGGGGGAGGGGAAGGGGAAGGGGGGAGGGGGAGGGGGAGGGGAAGGCTAGGGGAGGGGGAGGGGAGGGTGAGGGGAGGGGGAGGAGGAGGGTGAGGGGAGGGGGAGGAGAGGGGGAGGAGAGGGGGAGGGGAGGAGGAGGGGGGAAAGGGGAGGGTGAGGGGAAAGGGGAGGGGGAGGGGGGAGGGGAAAGGGGAGGGGGGAGGGGAAGCTCCGGGGCGACGTGCGTCGGTGGGTGCCCGTGGCATGCCGTTGGCACCGGGGCGAACCTCTGGGCGGTATCTTGCAGAGCGGAGCGCTGCTGTGCCGCGGACCATGGTGCCGTGGAGTCGGGGAGGAACTCGCCCGGCACCCGCAGCGGTTGCCCGAAGACCAACTCCGCCGCGGATGCGCGCAGGTCCTCCTTGGGCGCCGTCCGGAGGCCCAGCAGGACCCAGGGGAGCCTGTCGACCCAGCCGCCGTCGCGTAGGGTGGCCCGGAGCGCGACCTTCAATGAGCGGTGAAATCGCTCACACAGGCCGTTAGCCTGGGGGTGGTAGGCCGTGGTTCGGTGCAGCCAGACCCCGAGCCCCTGCGCGACCGCCCCCCAGAGCTCCGAGGTGAACTGGGGGCCGCGGTCAGACGAGATGTCTGAGGGGGCGCCGAACCGGGCGACCCAGGTGGCGATGAAAGCCTGCGCGACATCGGCCGCCATTGTCGACGCCAAGGGCACGGCCTCCGGCCACCGGGTGGTGCGGTCCACCATGGTGAGGACGTAGGTGAAACCCCGCGAGGGGGGCAGAGGTCCAAGGTCCACGTGGACGTGGTCAAACCGGCGTTCCGGCACCGTGAACGGGGCCAACGGGGCCTGGGTGTGCCGGTGCACCTTGGCGCGCTGGCACGCGAGGCACGTCCTGGCCCAGCCGCGGCCGGCCTTCCGGAGGCCATGCCAGACGAACTTGTCGGCGATCAGCCTTTGGGAGGCCCTCGCACCCGGGTGGGACAGGCCGTGGATGGCGTCAAACACCTGGCGCTGCCAGCCCGCGGGCACGATGGGGCGAGGATGCCCGAGGGAGACGTCGCACAAGAGGGCCGCGCCCGCGCCGTCGAACGCCACCTCGGTGACGCGGAGGCCCGTGACGGCGGTCCGGAAGGCCTGGACGTCGGGGTCAGCGGCCTGGTCCGCTGCCATCCGGGCATAGTCGATGCCGAGGTGGACTGCGTGGGCGACGGCCCGGGAAAGGCAATCCGCCACCGGGTTATCCTTCCCCGCGACGTGCTGGATGTCCGTCGTGTACTCGGACACGGCCGAGAGGTGACGCTGCTGCCGGGCCGACCACGGCTCGGTGACCTTGCCCATCGCGAACATCAGCGGCTTGTGGTCGACGAAGGCAGTGAACGCACGGCCCTCGAGCAGATGGCGGAAGTGCCTGACCGCCAAGTGAAGCCCGACCAACTCGCGGTCGAAGGTACTGTAATGGCGTTCGGGCGGGCGAAGCTGCCGGCAAAGAACGCCAGCGGTTGCCAAGCTCCACGCACCCATTGCTCGTGCACCGCGCCCACCACGTAGTCCGAGGCATCGTTGGTGAGGGCGATCGGTGCATCGGGCACTGGGTGCGCGAGCATGGTGGCGTTAGCCAGGGCGAGCTTCGCGCCCGTGAACGCCGTGTCCATCTGCTCGGTCCAGGTAACGTCGCCTTTGCCCGGCTTACCTCGGAGAGCTTCGTGCAGGGGGCGCAGGAGCTGGGCGATACGGGGCAGGAACCGATGGTAAAAGTTCACCATGCCCAGGAACTCCTGCAGCCCTCTGATCGTGCGGGGGTGCGGAAACCCCTTCACCGCCTCCACCTTGGCCGGCAGGGGGACGGCTCCGTGCCTGGTGACACGGTGCCCCAGAAAATCGATTATGGTGGCGCCGAACCGGCACTTTGCGGGGTTCACAATCAGGCCATGCTGGCCCAGGCGTTCGAAGAGCGTGCGGAGGTGGCGTAGGTGCTCTTCGCGGGACGCGCTGGAGACGAGGATATCGTCCAGGTAGACGTAGACAAAATCCAAGTCACGCAGGACGCTGTCCATCAGTCGCTGGAACGCCTGAGCCGCATTCTTCAGACCGAAGGGCATGCGCAGGAACTCGAAGAGTCCTAATGGCGTGATGACCGCCGTCTTCGGGACGTCCTCCGGCCTGACGGGGACCTGATGGTAGCCGCGTATGAGGTCCACCTTCGAGAAGAAGGACATGCCCGCCAAACGGGCGGAAAAGTCCTGAATGTGGGGGACGGGGTAGCGGTCGGGAGTCGTGGCGTCATTGAGACGGCGATGGTCCCCGCACGGTCGCCATCCCCCGCCGGGCTTCGGCACGATGTGCAGCGGCGACGCCCAAGTGCTCTCTGAGCGCCGAACGATGCCGAGTCGCTCCAGGGTAGCGAACACCGCTTTTGCCACCGCCAGCTTCGTCGGCTCGAGGCGGCGTGCCCGGGCGTAGACCGGTGGCCCGACGGTGGGGATGTGATGGGCCACCCTGTGCTTGACGGCCCCCGCCGAGAAGGTGGGCCGCGTGAGGGCTGGGAAGCCGGCGAGGAGGCGGGTGAATGCGTCTGCTGCCGGAAGCGTACAGACCAACGTGGCCGGAACCGAACCGTTCGGCAAGCCGCTTGGCAAGCCGCTCGTTGAGCTGGGCAATGCACAAGCGAGCGAGCTGAACGTCTCGGCCTGGACATGACGTCTGCGCTTGACATCGACCAGGAGCCCATTAGCGCACAGGAAGTCCGCGCCAAGCAGTGCCATGGGCACGTCGGCGGTGACGAACGTCCATCGGAAAACCTGCCCTCCGAACCGCAGAGAGAGGCAGCGTTTTCCGTACGTACGGATGGGCGTCCCGTTCGCGGCAAGCAGCGCGGGGCCCCCACCCGCGGCGTGCTTGTCTGACGTGCCGGCGGGAACGACACTCACCTGCGCTCCCGTGTCGCACAGGTAACGGCGCCCGGAGAAGGTGTCCGTTATGAACAGCAGGCTGCTCGAACGGCCGGTGCTCATCGCCACTATTGAGCGCCGGCCCAGGCGTTTCCCGACCTGTTGAAGGAGCATGGCGGATGACACTGCCGAGCTTCGTGGCCGAACTTGGCGTGGAACCAGCACCAGGTGGTGGAGCTGGAGGAGCGCGGCTGGCTCCGCCAGGCCGGTGGAGTTGGCGGGTTTCCCCGCAGTGGCGGTTTTTGCCACGGCGGTGGGCGGGGCGTGGCGGCGGTCACGAGGTGCGTATCAGCATGCTGCGTATGCTGTATAAGCTGATGCTGTGGATCAGCAGCATCAGCAGCATCAGCCACGAGGGCCGTGACAGCCACGCCGACTCTCGCCCGCGTGTCCGAAGCGGTGAAGTACTTGTCCGCCTCGGCTGCCAATGCTCGGGGTTCCGTTAGCCCGGTCCCGGCCAACGCGAGGCGAACCTGCGCTGGAAGTTGGCGACGGAAAAGCACCCGGAATAGAGAACCGGGGGCTTCGTCGCCCAACAGTGACAGCATATGGTCCATTCGGACCGACGGGCACGTGTCACCGAGCTCGGGGAGATCCAGGAGGCGGTCGGCCCGTGCGTCGTCCGTGAGGCCGAACGTGGCTAGGAGTAGCCGCTTGAGTGCCTCGTACTTGTGGCCGTCCGGTGGGTGGCGAAGGATGGACACAACTCGAGCGGCCGTGCCGGGCCCGAGGGAGGCGACGACGTGGCAATAGCGCGTGTCATCGCCGGTGAGGCGCCGAAGCTGAAATTGGGCTTCGGCCTGGACGAACCAGACTTCGGCCTGAGCCTCCCAAATTTCGGGAAGTTTGATGAAGTTGGCCATGGCAATGGCGTCGCGTGTGGAAGGATCGCTCCGGCAGATCCAATGTCAAGGGGGTGTAGAATAATAATTTTAACTACTGTTCTACTTCAGAAACTTCAGAAACTCGTTTTAGCAAAATCAATGTTTTATTCACTTTTGAGAATTTGTTGTATACTAAGCCGAGATCTTTAATGAGTCTTTGTTCCAGAGTTTGTTGAAGCTCGTTTGGTCGGTCTTTTGAAGCTCGTTCAGTAGGTCTTCTGAAGCTCGTTCAGTTGTTGACAATCTCCAGTTGGTTGATCAGTTTCAACTGGTCTTCAGTTTTCACTCCTCTTCAGTTCACTGTCCCAGTCCACTCTCCTCTCTGCTTGCAACTTTCTCCTGGTTTTAAAGCCCCAAACTCCTTTGATGTTGCAGAGCATGCAGGGTGTTCCTTATCCAAAACCTTATTTGGCTCTCTCGGCCAGCAAATACTTATTTCTGTTTCAAGAGGTCAAATACTCTGACCTGCTGAAGGAGAATTTGCAGCGTGTGCGCAGTGCCCTGAACATAGGCTATTAATGATCGACAGGTGGCGGTCCAAGAGCGTTACACATTCTTGTCTGAAATTAACTCTCCTGACCACATGTTAATGCTAGCTCTATGCTCTTTTGCTCATTCGTAAAGTAAAACATAATTCCACTTTAAACAAGATTACATTGATATATATTCTAGCAATATTGTCAATATGAATATTTAATCCCCAACAATCCCCAGTTTTTTTCTTTTATGTTTATATTAACCATTAATCTAAACATTACCACATTAAATATTCAAACCACTAATCTTGTAATTCAATTTCCTAAGGCATACACCGTCATTCTGGAAGAATTTTGATCACAATACATTTCCTTGTTCATTGACTCTTTCTATGTTGATAATTCAATTCAACTCATTTGCATAAAGATCACAAAACATTTCACCTTCACCAAAACGCAATAATTTCAGTTCATCAAAATAATAAAGCATCTGCAACATTTGGCAAAATATTTGCCTTTAATCAAATATTGACTTTCTTTGTTTGAAAAAAGGGGCGGATCACTTGTGTTTGGAATTTCAGCATAAAACATTTTCTCCTGTTGTCTTCATCACACCTTCACTATTTGCATAGGATTTTCTGCTGTTGTGATAGCTGGGCAGAGTCAAAGACTGACCCTGCTCTCCATGCAGCATCCTTGCCACTCTTGCTGTGAGCCATAGTAGATTTGAACAAGGCCTCCATCCAGTTGTAGTCGACTTGCCTCCTCACTAATTGTGAGCATGGAGCAAGTATTGATGTGATGTTGATTTGTCAACAAGATGTGGAGCAGGGATGCCGGATGCATCCGCAATGATGATGTTGGGACCATGGTACTCAGTTGTCCATGGTCCATACCAGGAGCACACAGCAGAATCGTGCACAGCTGTTGTGAAGGAAAAGGCAGTCGTTCGCTTGCAGCTCCATGCTGGCTCCCCGGAAGTTGGTGAAGTAATGACACACGTCACCGTATCCCGTAAACGTTGCAGGTAAAATCTCGTCGTCCTGCAATTGCTGATGTGATGACTGTTCGAGGTATTTGAACACAAGTAAGTGATCGTCCTTTTTCCATATGTTGCAGTGTGACCCAGACAAATGGTCACATAATTTTCCATTGGTGAAGGTAAACATCCATCCTCCAAAGGAGCATTTCTTCATCATTCTTTGAGAAAGAGGGTGTATGCCAAGATTAACTTCATTTTCACAAATTTTCCTTTTTCAAACTTCTTCCCAGATGTCGTTATCACTCCATTTGGGATGTGGTCTTGTCTTTCCTTTACTTAGCCACATTTATATCTGCTCTCCACACAGATTGAATCAGATGGGGTACATTGTAACATGAAATCACTATATTTTAGAACAACTTCACACGAATAATATTCAACTCAGACATGTGTTTTACACTACTAAAACTAAGAATAGCATCCACAATTGCTTTCAGGTTCATATAATTCAAAAAATTAAACACATGCAGGTGTTGTAACTCAACTCAAAGAAAATAAATGCATTAATAATGATTATACGATTTAAATCACAAACAGGAATATCTAATTCCCAACAATTCTTGCAAACAAGCAAACTATGCCTAATGTGTTATTAGCATAGTCCTCCCCGCTTTTTTTTCTTTAACAGTGTTACTTGTGGTGATATGAGTTCATCGATCGTGTAAAACGGACATAGTGCACAACAAGTTGTTATGCCCTCATTTATGTCAATGACATTCAACATTATATACCAAACTAACAAACTTCTTAAAATGTGACTAAAGAAAAATCCCTTAATATGTAACATAAATCTGATTATTTGCCTTATTCTGATGCCCCTATTTCCCGGGGTCCATATTTATTTCTATTGTTATCAACTTCCTATGATCTGTGAATTCGTTCCAAAATACCACAACCATAGGTTTTAACAAAGCTCTACCAAACTATTTCCAATGTGAACTCAAAATACTAGTAAAACAATCAATTTCAAAGAATTAACTTCAAAGGGTCAGCAAATTCATTCTATAACCAGATCTAATTTTCCCATCCAATAGTTTGCCTTGACACATGTCATATTATAACATTTTGATAAACCTTCAGAAATGTTGCCCATCGCAACAACTTCCCTTTTACAAATAGCCATGTGTAAATTACGTATTGAACGACAATTTTCTCTCAATGTGTTTGGCCTAAATGGCCGCAAAAGTGGCTGCCAACATGCAGTACCTTTTTTATCTACCAAGTAAGTGCTCGTCGACATAAGACCTCTACCAAATGTTGTTTGTAAAAACAAATCTGGGATTTCTAATTACATGGATGCACACTCTCAGGACATTGCAGGCTGCTGTTATCAATCCATTACGATAAAATAATTCCTTTACCCACAATCAAATAAGTAACACAAATTGAGGATATTATCCCTATCACATTCATTTATAGATTCATTTGGTTCTAATTCACTCTTTTCCCACTGCTATAAGGAAGAACAGTAGCTCTTATAAGTCTTTGTAATATCTCATTAAATTTACCCAGCATTGAAGAATTTATTTACTATCCATTTCCCTTCTGTTTACCAGTAACTTTGTTTAAACTGCATAACTTAATTTGATAAATCCCATGTGTACAGCTACCACTCATTGAAACCCCTACTTTTGTAGAAAATATCCAAATACGTGGTTGTATACTCCCTTAAAAGTTGTTCCTCCATTTCTATGCAACTTAGTGAATACTACTGTCACCAGTATGCCAATATAGGTGTGGCAGAGTAACAAAATATGTTGCAGGTACACGTAACATCGTGTTCTGAGTGTAAAAAACATAACAGCGCGTTCACGTCTGCCCCTTGGTTTTAAGATTCACAATGCATTTCGTTTTAAAACTCACAAGTTCAATTCAACAAAACTTTCTTTACTATCTGCCCATATCGTCTATGCCTAAGACACATCCATACATACAGCACAATTTATATGCTGATAAAGGTCAAGTTTATATATGTAAAAATCCATGAGCAGAGTACTCTGGAAAGTCAATGTAAGACCACTTCCAAATTTGGCTAATTTTGTACTCATTTTGTTTATGAAGCTCCTATCCATAAATAGCTGTTATTCTCGCTTTAATCGCTTTTAAAAAAATCGCTTGAAAAATCGCTTTTTACAAAAACCGCGAATATGATTATAAATCAAATAGTGTCCATTCTGCAATCTGCTCGTCTGTGGTCACAACCCAAGCAGGATCTCAACCATTATTTTAACGGGAAAATCGACACACTTGTAAGTCATTTAATCACGAAAACGAGCAGAGATTAGAATGCAGACCATTGCTGGAAATCATTTTAAAGATATTTACAAAATTGACGTTCTATTTCATGAATTCATGACATTCATGAAATGAGCAAGAAATATACAAAATCCATATTTCAGTTGTACATGACAAGGCGAATGCAGCACCTGTTGGCGAACGCCCGGGGTTCGTTAGTGGCTCTTTGCAATCGTCTCATTAAACTCGTAAAATGTACCGAAAAAAAATTCAAATTACAGAAAAAACAAAAAAATAATTGATTATTAATTTTTAAAATTTTTTTTATCGTCATGACTTCTGAAATTTTAAAACAAATCCTTCATGAAAGCACAGCACCTTTTCTAAAGACACCAAGCTTTAGTGGATATTTGTGACAGTTCATGGCACCATCCCTCAAAAATGCGTATACATAAATTTTGGAAGAAGAAAAAAATTGGCATGATTTCTGAAACCTGTTAAAGGCCTCGTGTTTTTTCCTTCCACACATCAACAAACGTACACAAAACTCAAACACTGAACTATTTTCACAGATTAACATCAGACTACACAGATAACAAACAAAAGCTTACCTGGGCAGTTGAGTCCCTACGGGCCACCACTTGTTGAATAATAATTTTAACTACTGTTCTACTTCAGAAACTTCAGAAACTCGTTTTAGCAAAATCAATGTTTTATTCACTTTTGAGAATTTGTTGTATACTAAGCCGAGATCTTTAATGAGTCTTTGTTCCAGAGTTTGTTGAAGCTCGTTTGGTCGGTCTTTTGAAGCTCGTTCAGTAGGTCTTCTGAAGCTCGTTCAGTTGTTGACAATCTCCAGTTGGTTGATCAGTTTCAACTGGTCTTCAGTTTTCACTCCTCTTCAGTTCACTGTCCCAGTCCACTCTCCTCTCTGCTCGCAACTTTCTCCTGGTTTTAAAGCCCCAAACTCCTTTGATGTTGCAGAGCATGCAGGGTGTTCCTTATCCAAAACCTTATTTGGCTCTCTCGGCCAGCAAATACTTATTTCTGTTTCAAGAGGTCAAATACTCTGACCTGCTGAAGGAGAATTTGCAGCGTGTGCGCAGTGCCCTGAACATAGGCTATTAATGATCGACAGGTGGCGGTCCAAGAGCGTTACACATTCTTGTCTGAAATTAACTCTCCTGACCACATGTTAATGCTAGCTCTATGCTCTTTTGCTCATTCGTAAAGTAAAACATAATTCCACTTTAAACAAGATTACATTGATATATATTCTAGCAATATTGTCAATATGAATATTTAATCCCCAACAGGGGTCACCAGTAAAGCGTGGCGTTACGCGCGCTGCTTGCGAGCAAGGAGGAAGCGGACAAGCGGTAACTTATAAGCGTCTTTATTTCAGGAGCTCACTGTAACACTGGCGCGCTCCGGGCTGCGCGCCCGGTGTATATCATGAGGCCACGCCTACCCCTCGGGCGTGGCCACCGCCCACTTGGTGCGCGGAATGATGTCACCATGCCAGTGGGCTTTTGTGTCCGCCACACTGTCATATTAACAGTGAAATAAAAAATTGTGGAGACCAAATACTTTTGTCAATTTCAACTTATTTTTCGAGAGAATTAAGAGTTATTTGGAAAAAAAGTGCAAGGGTGCCAATATTTTTGGCCACGACTAGTTATTACACAAGTCTAAACGATGTGATTACATGGTTCATACTATGCTCAAAACGATCTCGCTCTGGACACCCCTTGCCTCCACCTCCATGTAACAATATAAATCACCCAACCCGTTTTATGACAAGAGTAATTTGAATAAATAAATGTTAAAAGGCTTTTACCATGTGCAACTTCATTCATTATATATTTAATCAGATGGACAAATTTTACATTTGTAGGTCTTCTAATCCAACTAAAGCACCTGCCAAACACCTGTAATTATTGTTAGCAGCTACCTAGTTCAAAACAATTACAAATTTCCCCCTCCCCCAAACAGTCAAGGGCACTGTTGGTGTCATCGCTTAATCCTACATGGGATTCACCAACATTAGTATCTGCACCCAATGTCCATGATCACTTGGTTACAGGTAGACTGTCATTGAGATGTATGAACCTTCAAACATCCACGTGTTTGTTCCAAGATGAGATGTTAATCCCAACAGGTTAATCTGAACCAATATTCAATGGCACCTTTAAATTTGAAGCAACAAGTGTCTCCACAGATTGGGATTTTGGTGAGTAAGGGGGGGGGGGGGCATCAGAGTTCATAGCTGCCAGACATCTACCACTTTTCCAAAGACAAATAAATAAAAATAAAAATTAGAGCAAAGTCAATAGCATACCAACACAAATCTCTGCTTCCAACCTAAAGCAAAATTGAAAGATGGCAAAAAGTTCCAACAGGAATGACCCAAGATCAAATTTAGAGTTAAAAAAAAAATCTTTAGTTTTCACCCCATGACCCTAAAAGTCCCCACCCCCTGGGCCACAAAACTGAAGTTTAAATCCCCCCCAAAAAATCGTTACACATTTCATGTCTCTCCTAATGTTGATTGCATGGGCTATATTTATATATAAAGTTCGATTTTTAAATGTGCTCATAATTGCATTTTTCAGTACTTGACCTTTTGACTCCACCACAGGGGGCAAGGTCAAAAAAGACACTGCTCTTGCACATTCTTGCCATGCAGTGATCATAACTACCAAGTTAGGTAAATTCCTGCCCAACTGTTTAGGAAATAGAACGACATATAGAAAGAGAAGATTCCAAAAGATTGCCAGTTTTTTTTTTCTCTCCAAAAAGCATGGGGACAAAAAAGAAAAACAAAAAAAAGGAACTACAACTGAGCAGTGATGTTGGCCATCAAGCAGTCCAAATCCACACCCACAAGAAGCCCCATTTGTACGTTTTCTGGGATATTTCATGAACTATGAAAGTCTGAGTTGTTGTGGAGACAGTTGAGCAAGATCAGCATTGAAGCGGCATAACAAGACCTCACAGTACTGCTCGCCATTGACTGATACCGTCTTACCATTGGCGTATTCAAACCAATACAGTCCCAACATACCCGATCTGGCATTCAATGCACAGAAGCAAGTGGACTTGTGGCCCGAGAGACATCTCAAACTGCTGAATGCCCCCCCCCTCCCCCCATTGGAAGGTCCATTACAGGTGTGAACATTAATACTGACAGTTTAGTTGGCGCACCTGCACATAGGATTTTGTCTCAACACAGTCACGATTTTCACTTTTTGTACCACTGTGAACACCATAGTTGACACAGGGCCCTACTCACTACTTGCTATAAATGGCATACCACCACCACCACCACCACCAGCAAGAGCAGGTTATAATAGCATTAGAAACGCCAGAATGTCAGGCTGCTCAAATAGTCCACTTTGTTTGAAACACGCTGTACATACACCCAAATGGACGGGGGGTGGGGGAAGGAACGGTGCGAATAATAAAAGTTCTTGTCAGAGGTTTTGTGGGGGAAGGAGAAGGAACAGGAAAGACTTTCCTAGCCTCTTACCCGTATAACATGACTAAGTGGGAGAATGAGTTTACTGTTGTGAAAAGGCCATGGAACACATCACTGCAATGCAGAAACTCAAATGCAGAGAACATTTAAAATGGTTCCTCAAGTACCTTGGCACTGTTATAATACAGGAAGCACATCATCAGTCCTATAGGACCGATAAGGATCCCAGGCTTATTTCCAAACACATGCCCTTTCACTCGGTTACAATATTGTACAATTCCTCACCACTTCAGAAGAGGGGCAGCAGAGGGGATTTTTTTGGAGGGGGGGAGGGGCTTTGACAGTTGTGGAACTACACAATACACATTTATATAGATAATTTACACCCCTCCCGTCCCCACACCAGCACCCACATGTGATGGCATAGCCTTTGCTATAACACACACACACACACACACACACACACACACACACACACACACACACACACACACACACACACACACACACACACCGTTGTATTGTACCCCGAGTTTGGAGCTTAAAAGATGTAGCTGTGCATACATAACAAAGAAAGAATGGTGTGTGTGTGTATGTATATATATTTCTTGATTTAACTTACTCTTTACAGTGTTGGCATTGCAGAAGCAGATTGGCAGGTTTATACTGGGTGGTTTGCCATTGCCATCTCAGCATTTTTTGGTCATGCTCTATCCTTTGAAATGCCGAACGACAAGGAAGCAAGCAACACATACCATTTTGTTAACTCCACCACCAAAAGCCAGGATATCTCAAAAGGCATGCAGGATATCTATCTGTAAGCAAGATATCTGGGTTATGGATGACTTGGCTGAAGCTAACAGGTTGGATGTGCAACAAGGACGAATTGGTTTGAATTTGGTGAAGATCCGGTTCCATCCGCATCCGAGAATCTTTTATTTTTATTTTTTAAAGCGATTCTTTCACCATTGAGAGATGTGACCAAAACGATATCGGCACGATATTTCAAAATGTTGTGGACGAGTTATGCCAACACTAGATGGATGAGTTGGCGATGCAACATCAAGCCAATATTAGATTTGGGTTCAGGTCCGAATCCAGATCCGGACCATTAGTGGGCTACAAAATGTTTACTGTTCAGCCTGGTGGTGGTATGCTCTACAAAGGGCCATTCTAGTTTTTCAAGTTCTTGGTATGATTTAGCCAGGGTTTGAACCATCAGACCTTCCAGGCTGTGTCTCCAATTTCTATATTATTCCATACCCCTGGGGCATTTACATCGCAATTTTTGTACCACGTTATTTTCACACTCACCCGGTGTGTACCCCGGTTTAGAATAGGTACACCGTATCCCTGCATGTCGTAAGAGGCGACTAAAAGGGTTGGCGTCAGGAAGGGCATCCGGCCATAAACACATTGCCTCAAAAAAAAAAAAGGAGAACCATGAAACTTACAACTACATATGGGCAGGGTACAGCCCGAAATACCCTGTGGGGGACCCCACTCCCTCTCGTCAAAACTCAAGGTGGGGAACCCGATCGATGCAAGGGTGGAAATCACTCCATTTATGACGAAACGTCTGACGTCCGACGTGGAGATCGGTTTCTGAGGTTTGGGACATGGAATGTAGGGACAATGACAGGGAGATCAGGAGAAGTGGTGGAAGTATTGGTCAGAAGAAGAGTGGACATATGCTGTGTGCAGGAGATGAGATGGAAGGGAAGTGGTGTGAGAATGGTGAAGGCTAAGCAGGGACAGAAATTCAAGTTTGTGTGGCAAGGGTGCCCAGAAGGCGTGAATGGTGTTGGTGTCGTTTTCTGAGGAGTTTGTTGATAGTGTGGCGAGTGTGACTAGAGTGAGTGAAAGGTTGATGATGGTGAAAATGATGATTGGAAAGCTCTTGGTGAACGCCATCTCGGGATATGCTCCGCAGGTTGGTCGGAGCGATGGAGAAGGACAAGCTATGGTGTGCGATAGAGAAGCTGATGGAAAACGTGAAAGATGAAGTTGTTATGGTAGGAGGAGACCTAAATGGACATGTGGGAAGGGGTATGGACGGTTTTGAGGGAGTTCATGGGGGTTACGGATATGGTGTGAGAAATGGAGAAGGTGAAAGGATTTTGGAGTTTGCTGATGGAGCCGATTTGTTGATTTGTAATACTCAGGCAGAGTGAAAGGCAGAGCATGAAAGTTATAAGACAGCCGAGAAGGCTGCAAAGAAAGAGGTAGCAAAGGCGCAGGAGGCATGTAGGAAAATGTTCGGAGAACGCTTGGATTTGGAAGAGGGTCAGAGAGCGGTATTCAGAATTGCAAAGCAGATAGCGAAAGAGAGGTGTGATGTGATGGGGGTGTGTTGCTTGAAGGATGAAGTGGGACAAATCGTTGTGGACCCAGATGGAATTAAAGGAAGATGGAAGAGATATATGGAAATACTGTTGAATGCAGAGAATGAATGGGATGGCAACAGAGAGTAACCCAGATTTAGGACCGGCAGAGAAGATAACCCAGAAGGAAGTTGAGGAAGCGATAAAAGCAATGAAGAGTAGAAAAGCAGGAGGGCCGACAGGAGTTGTGTGAGATATGTTGAAGGCAGCGGGAAGTTGGGGTGTGAAGAGAATGACAGAGATCTGCAATCTGGTGGTAAAAGAAGGCCACATTCCAGTGGATTAGGAACCGAGTACCCTCGTCCATCTAAACAAGGGGAAAGGTGACCCTCTGGACTGTGGCTCGTATCGAGCGATAAAGTTATTGGAGCATGGAATGAGGGTATTGGAAAGGGTGTTGGAGAGTTTAAGGAAGAAAGTGAAGATTGACGAAATGCAGTTTGGATTTATGCCAGGAAGAGGAACGACAGACGCACTTTTTATTGTGAGGCAGTTGCAGGAGAAGTACATGGAGAAGAGGAAGAAGTTGTTTCTTGGGTTTATCTGGAGAAAGCATTCGATAGGGTTCCACGCGAAGTATTGACATGGGCATTGATGAAATTAGGAGTGGAGGAATGGTTGATCAGAGTAGTGATGGCAATGTACGAAAGAGCGCACCCAGCTGTAAGGACGAAGGACGGGAACAGTGGTGAGTTTGAGGTGAAGGTGGGAGTGCATCAGTGGTCGGTACCAAGTCCACTACTATTTGTAGCTGTGATGGAGGTGCTGGCTTGGAACGTAAAGGAGGGTTTACAGTGGGAGTTGTTGTATACAGATGATCTGGTGTTGATTGCAGAAAGTATGGATGGACTTGAAGGAGAAGATGAACAAGTGGCAGGAATGTATGGAGACAAAAGGTCTGAAGGTGAATATCAGAAACACGAAGGTGATGGCAAGTGGTAAAGCATGTGGTGAGGTGGAAAGAACTGGGAAGTGGCCGTGGGCTGTGTGCAGGAAGGGTGTCGGAGTGAATTCCATTCAATGTACAATTTGCGCTGAGTGGGCTCATCAAAAATGTAGTGGTTTGAGAGGGTCATTAACCAGTGTGGCAGCTACATTCAAGTGTAAGGTGTGCACAGAGGGAGCTGCAGATGGAGGAAATGTTGAGTTGGATCTTGGAGATGGCGTGAAGCTGGAAGGTGTGAAAACATTTTGTTACCTCAGAGACATGCTAAATGGAGAAGGTGGATCAGACTCGGCAACGGTAGAGTGAGATGTGCATGGAAGAAGTTTCGGGAACTGAGTGGCGTGCTGACTAGGAGGGGAGTGCCGTTGAAGCTGAAGGGAAAGGTGTATGCTGCATGTGTGAGAAGTGTTATGATTTTAGTGTGGTATGAAGTGTAATCCCGTGCGATTTGCGTGCTAAAATTGATTTTTTTGCATTGTTGGATTAATTTGAGGTCAAAATATTGAAAAATAATGGGGTTCAAATTTTCCAACCGCCGGACCCCCTTTTATGGGGTGTTTTGTTTCCAGTGACCCCCAGGACTGACCATGCGACTTTCTCCCCTAACAACTGAGAGATTTTATCGATCTCGGGGTCGTTAGAGGTTTTCGATGACGCTAAATCCATTTATGATACTTTCGAAGCGACCGGAAGTGGCGATCCCCGATTTCCGTTCACCAAAGATGCTAAGGTCAAGGAGGTCATTTCAATTGTAGCAATAAACTTAGGCATGTAATACCTCTTTTTTATGGTTTTCAGGCACAGGAAGACGTTTGGTGCAGTTATGTTTGCGATCTAGATGCCCTGTCACGAGATAAGGACAAAAAAATATTGGTAAAATGCTCAAGGCTTTTTTTTTCTTTTTTTTTCAGAAAGAAGGCTGACAGAGACTAGTACAAAACCATCTAGAGGTCATGTCTGAGAAGAACAGCATGTGCATCATCTGCAATGAGGGAGCTACATCAAATAAGAGACTGATAAACAATCCTGATATGATTGGCGAACTTATTTATTGTGCTAACGAGCGACTGTCTTTGGGTCAGGGTGATATTAAGCGACTTACAGATCGGTTAGCTAGCTTAGGTGAATCTGAACGGAAATCAGTATGGTATCATAGCGAATGTCGAAAACCCATCGTCAACACAAGCATGATTGAACGGCTAAGGGTTAAACGAGTCCGGTTTGATTCCCCTGCATGCCCTGCGCGTGGGCCTGGACGACCTTCCAGTGTGGCTGACTCTACCCGACCTAAAAGAACAAAAACCATCCCGTGGGAAAAGGTGTGTCTGTTCTCGTCATGTAGCTTTTGTTCTAATAACATATCAGAACCTCTCCATCGTGTTTACTCTGACAAGATGGGTGAAAACTTCCTCGAGATAAAGCTCAAGACCGCATCAGAACTTGCGTGTCCGAGTTAGATGACGCTGGGGATGCCTCTGCTCTTGAAAAATACTATCATAGGAAATGTTTACGATACGCGCAGTGCACTTTAATGCGAAAAGATCGTAGTAATACCCAGCTTATTGGCTCTCTATGTGATGAACAGTTGCTTCTCTCTGTCCAAAATACTCTTACTGCAGACGATCTTACTCTGAACATGGCTGAAGTGAATGGTGCATATTTGTCCATTTTGAAGAGGTATAATGTAGAGATCAATCAGACAACCAACTACCGCAAGCATTTGAAAAAGCTCATTACTGAACGGCTTCCGAATATCCAGTTCGTCCAATCACTACGCAAAAATGAGCCCGACAACCTCGTTCTTTCACTGGCGGTTAGGAAGGCCATGCAACTGAGGTCTGCACAGCTGGATAACGACGACACAGTTGGCAACTTGAAGAACATGGCAAACATTCTAAGGGAAGAGATAATGCAGCATCGAAGCTGGTCGTTCAGGGGAATGTTTGAAGACTTTGAGAATCCTCCACTTCTCCAGTTCTTCCTCACTCATCTCCTATTTGGCCGTCATGTTCTCAAAGTTTCTGAAATGCGCAATGCACAAGTGGACAAAACTGTTGATGTTGCTTGCCAGTTTCTCGTCCAGAATACTCGAACCGATCGCCAGGTAAAGCATCAGCCAAAACAAAACGAAATCTTTCAGCAAACTGCCCAGACGCCCCTCTCAACAGGCTTGCCGCTCACCATTCATTCCAGAGTTCGTGACAAAAACCTCGTCAATAACCTATCAGAAGTTTACATTGGGAGCGACTACCAGAGGCTCCTTGATCTCGAAAAGCGCATAGAGCAAGGCGTTCTTCAGCGAATGAAGGAGGCTGGTGGATTTTGTCTGCCTGATTTCATCAAGAAGGGATTGAACATCTGGTTCGCTGTTGATAACATCGACCTCTTAGAAGACACCGAATGGACAGAACACATTCCATGGCACAGTGATCGTGATCAATCAGCGAGCAGAAGATGGCGAGCCCATCAACCAACCACTTGTCATCCCAGAGAAACTTCTCGCACCGGCACCACTCACGTTCGAAGTCAAGTACCTGCAAGAGCCAATCATTAAACCTAAACCAATTCGATTTGAGGTCTACCATCTAGAAAAGCGGAGGAGCAAGATTTCCAAAGACTTCACTCACACCTGGGTGCTTGCCAACTACTACGGTACTGATGACAGAGGTGGTGAAAAGCTAAATGACCAACGTGTGGAGAATATAGAGCAGCAAGAGACTGAAGAACTGCAAGGTCAGACTGCAGGTCAAAACCCCAGATATTCCGACGATCCTATTCTTTCAGTGACAAAACGAATCCTTAAAGGTAAGGAGTTAGCAAAGGAAGAAGTTATGCCAACATGGGGTGCTACTAAATCTCTTCTGTTATCACGCTCCTGTCAGAGTCTGAGCCCGACTAACACAGAAGTGATCGCTCCGCTATTCAAGACTTCTCCAACGGATTACTCGACCCTCTATACTGTTCTGATGTTGACTCAGGGCATATCTGCTTTTGTGGTTGGTCCTGAGAGAAGAACCCTCATAACGCTCGATCTTGATCTTTACAGCCGCGCCCTCAAGATTCAGCAGTCAGTGAATAACACCAACTGGATTCTCCGAGCGGGCGTTCTGCATATTGCGTTTGCTGCCCTGCACGCTCTTGGCAAAACAATCGACGGAAGTGGCATTGACACGTGTGGGATTGAAAGCGGCACATACACTTCTGCAGGTTTTCGTGGGGTCTATGGTGGCAAGGCATACAAGCGAGGAGTTGAGTACCACATCACGACTAGCCTGGCGATCATGATGATGAAGTTTGACGCCATTTTCTTTGATCATCCACCTGAACCACTTCGTGACCAATGCGTTGCTCTCAAGAAAGCTCTCCACGACCGTAGCCAAGACATGGTTGATATCTACAACGACATCCGGTCCTCGTACTCAGAAAATCCCCATGAGAAAGAAGATGACAACATCGGCGAGCTCACTCAATTTCTCAACCAGTACCTCGAGCAAGTGGAAAGTCTTTTGCATCTCATAGGTGCCTGCCGGTCAGCACGAATAATCCGTCCAGTAGTTTAGTTTGCATGATTCTCGGATGTGTTATCTTGAGAATCTAGAGGAATTGTGTTACATTTCTTAACTACTTGTGTCGATAATTGTGTACATTTGGT
Organism: Myxine glutinosa; assembly: GCF_964187855.1. Lineage (NCBI taxonomy): Eukaryota > Metazoa > Chordata > Myxini > Myxiniformes > Myxinidae > Myxine > Myxine glutinosa. Next base: position 104,601,501 of record NC_136264.1, read on the forward strand.
AAGAAATGATATAGTTAGCGAAGATTTTGACGAATAATCCATCCAGTAATTTTAGTTTAAAAGCTATTTAATTATCAAAATTATCTTGCATGATTCTCGGATGTGTTATCTTGAGAATTTAGAGGAATTGTGTTACATTATTACATACTTGTGTAAACAAAAACATTTTGTGACATTAAACAAGCTAAACACACATAGTTCTGTATTTATATCATTTGTAAGACTTTTGCTATTTCGGTAAATATTTTCTAAATTTGACTAAGAATGGCTTTAAAACGTAGATTTATTTGTGGCTGGCCAGTCTGATCGCAAAAATAACTGCTTCAGCCGTCTTCTCGTGCATGAAAACCCTCAGAGTGGTACTATATGACCAGGTTTTATCGCTACCTTCGAAATGACCTTGACCTTGGCATGGAACCTCACCGGAAGTCGGGGATCGCCACTTCCGGTCGCTTCGAAAGTATCATAAATGGATTTAGCGTCATCGAAAACCTCTCTAACGACCCCAAGATCGATAAAATCTCAGTTGTTAGGGGAGAAAGTGGCATGGTCAGTCCTGGGGGTCACTGGAAACAAAACACCCCTTTAAAGGGGGTCCATGGGTCGGAAAATTTGAACCCCATTATTTTCGAATAAATTGACCTAAAATCAATCCAACAAAGCAAAAAAATCAATTTTAGCACGCAAATCGCACGGGAGCTGTTTTTCATGACACCTCATACCACACTATTTATGGGAGCGAGACATGGGTAATGCACGTAGAGCAGCAACGAAAGCTGGAAAGGGTGGAAATGCGAATGGTTCGGTAGATGTGTGGACTGTGGAGTATCGTTGAGAGAGAGGAAGGCAAATGATTAATTGCAAAAGATGTTGGGAATAGAGCCTGTGATGGATGCTGTGAAGAGAAACAGTTTGAGATGGTTTGGTCATGTGTTGAGAAAGGATGAAAGTGCCTGGTTGAGAAGAGTGATTGAAATGAATGTAGAAGGAAGTAGAGGAGTGGTAAGACTGAGAAAGACTTGGCTCAAGATGGTGGAAGAAGAAATACGGGCAAGGGGGTTAACAAGGGGAGATGCAGAAATTAGGGCAAAATGGAGAAGATCGTCATGGGGACCGCAAGGCTAACCCCCGCTCTTGCAGGAAAAATGGCCTTTAAAATGCCTGTTGTTGTTGTTGGTGTTATTTTCACTCAGGTCAACAGCACAATAAAATAAAAATAAAAATTCAGAGGCCATTTGGGCCAACATTAACATGGTGCACTCCCAGGTTAGCTTTGGTAAAGCTTTAATCAATCTTCTTGATGGTTTACTGAAGACTAAATGGTGCTGACAGGATGGCCGAGAGACTAGAGGTACGTACACTCATCTATCTAGTCTGGCTTTTAATCGTGAAATGTCCTTCCAGTGTTTTACAGGCAGGGCGATTCAATGTGTGTACCTTCCCTCAGATGGATGTGATCCGTCTGCCAGCATTCGTTGGTGGATGTTAAAGATCGCATGGTGTCCTTCATGAGATTAGGAAAGCTATCGACAGCCCCATGGCCAAATGCCAAATTCGTGCCCCAACCAGCAGAGGGCACTGCTGTATCCTCAGCAATGATGTGCTGTATACAAATGAAGGCCCAAATAACATCAGGTCACAGGGACACAGACACAGACATTTATTTTGACCTTGGCTGAGGGAAGCTTGGCCCAAATCCGTCATGAACCAGCTGGCTAGGATTGATGTTTGACTACGGTTATGGCAGGAATTTGAAATAACATTGTGATGGCGATAGCATACCTCCTCTTCACAAAGGACACCATTGGACCTTTAACATCCATCAACTAATGCCAGTAGACGTTGACGACCACCATTCATCCAATGGATGGCACACATTGATGAATCACCCGACCTGTGAAGCACCAGGATGAAAGTTTATAGCTATGTCAGGATTCAAACAGGCTAGACGTACCTCTAGTCCATCCTGAAACACCCGCACACATTTCAATGCAAAAGAAACGGCAATTTTACTCAACATTAGATTTTAAAACCTTCCTCCTCCAACAACGAATTAAAAATCCAGAAACTGCGACATTTCAGGCAGACTATAATTTTAAATAATCACTCAACATTCCCACCATTCCATCCAAGGTTCGCTGTTAATTCAGACCAAAATGAAAGCGTCCATAACAAAATAAACTTGAAATCAACTTGCAGACCCTCAACAGGATGTGTGTGGTTTTGTCCTTTTTGGGTCTTCAAGGTTCTTAAGGTTCTAAAGGCTCGAAAGTGTTTTAGGGGTCTCAATGGGTCTCAGTTCCAAAGGGTTTAATGCAATTAATAAACGTTTTGTGCAAACAAAAAAAAACTAGAAGGGCACTCGGTAGAGAGCACACCTCCACCAGGCTGGACAGTTTGTTTTGTATGCCACTGATAGGCTGAATCTGGATTCGGACCTGAATCAACATCTAATCGGCTGGTTGTTGTCACTGAACCAACCCATCCACCAAGTTTAATCATAACTTGTCCATATCTTGTATATATATATATATATATATATGCAAAGATTTGCGCTTGGGAGTAAATCCAAATGACTCCATGGTAAGATCTCCAACCTTTAATTGAACAAACTTAACAAAGAACTTGATATTATCCTGACAGCTTCCTATTTAATCTGGCAAGGTACGTGGGGATTCGACCCGATACCCTTCCGGACGCTCGCTACGGGGGTGGCGGCTGGAATTGCTCTGCAATGCGCCCCACAAGTATAAAGGGGGTCGCGGCCTCGTGGACTCCAAGGCCCGAGGGGGAAAAGGGTTTAACACCCCTCTGTACGTCGACGGGCTCGAGATGCGCAACAATATATATATATATATATATATATCTATATATATATCTATATATCTATATATAAGCAAAGATTTGCGGTTGGGAGTAAATCCAAATGACTCCATGGTAAGATCTCCAACCTTTAATTGAACAAACAATGACTCAACGTTTCGATTAACAACATGTGAAGCCACACGCCTCCGTTAATCTTCCTCAAGAGTGATAAAATCATCTCAACATCCCCTTACATGCACAGTGGGCGGGGTATATGCAAAGTGGGGTGGGCAATGCTGGACAGCCAATGAAACCGTATCACACCGCTCTCGTGAACAGAGACGTTACCGACCAAATTCAAAAATCAACCGCATATTAACAGCTCAAAATAATCCTGTAAGCAATGCTGGATTATAACGCAAGTGTTGAGAAAATCCGGAACAATCATTACATTTAATCAAAAGTTAAACTTGCAAACAATTAAATTGTAAATGAAATTAAAACTGTAAATATATTAAAGCCAAATTTTTTTAAGACAAAATAAAATTGTCACATTATCAAGATCATCACATGTGGCCCTATGCGGTGAAGGTGAATGCGGGAAGGAGGTTGGTTTTAGGGGGGATAAAATGGGGGGGGGGGGGAACCAGAGGGGGTTGGAAGTGGAGGGGGGGGTGTGGGAGAGGGGTGGTTTGGAGGGATTGGAGGTGGGAGGGGGCAATTTGTCCGAATAAAAACCTTGTGTGATATATTATGTGGATTCGTTGTTCAAAGTACGGAATGCCTGCTTCGTTTAAACAAGAGTGGGTCAAACGCTACCGGTAAGTCAACTACCTCTTGTGTGATTGAGGTAACAGTTTATTTTGTGTGCCAAGCCTCCAAAACACGTCTTCTGTTTGTTGGGTGTGGAGCCCAAAATATCAACCCTGTCCCATAAAGGTGTGTGGCCTTCCTTAAGGCCGTGTTTGGCAATAGCAGATCTGCTAGGATAATTACATTCAAATGCTTTTTGGTGTTCAGTAATACGTTGACCTAAGGTCCTCCCGGTTTCACCCACATACTCAGCTCCACAACCACAGGGCACCACATATACCACCCCTGACCTATCCTTCCTCGGAAGCTTGTCCTTGACCCTCATAAGGGCTTGGCGAAGGGTGAAAACCGGTGTGAAACTCACCCTCACTCCTGCCGATTTCAAAATTCTGCCGACCCTCTGTGAAACCCCCGGTACAAAAGGGAGAACACACAAACCCTTTGGTTGTTCTCGCGGTCTCAGCCTGTTGTGTGGGGAAGCCCTTATCGTTTTCCTGTTGGGTAGGAAGCTGTCAGGATAGCCATTTGCCCTTAACACATTTTGAAGATGGTCCACCTCACTCATCTTGTCTTCAAAGGCAGATGGTAAATCACGTGCTCTTTTTGAGAGGGTGTGCACCACCGATCTTTTGTGTTCCATTGGATGGCAAGACTTGAAATCAAGGTAGCGATCAGTGTGTGTAGGTTTTCTGTACACCGTTACCTTTAAGGCTCCTTTGGGATCCCTTGCTACGAGTGTATCCAGGAAGGGAAGGGCTCCATTTTTCTCCTCTTCAATGGTGAAATTAATGGAGGAAAAAGTTTTATTTATGGTCTCATGTATGATGCCCACCTCATCAGAATGACAGATGACAAATGTGTCATCCACGTACCGGAACCAAACACGTGGTTGCACTAACAGGGCTGGAATGGTGCGTTCCTCCAAATCCTCCATCACCATGTTGGCAATCACAGCCGATACCGGGGAACCCATGGCGGTGCCATAAACCTGCTTGTAATATACCTCATTAAATACAAAGTAGGTGGAAGAGAGGCAGGTAGAAAGCATGTCACAGACGTCCATCGGGCTTAAAGCTCCCGCAGTCTCTTTCCATCGATCATCCTCCATCAAACGCCGGTTTGCCACCTCAATCGCCAGGGCTATGGGCACGTTGGTAAATAAAGACACAACATCAAACGAAACCATGGTCTCGTGTGCTTCGATGGTGAGCTGCTTCACTCTTTCAGCAAATGCTGTGCTATTGTGTACTGTTCGCTCTGTCGTCCCCACCAAATGCTTCAAAATGTTTGCCAAAAACTTGGATAGAGCATATGATGGACCATTAATACAGGAAACGATTAACCGTAGCGGAAATCCCTCTTTGTGCACTTTCGGTAGCCCGTATGCCCTGGGAGCCACGCCCTTACAGCTGTACAGACGTTTGTATGCCGCAGCTGATAATCTCCCAGTCGCTTTTAATCTGGCAAGCATTGAGTTTAACCTTCGTTCCTCCTTCTTCGTTGGCTCTGCGGTTAACCGTTCATAAGTACTTTGGTCAGCCAACATATCCTGCATTTTGTTCGTGTATACAAGACGATCCATGAGCACCATTGCCCGTCCTTTGTCCGCTGGTAAGAACACCACATCGTCCATGTTGCGTAACTCTCGTAAAGCTTGTTCTTTCGGGTCCAAATTGAAATTGTTGCGTGAAAATTGCGGAGGGCGAAGTAAAAGTAAAGTTCCGGATTTTCGGAAGTAAAAAGTTCCGGATTTTCTCAACACTTGCGTTATAATCCAGCATTGCTTACAGGATTATTTTGAGCTGTTAATATACGGTTGATTTTTGAATTTGGTCGGTAACGTCTCCGTTCACGAGAGCGGTGTGATACGGCTTCATTGGCTGTCCAGCATTGCCCACCCCACTTTGCATATACCCCGCCCACTGTGCATGTAAGGGGATGTTGAGATGATTTTATCACTCTTGAGGAAGATTAATGGAGGCGTGTGGCTTCACATGTTGTTAATCGAAACGTTGTCATTGTTTGTTCAATTAAAGGTTGGAGATCTTACCATGGAGTCATTTGGATATACTCCCAACCGCAAATCTTTGCTTATAATTATTGGCGAAAGCCATGGGCAGGACATTGCCAAGAGATGCCGTCATTACACCAGCCTTGTGGAGCGGACCGAAGTAACGAAGGCACATCTTCGGTTTAACCATCTCTGTTTGGAACAGAACATTCTTCCGAAGCCTCTTCGTTTCAGACCTCCCATGCCGGGTTTGAAAGCTAAGCAGATCATGCAGGCAACAGGACGGAGGTTTCTTCGTTTGCGCATTTCAAACTGCCACCATCGCCTCGCTAAACGGTATGACCAGGTGCAACGGTTGGCTCGTACTATTGCGCCAAGACTAGCTGTCGAGTTATGGGACCGAATACAACGGAGAGCTCACACTTTCGCGGAGCACACTCGGACATCGGTGGGGAAACGACATCAACGAAAGTTCACAGCATTGGTTGATGAAACCACACATCGCATGACCCATCGTTGACGTGAACATTCTTCGGAACCGGTGGGTGGTTAACAGGTCGAGTACACAGCTCTCGGAGGCACAAACCAGCTTGTTGCAGAAGGGCCTCAATTTTGCCATCACTCCCCGATTTGTTCCGAAAGACACCATTGTATCACGGGTGGAATCTGCGATGATGAATCTTGATACCACCAAGAACGAAATCAGATCACGTGTGGCTGCTGTTTTACTTCGCCCTCCGCAATTTTCACGCAACAATTTCAATTTGGACCCGAAAGAACAACAAGCTTTACGAGAGTTACGCAACAGGGATGACGTGGTGTTCTTACCAGCAGACAAAGGACGGGCAACGGTGCTCATGGATCGTCTTGTATACACGAACAAAATGCAGGATATGTTGGCTGACCAAAGTACTAATGAACGGTTAACCGCAGATCCAACGAAGAAGGAGGAACGAAGGTTAAACTCAATGCTTGCCAGATTAAAAGCGACTGGTAGACTATCAGCTGCGGCGTACAAACGTCTGTACAGCTGTAAGGGCGTGGCTCCCAGGGCATACGGGCTACCGAAAGTGGACAAAGAGGGATTTCCGCTACGGTTAATCGTTTCCTGTATTAATGGTCCGTCATATGCGCTATCCAAGTTGTTGGCAAACATTTTGAAGCATTTGGTGGGGACGACAGAGCGAACCGTACACAATAGCACAGCATTTGCTGAAAGAGTGAAGCAGCTCACCATCGAAGCACACGAGACCATGGTTTCGTTTGATGTGTCTTTATTTACCAACGTGCCCATAGCCCTGGCGATTGAGGTGGCAGACCGGCGTTTGATGGAGGATGATCGATGGAAAGAGACTGCGGGAGCTTTAAGCCCGATGGACGTCTGTGACATGCTTTCTACCTGCCTCTCTTCCACCTACTTTGTATTTAATGAGGTATATTACAAGCAGGTTTATGGCACCGCCATGGGTTCCCCGGTATCGGCTGTGATTGCCAACATGGTGATTGAGGATTTGGAGGAACGCACCATTCCAGCCCTGTTAGTGCAACCACGTGTTTGGTTCCGGTACGTGGATGACACATTTGTCATCTGTCATTCTGATGAGGTGGGCATCATCCATGAGACCATAAACAAAACTTTTTCCTCCATTAATTTCACCATTCAAGAGGAGAAAAATGGAGCCCTTCCCTTCCTGGATACACTCGTAGCAAGGGATCCCAAAGGAGCCTTAAAGGTAACGGTGTACAGAAAACCTACACACACTGATCGCTACCTTGATTTCAAGTCTTGCCATCCAATGGAACACAAAAGATCGGTGGTGCACACCCTCTCAAAAAGAGCACGTGATTTACCATCGACCTTTGAAGACAAGATGAGTGAGGTGGACCATCTTCAAAATGTGTTAAGGGCAAATGGCTATCCTGACAGCTTGCTACCCAACAGGAAAACGATAAGGGCTTCCCCACACAACAGGCTGAGACCGCGAGAACAACCAAAGGGTTTGTGTGTTCTCCCTTTTGTACCGGGGGTTTCACAGAGGGTCGGCAGAATTTTGAAATCGGCAGGAGTGAGGGTGAGTTTCACACCGGTTTTCACCCTTCGCCAAGCCCTTATGAGGGTCAAGGACAAGCTTCCGAGGAAGGATAGGTCAGGGGTGGTATACGTGGTGCCCTGTGGTTGTGGAGCTGAGTATGTGGGTGAAACCGGGAGGACCTTAGGTGAACGTATTACTGAACACCAAAAAGCATTTGAATGTAATTATCCCAACAGATCTGCTATTGCCAAACACGGCCTTAAGGAAGGCCACACACCTTTATGGGACAGGGTTGATATTTTGGGCTCCACACCCAACAGAAACAGAAGACGTGTTTTGGAGGCTTGGCACCCAAAAGAAACTGTTACCTCGATCACACAAGAGGTCGTTGACTTACCGGTAGCTTTTGACCCACTCTTGTGTAAACGAAGCAGGCATTCTGTACTTTGAACTACGAGTCCACATAATATATCACACAAGGTTTTTATTCGGACAAATTGCCCCCTCCCTCCCACCTCCAATCCCTCCAAACCACCCCTCTCCCACCCCCCCTCCACTTCCATCCCCCTCTGGTTCCCCCCCCCCATTCATTTTATCCCCCCTAAAACCAACCTCCTTCCCGCATTCACCTTTACCGCATAGGGCCACATGTGATGATCTTGATAATGTGACAATTTTATTTTGTCTTAAAAATTTTTGGCTTTAATATATTTACAGTTTTAATTTAATTTACAATTTAATTGTTTGCAAGTTTAACTTTTGATTAAATGTAATGATTGTTCCGGATTTTCTCAACACTTGCGTTATAATCCAACATTGCTTACAGGATTATTTTGAGCTGTTAATATGCAGTTGATTTTTGAATTTGGTCGGTAACGTCTCCGTTCACGAGAGCGGTGTGATACGGTTTCATTGGCTGTCCAGCATTGCCCACCCCACTTTGCATATACCCCACCCACTGTGCATGTTGAGATGATTTTATCACTCTTGAGGAAGATTAACGGAGGCGTGTGGCTTCACATGTTGTTAATCGAAACGTTGTCATTGTTTGTTCAATTAAAGGTTGGAGATCTTACCATGGAGTCATATATATATATATATATATATATATATATATATATATATATATATATATATATATATATATATATTGGAACCTTGACTTACGAGTGCCCCAACTTACGAGTTTTTCGAGATACGAGCCGTCGCTCGGGCGGTTTATTGCTTTGAGATGCGAGCCGAGATCTGAGTTACGAGCTTTCGCCACCCGGTCACGTGGTTATCTTGCCGTGCAAGTACAGTATCTCTACCGTATATCGCTGCATTTTTGTTTTCGCATGTTGGTTATTTTGAGTTTACGCCAGCCGCCACCAGGTGGGTTCTGGTCACGTGGTTATCTTGCCGTGCAAGTACAGTATCTCTGCCGTATATCGCTGCATTTTTGTTTTCGCATTTTGGTTATTTTGGAAAATTTCTTAGTTTTAACCATGGGGCCTAAGAAAGTGAGTGCCAAGTGCAGTGCTGAGAAGAAGAAGAGGATGATGAGCTTGGCTATAAAACATGCAATCGTCGAACAACATGAGCGAGGTGTGCGTGTTGTCGACTTGGTGAGGCGGATGTGAAGGCAGCTGAAGATTTTATTATAACTTTTGCCGAACTGATAGAAGCCGAACGATACATCCCCCAGCAAATCTTCAACTGTGACGAGACAGGGCTCTTCTGGAAAAAGATGCCGAGGAGGACGTATCGAAAGGCCGAGGAGAAGAGCATGCCAGGCCACAACTTGTTCAGAGTGCCGGCGATAGCTCGCCTTCTCTTTGTGGAAAACACGGTGAGATCCTTAACATCCAACAACTAATGGGACGCAAACGGGGCGCCCAGTTTAGCGGTACACACATTGATGAATCACCCTGCCTGTGATTCACCCATGACAGGTTATAGCTGGGTCGGGATTCAAACCCAGGCTGGACAGTTTAGACTTTAGAGTCAAGTGTGCGTACCGCCAGTCCAGGCCATCCTGCCAACTTGTATGCTGCATACAGGTGAAATATAAAGCGCGAGATATTTTTATATATACTGTATATTTAAAAAAAAATTGGTGTGGTTTTTGGCGGGCTGGAACGGATTAATAGCATTTCAATGCATTTTAATGGGGAAATTTGATTTGAGAAACGAGCAATTTGAGTTACGAGCTCGGTCACAGAACGAATTAAACTCGTAAGTCAAGGTTCCACTGTATATATATATATATATATATATATATATATATATATATATATATATATATATATATATATATAAAATCATGTTATATATCGCTTTTGGCCCGATCCCTCATTAGTTAAGAACCACTTAAAATCAAATAATGATTGTATCTGATTCCATATTCAGATCTTCACCAAAATCGAATAGATTCGTCCTAGTCACACCCCCAACTGGTTCACCAAGTTTCAGCCAAATCTGTCCACAACTTTTTGATTATATCGTGCTATACAATCGCTTTTAGCCATATCACTCAATGGTGAAGAATCGCATAAAAATTAAATAACTATCGTATCCGAACCCGTATTCAGATCTTCACCAAAATCGAATAGATTCGTCCATGTCACACACCCAATCGGTCCACCAGGTTTCGTCCAAATCCGTCCTTAACCGAAATATCGTGCAACATAATTAACACTATCTCCCAATGAATGGTGAAGAATCACTACAAAAAAAAATACTAGCCGGATGCGAATCCGGATCTTCACCAAAATCGAATAATTTCATTGTTGTCATACACTATAGCCTGGTGTTGGCTTAGTGGTTAGGGTGCCGCCCGTCCCGACATGTTTGGTTCTTTTTGAATGAATTTACTACTATAATTCAGCTTTTACTCACGGCCGTAGAAGATCGACTACTATAATTCAGCTCAGCTTTTAATTGCGAAATGGGCCCAGCCCGGCCGAAGTGGCCTCGACACCGAGCCTTTAACCTTCCCGGGCCCGTCCCGACATTTTTTGTATTAGAGGTTTCCTCCTATCTTTCACCGTTCAGGAGATTAGCTTGCGCAGACAAACAATATATATATATATATATATATATATATGGAATAATATATATATATATATATATTGTTACTGTTTTCCACCACCCTTCCTGCCCTTATCAAGGGGAGATTAAGCCCCTTCTTCTTGGGTCGGCACAACCGAGACTTCAATCGCCCCACCCGGGCAAACGCAAGGTAGGGTTTCGGGACAATCCTCACATGTACCTAAATACCTGCGCTGCCGCAGAAGCGGGGAATCAAGCCTCGCACGAGCCATGCGTAAATTGAGTACACAGAGTGGATTGTGTACCACATGGTCCGTGCAGTTACCTTTGTATTGGAACCCGATTCGAGGGGTTCTATTCGTACCACGCTTAGTCAATGATGGAAGGGGCGAGACAGTCGAATAAAGGAAGAACACGATTTAATTATTATTTACACAAGTATGTACAATGATCGGTAGAAGCACAGAGACACAGAGCAGTCTTAAGCAATCTTATGTAAATCCCAGACACAGGCCTGATCACACTCACAAAGGGGAAATGCAGGTAGGATGGTGCTCACACGCTGCCTTGGTCGTCCAGGAACGGCCCCGCCCGGCGTGGCTCTCCCCGGTCACAGCACGTCCCACGATGAAGGCAAGCAGGCGGTGGAAGGGATCCTTGTAGCGCGTCTCTCGAACAAAGGGCGGCAGGCAGGTGGTTTTCAACAGCGCGTTTAGTTACCGGCGCGCGGTCACTCGCATAACCCAATAGAGGCTCGGCCTCAAGCTCAACCGAGCGTCCAATTTGGTAAGAGCGCTTATAGCTGGGTTCATGCACGTCTTCTCTCAGAACTCGTAACTTGCTCACACTCAACTCACAGAACTGCAAGCTCACCTCTCCACAGAAGGACTCTTCAACTCTTCTCAAGTGCCTCTCCCATAACTGCATACCCCGAGCTCATAACTGAGGTCAGGGGCTTCACGCAACGGGTTATATGGCGAACCCCCTTAGCCCTCTCGAATGTTCCAACCATGCCCTGTGACGCAGTGCTGCAGCCACTCCCTTCGAGCCCCGATTGGCGGCTCGCGCTTACTGTCAGCTTCTCCTCCACCCTGACATCAGTCTTGCCTCGATTTGCCAGGCCTGCCTCGTGTTAATTCGCGCCGAAAAGCCAAAGGCGGCATAAGGCAATAGAGGCGGCATAAGGCAAGAAAGGAACCTAACTCTCATTATTCTACTCAACACAAAACTAACACAGGAAAAGGACTTTGGTCACACATACTAAGAAATAACTGAACTATCGCGAGGCTACGTGTTGTTGTGTGTCTAAACTATGAGGGGTAAATTTAACCTTTATTGTACAAACTCAAAACCGCAACAATATATATATATGGCAAGTGGTTCTGGTGAAAAATCTTGATGTTTGGGAAGCCATTGCAGAATGTGAAAGGGGAATCAAAAATGCAGCAGGTTGCAAATATAAAAGGAAAGCCACTGAAAGTGAAATCCAAGAGCTCCTCACCCCCTTTGAGAGGGGGGCAACATTAATAATTAGCGGTCAATTTTTACCGCTCACAAAAGGTCCACCCTTTTAAATTGCGCAGCAGTGGCATTTTGCAAGTGCTGGAACACAGACATGCTATTCAGACAGGCCAAACCGCAAACACCATCCTAGGCCTTTTAACAGCCCAACCCTACCCCCTCCCCCCCCTTATCCGAGCAGTTGAGGGGGAGGAGGGGGGAGGGGAAGGTGGAATAATGTGCAAATGAAAGAATTATGATCCACAGATCATTTCACTTTCCAAAAGTATTCGTGTTTGCCATGAATATCAGGTTAGCCCGACAAGGTAAGAAGTTGATCAGGCTGAAAGTTGATATTTACATAGAAATTAGTTCAAACAGCAAGATCACCAAGGCATTCATCAAGATTCACTACAGTCATGCTCTATAGAACCACAACTTCCTCCTTAGCACAGCCCCAATTATCCCAACCTTGTGGGATTGACCGGGGAATATTTTGACCCAAGTGTTTCACGAACCAGCCACCCAGATCCGATGTTTTACTGAAGGTGACAGAATTCTAATTTGTTCAGGGAGCCGGCAATAACTCGGGTACTCTTTACAAAATATACCATGGGATATTAGACACCCACAAATCAATCCTCCTGCTCAACTTCCTTCGGAGATGGACAGCACAGATGGATGACAGTTTAAAGCTGGGTCGAGGTTCAAATCAAGGCAAAGAGTTCAGAGGTGAGTGCATGCCCTACTTATTGCCACAACAAGAAAACCCAAACCATGTTAGATTAAAGCTTGGGAAATGCAAAACACTAGGAAGCTAAAATTATTGTGCAATTCAACAAATGCATCAATTTCCAATTGATCATTCCATTTTGCATGAAAAACAAAATTAATGCGCAAACACGTTTATGGCCAACTATAAAATGAAAGTGTGGTGCAATATTTAAAACAAAGTTGCGCTTAAATTTTTTTTTTTTTTAAATAGTTGAAGATTAAACAAGGGCATTTTTGACAGTCAATTGCAGAGCAACGAGGAGGAAAAGAAAAATGAGATTTTTGCATGCAGATCGACCCACAGTTTACAGGATGAAGATGATTAGATTTCAAAACCAGGTTATGCATCCTACTCTAACGAGCCAAATCAATTTATCGAGGGGGAACACAAATGGGTCCACAAAGTACAGGTAATGGAGCTATAATTGGCAACGCAGTGCTGCGATCTATAGCGGAATCAGAAGAGACGAGCCCAGTGTCGGGTCTTAAGTGCTCATCTGGCATTCATCCAATGGAGGGACCATGAACACACTGGCAACCTAACCTTTCAAAGTAGAAGTCGACATAAAAAGCAGGGCTTCATTCAAACATCCTGGTTGCAATACAAGGAGGTCGTGAGGGAAAGAGGTCAAAAGGAATATACATATATAGAGTAGGTGAGATATTGCTGGCACCCTGGCAAAATTCACAAATTCTTGCCAGAATCTTCGTCTATCAGGCCTGGCCAGCCGGTTTGTGAAAGACTTGAGCCAAACTTCCCCCTGGCCAACTCCGCAAGAACGTGGGAATAATTGTGACCCTCAAGAAGTTGGCCGTCTTCCAAGCAGATCAATGATGGCCTCCGGAAAATGATAGGGCGAATAAAGCAGAATGTTGAAGTAGGTGTTGTCTTTTGATTAAATCCGTCAGCAAAGCGACAAAGTGATTATATATATATATATATATATATATATATATATATATATATATATATATATATATATATATATATATACATATATATATATATACATATATATACATATATATATATATACATATATATATATATACATATATATACATATACATATATATACATATATATATATATACATATATATACATATACATATATATACATATATATATATATATATATATATATATATATTATATACACACACACATATATATAATTCTGTATACTACGGTGTCTACCACCAGGTCACCATGATATAACACCTTTACGCCAACACCACAAAGAGAAGGGGAGGGAAGATATATATCTATATATATATATATATATATTAAAAAAAAAAAACCAAAAAAAAAAACCTTCGATCAACAAGCATTCTGAGTATTTCGCTACAATACATGTCCCCTACCAAAGTTCAAAGTGCCATAACTTTGTCAAAAATGATCGAATATGCAAATTTATGCATGGTTGATGCTGGTTTTCAAACTTGATCTGAGGTATGCTGAGACATGTGTCACGCCTCGCCTCATTGATAAGCCCGCAAGGTCACTCCGTGGAGTGGCCTGCATGTATTGCACTGTGTGAATTATATAATTACCAACTCACGGTCTGAGGTACTAGCGATTCAAGAGATATCCATTTTTTTTTTCCTTTAATTAACGATATCTGCAAAACCACGTGCCCTATCGCAAATTCCAAAAGGAAATTTTAGTAGACCGACATGCTGAACAGATCTGTGAAGTTTCCCCTCGATTGGATCAAAAATGAGGGAGGAGTTCGGTTTTAAAGGTTCATGCTTAAACACGTGATAACTCTGAAACCATGTGACGCATGATGTCATGCTCGCTGACTTTTTTGTTCGTCACGGGTATGCGATTTTGCCTGCAGTCTGGCCTCGATCTGTTCAGCCGTTGCAGAGAAAAAGGGTTTTTCGTGTTTTCACGAAAAACAATATGGCGGCCGAACCACGTGACCTGTGACGTCATAATTACCATTAAAATATTCTACAGACCGAGTCCCTCCTATGGTGAATTTTTAAAAATCTCAATCGGTCCTGTTATTTCAGAGAAATTCTTTTTTAAAGGAAATTAAAACTTAAAATGACTGAGCGAAGGATCAGAATTATTAGAATTCCCAAAGTTGAAAGTGCCATAACTTTGTCAAAAATGATCGAAACGTCGTGAAGTTCGAACTTGATCTGTAACTTATCATGTGGAAACCATGTACCTAGTTTGAAATCATTAGCGTTAAGAGTTTAGAAAAAAAGTCCGGAAAACTGTTCTTTGCGTGACGGACTGACTGACTGACGGACTGAGTGCAAAGTTATAGTCCCCTCCGGTGTACACCGGTAGGGGACTAACAAGCTTAGGCATGGACATTCAATATTTAAAATTGAAGGGACAAATTGAAATCTCACATTTCCACTAAATGGTCTGCATCCTGGTGTGAGGGAATCACACTGACCAGTGTTGCGTATTCTCCCAAGAGCAAAGGGACACGGCTGAAATAATCAGATGGCAAGTCCAAACGTATGCTTCACAATCCTTCCACTGGATATTTGTACACGGGGATACCCCATCCAAAACCCTCCAACCGACGAGACAATAAAAACAAGCAGTTACATCACAGCCAAAAAAAAAAAAAAAAAAAAAAAAAAAAAAAAAAAAAAACCATTGGAAACCATCGATCAGACATCGCTCAAAATTACCAAGGGAACATTAATATATATATATATATAGCAAATGCATCAATGTCCAGCCACTAATAGCACCTTTTAGGACATAATAAACAGCGTTTATCCATGTTGTTAGGGTTCCTGTTAAAGCACAAGAAAAAAAATATTGCATGTGTGTTGTTCGTATCCAGGGTCAGGTCATAGGCCCAAAAAAACATATCCCGATGACCTGCAACTTCCCCTATACACCTACCGAAGTGCAAATGGTTTAGTGAACCCTGCTGCAAACAAGGGGGGGGGGTTATTAGTCAATGGCTCAAATTATACACCCGCCCCCGCCCCCCCCCCCCCAATCCAGGCTGCGCCCGAATGGGGTCAGTAGGTCACGGCCAACATAGACCGCAACACCGAAATGGCATCATACAGGCAATGTTGCATCGAGCCAAAAGTGGCCCACACTCACCTTTTGAACATGGCCTCCACGGCTTTCATCCTTTTCCTGGAAAATTCTCCGAACTCAGTGGATGGGCACAACCTTCTCGGGAGAGAGACCTGCGCTACGGGTCGACCTGCCAACATGTCTCCCCTGCGGGTCAACTTGGCAGCCAATTCTGCCCCAGCGCTCGCCGTGGCCAATTTGCCATCTTCACAATGGTCGTTCGCACACCCCACGTCATGCGTGGCAACACCGTCGCGGACACGACCCTCGGCCATGCCATTCAGTACGTCGGTGGAACAACTCCCGCCGGTCTCGGAATCGACCTGTCGCCGCCACTCGAGTTTCCTCGCCAACTCCTCGGAAGCCATGCTGCACTCCAAAGCGAGATCACCCGCACCCGCACCCCCAACACGATACCGAGCCTCAATTCCCCGTCTAATAACCCCTACCAATCCGTAAAGTACCGTTTAGTCTTCCACGTCTTGTAAACTTGTTTATTCCCTCCGAAACAGCGATCGCGCTGATGGGGTCCAGCTGTTCGTGCGCAAGCTCCGCCCACCTTGTTTAAATCCCACAAACGGACGGGGGACACTCACTTTCGGGGAACCCCTTATCTTACCCACCTGGGCGACAACGGACCTTTCACTCATCTCCGTCTGGGAGAACCTCCGACTCCTAAAATAGATAATCTTAAACGATATTTTTTATTTATTAACTTAACCCGGCCAAGTTTTGACGTCATGACAGCTTATCGATCCAACGTTGCTAAATTCACCAAAAATGATCGATCTTTTAATCACTAAAGAGGAATATACAATCAAGCCTTCCCAGGTAGTAGGTATAGTATGGATAATTCTATCTAAAAACCCAAACACGCATGCACCTGCTATATTCAAGGCACACCTGGTGTTCTCGTCTAACCCAATGATGGCTCATCATCCTCGAGGGAACACAAATAGGTTCGAACCCCATAAACATGCTTATAGTATATGACTGTGTTTTCCCATTATAAATGAATGTCCTTGTGATTCAGGTGGAAATGTATGTCTACTAATTTGTCTTTGTCCCGCATATCATTTATAATTTATGTACAAGTAATCTACCATATAAGAGAGTTTGTTTGTGTGTGTGTGTGTGTGTCTGTCTGTGTGTGTTTCTGTGTGTGTGTTTGTTTCTGTGTGTGTCTGTGTTTCTGTGTGTGTTGCTGTGTGTGTGTGTCTGTGTGTGTGTGTGTGTGTGTGTTTCTGCGTGTGTGTTTGTTTCTGTGTGTGTGTGTGTGTCTGTGTGTGTGTGTGTGTGTTTCTGCGTGTGTGTCTCTGTGTGTGTGTGTCTGAGTGTCTCTGTGTGTGTGTTTGTTTCTGTGTGTGTGTGTCTGTGTGTGTTTGTTTGTTTATGTGTGTGTGTGTTTGTTTGTTTATGTGTGTGTGTCTGTGTGTGTTTCTGTGTGTGTTTCTCTGTGTGTGTGTGTGTGTGTGTGTGTTTGTTTCTGTATGTGTTTCTGTGTGTGTGTGTGTGTGTGTGTGTGTTTCTGCGTGTGTGTCTGTGTGTGTGTGTTTCTGCGTGTGTGTCTGTGTGTGTCTGAGTGTCTGTGTGTTTGTTTCTGTGTGTGTGTCTGTGTGTGTGTTTCTGTGTGTGTGTCTGTGTCGCCGTTTTTCTCAGAGTTGGCTGAACGGATCTTCATCCAACTTTCAGAGGTTCTTCAGTGAGTGCCTGGGAGTGTTTTTGGCAAAACAACAACAACAAAAAGTTCGTTTCTTTGGATTTTTAAAAATCGCTGTTTTGCCTTTTTTCTAAATCGCTAATCCCTTTTGATTAATGACAGTTATAATTATATACAAGTACACATTCACATAAATAAATACAAAACAATTTGCAAACATTTGAACACAAATAAATCAAACAATTCTGGAAGTGTGCGAAGTTGGTAGTAAGGCTTCTTCTTCTTCTTCCTTAAAGTCATCATGCTTAACTCAGAAACGCGATGAACGTCACATTCACCAGCATATATTCAACAAAAACGTGTTGTAATTGCTTTTCCATTATATTTGCCCTCATTTCAAATATGCTAATGTTTATTTTTCGCTTGAGCAATGCCGGGTGCTCCAGCTATAAACACTTATATACTTTACTCGGGGTACAAATACAAATACAACTTTGTTTGGGGGTAACATAGGCTATGCGAGGGATGTGGGGGACCAGAAGAGGAGCGTAAATTATCTATGTAAATGTGTACCATGTAGCGCCACCTGGTGATAGTGGCAGAGGGCATTACAATTTCCTTTTTTACCTGGACAGCACTGAGGTTAAAGCACTCTTTCCACGGGTAAAATTTTTCCTTCTCATCCCCTCCCCCAAAACGGAGGGGCCTGTCAAAGCCACCCCTCCCCTCCTCCCAAAAAGATGTATATGTAGGATATCTCCCCTCCTCCTCTCCCCTCACCTTTTTCCCCCCTCTCCCCTCACCTCTTCGCCCCTCGTCCCTCACCTCTCCCCCCCCCTCCAAAAGATGTATATGTAGTATATTGTTACGGATCGCGGTTTAGATGTTACTTTGGGCCGAGCGGATGGTCCAACCGCGACCGTTACAGTTTCCCCGATTGGCCCGACTCCCCCAACGTTGACCAGATCACACCACAGATATTCAATTTGGAAACCTCTAAAGCGACCGAAAGAGAAGGAAAAGAGAAGAAGACAGAGTATGGAGGAAGAACAGATTTATTATACACACACAAGCAATGGATGGAAGAAGCAGTCACACAGTGAATCGTTAACTTATACTATTCAATTTACTTAACCCCAGGACAACATTCAAGACAGACGACGTTCACACTTACACGGGGGAAATTGCAGGCAGGAATCGCGGAGGTGGGTTGCTGGAGATGGAGGCAGGGTCAGGTCCCTGCAACCGGCAGGGCTGGAGGTAGCAGCTCCCAATTCTTCGCGTTTTTGGCGGGAAAACCCTCGGTCGCGTCGACGCTGCTGATGCTGTAGACGTCACGTGCTGGCTCGGTCACACCTGCTCCTCTCCTTCTGGTGGAGCCGTCTCCCTCCTCTCAGCGCGTCTCTCCAAAGCTGGTTTCCTCTCCAAGTATCTCTCCTTTTTGGTTTGGAGCGTCTCTCATCTCACAGCTCACAGCTCATCTCTCATGTCCTCTCTCATGTCATCTCTCATGCCATCTCCCGGGTCATCTCCCATGCCATCTCCCATGCCATCTCTCAAAGCAGTCCCTTCCAGTCGCTTTTATTACTCGGGGCGGAATCAAGCCGCCGGCTGCGAGGGCACGCCTACCGGGTCGCTAACCGCGGTGCTGGTTGGCTGTTAGGGCTGTCCGATTCCTCCTTTGATCATGACGACGTGCCACGCCTGTGAGTTGGCGGCTCCTACCCCCCTCTTCTCCGAGATGAGCACATGGGCAATGGCGGCTTGCGGAATTGAACACCACTCGCACCGCTTTTGAAAGGAACTTTGGAGAGCGGAGATGATTGGGGAAATTGAAAGGGGCCTACGCTTATTTAGTTTGATACAATGCAGAGTCAATCTAGTGGGAAACACATATTTATCCTACATGGAATAAGGAAATAAACTATTTAAAAAGATATATCGTGGCCTGCGTGTAAGTTTCATGGAATTAACTAGGAGGACGGCTGCGACCATTATTTACATTACGAGGGTGTTACACACAACAAAACCATACTTTTCACATTCGTTACACTTTCTCCAAAATTGTTACACTTCTCCAAAACCGTTACACTTCTCAAATTCGTTACACTGCACCCTCCTTTCTTCAGGCCCGTTCTCGGGCCTACAAAACTTTAACTTAGTGTGACACGTAGGTGTAATTCCCTCTACAATTAACCTGACCCTGAGTGTGACAATCTTAAAACACAAATAAGTATGTCCCCCTATTGCATTGCACCCTGTCTAACAGACTCAAGCCCACAGCTAACCGAATTACGGAATTGTTCTCAAACTATACATTTACGGTGGGGAGCATTATTTACAGTGACGTTATTTCTTATTTACAACGCAACCCAGGACCTGTGTTTTTTTTTTCTTTTTAGGGAACAAGAAAGAGAAATTCCTGTTGGGAGGGAGGAGACAGCACGCATTGCATCGATGCACCAGTACCAATACCACCAGAGCACCCAAAGGCACCCAAAAGCACCACAAAGCACCAAAAGCACCACTCGGTGCACAGTCACCATGGTTCATAATAAACACAACAAAACAACTGGTGGTGGTCTTCTCTTTCTCTGCTGGGCCGATGTTCTTCCCGGCGTCTTCTGGCTTCATGCGGCCTACTTGGAAATAATAAAAAAACACAACTTGTGTTCATTTTTATTTAGGCCTCAGGGGCCAACTAAGGGTGGTCCACCTGTTTGGCATAGGTGCCGCCTTACCGAGGTCCGCAAGCAAGATTCCCTGGCCACTATGGCCGGTCTCCAACAGAGGTGCCCTGCCCCAGAACCTGGGGTCCATCAAGTGGTACTTGGCCGCAGAACAGCGGTCCATAAAGTAGTACATCAACACAATGCATGCTGGTTCTGGGAATCTCGTGCGCCCAATGGCCACCTCACGCACGCTCCCCTCGGCACCCAATGTCGCACAGGTCCTCAAGTGGGAGACAAAAGGGGGGAAGGCAAATGAGCGAGGGGTAAGGTCACAAGGGTACATGTCAATAAAGGCAATGCAGGGTGAAGTGCGTACGGAGAGCGAGGTGAGAAAAACTCGTCCCTACCGTACGTCACCCCCCCTGTCACCTACACTACCCTTGCCCTTACCCCATATTTACAAGAATTTACACCTTTACAAATTCGTCACTACGTCTTGTCTTCCCCATCTTTCCCTTCTACACCAAATTCGTCTCCACAATCCCACTATCCAAAATTTGCCATCACCCAATTCGTCATCAATCCTCATAAGGAGGAAGAGATGGAACATCAAGCACAATGTCACACCCACGTCATGATGCGTCTCACAATCCAAACATTTGCACAGTAAAAAATAATCAAAACATGGCATGGTGTGGAGTTCCTGTCACCTCAGGTGAGTGGATGCAGATGGTGCGAGGAGATCCTTCATCCTAACTATCCTCTAAATGATTTTAACACACTTTACATTACCCGGGGTCTTTCCCTGCCAATCCATTGGCCAACTTCCACTATGGGTTCTAAAAACCAATTCCCATTGACCAAACTGTGGTGCTTCTCAATTTGGGGTCTCACTCCCCCGATTCATCTCCCGGTGCCCTCGCACAATTTCTGGGCTGCGACGTGTAGCTCTCCCAGCAGGTCTACCCACCTGCACACCTCCACCACTGCAGTTGCCACCCGAGCTTACCTAGCTCCTCACCCTAACCTAACTAACTGGGGACAGCCCCTCCTGGCTCTGTCACCCCACTCGGTGCCCTCTGGCACTGGGCTACCCGGGTCCGTCCTCCGGATCCTCGGGCCCCATCCACAACAACTACTACCGGCTCCCAGAGCCCACCTGCGGCCTCACCTGGCCGACCTCCTCACAGTGGTGGAGCGCCCAACCAACTACACACACTAACAGGCTACACGCCCAGCCATTTCCACGACACTAATGCACCCATCCAAAGACCATTCTTTCACCCGCACCACAGATGCCAATATCCAACCACAATTTACCTGTACCCTCTACCTAACACTTACTCTACCCGCCCCGGGTATCCGTGATGGGGGTCCACTCTTCCCCCATTCACACCTTCGCACCATCCACTCCACTCCACAATTTCCACCAGACTCACTCCACGACCATCCATCCCAATACGCCATATATTCCATACCCCATGTCTTCCACACAACCATTCTCCATACCTGTTGTTGCACACCTGTGCACTCATAACTGGTGCCACCTGCACCCTCCTTTCTTCCTGGACCATTTGGTCATCACAATACACAATCACCACTACTATCACTCAAACACTGCTCCACACACCTGTTCAGTTGCACACCTGTGCAATCACACCTGTTCAATTCTCAAACACACGGCATCATCTCAGCTAACTACTCCCCTCTGAAACTTGCGCTTCCCAGTCGCCCCTTTAAACTATTGCGCTCCCACATCATTATCATCCACACTAAACTACCTGCGTCCCCACTACAGGTATTCTTGTCACTAACTAACCTTAACGTTACCTAATGTCATCTTCGCTAGATCCCTACACACAATATCCTAACCCACCCGGGCTAGTTTTCACTGCCATCAACCCCATAAACCTAGTGCTCCTTTGCCCCCCCTCTGGGAGGGATGACAGAGTTGCCATCCCACCACATCGGGGAGGTCCTACTATCAATTTGGCACACCAAATTTCAGCCAATCAACAATTTTGCCAATCATCTGCCAATCACCGTACCAATCATCAAATTTTGCCTTTTTCTAATTTTGGGTCCAAAACATTATCCTCATCACCCGTCTACTTATTAGATCCTCTCGGTGCGCCAATTCCCTTCTAAAGCTCGGCTTCGTACAGCCGAGCAATGAACGCGGGTTCTTTGGTGCCGGCGGCTGGATGCGTCCGGCACTCGGGGCAGGGACGGGGGCTTACCCGGGCCGAGATCCCACGCACCACCTCGGCGCGGAGCCATCCAATTGCCCGATCTCGACCTGCCGGAACGTCTCAATAAAAAGTGGTCGCCATGATGACCCTTCCTATCGGGCTGCCCGCTCCGCCTAGTGGAGCCCGGACGCGGCCGTTCCAAGCGAGGCACAGCATGGATCTCGTACGGCGGTCCTTTCGAACCCGCCGTGGCTCGGATCCCCGCTGGTTCTCGCGGCACGCGAAGCCCGGCATGCACCGAGGGCCCGATTCGGCTAAACGTCGCTCTAACCGCTAACCCGGTTACCGTCGATGCCTCACCTGCATGGTTACACGCATACGCTACCCCTTTCTTGCTCATACCTCCAGCTGTTCCCATGCTCCTCGTACCTTTCCTTACACACCTCGGTACACTCATTCCGCTCACAGACTTGGTCACACACCTGACCACCGAACACCTTGGCACACATTCGTCGCTCGCACACCTCACCAACACACCTCTTCGCGCCCCTTCCTCGGTCACCTCCTCTGTGACAATCACAGGTGTGCTTTCACTCGCACACCCAACCACGTGCCTCACGACCAACTCAAGTGTGCATTCCCACACACGCTCTACCATTCCAGGTGTGCATCCTTCCATTGCAGGTGTACATCCTCGCTCCCCTGTCACAACCAACTCACACTCCGTGCCACTCTCACTACTCTCACCACCACTCTTGACAACGCACTCACCCTTACTCTCGACAGCGCACTCTTTCCTCATGCACCTGTCCGTTACACACCTTTCTCGCGCACATTCTTGTGCACACTCTCCCGTTACACCCTCTGTAACACTCACCACAGGCGTAAACTTTCTCGTTACATCCTCTGTAACACTCACCACAGGTGTACACTCTCTCGTTACTTCCTCTGTAACACTCACCACAGGTGTACACTCTCTTGTTACTTCCTCTGTAACACTCACCACACCGCGCTTCCATGTACCCCCTCGCACACGCGCTACGACCGACTCACTCTCGACAGCACACTCACTGGTCGGCGCGCACTTTTTCCTCACACACCCCATGGTCAGACATTCTCGCACACCTCTTTTTTCGCACACCTGACCTGTCACACACTTCACCAACGGCCTTTCACGAACCCCCGGATCCAAACCAATCCCCAAGCCGACTGAAGCTTTCCTCACATCATGTACATTTCCGATTATATCGCCACTCACCTTGGCACCTCGTCTCCGCACCTCCTTTTGCCACCTGCAAACTTTTTATTTGGTTAGTGAGCAGCACATCACGATTTGAACACCGACCTTGTACATATTCCATTACTTCCTCCTTTATCTCCCTCTTAGTTTCTGTCCGTCCCTTCTTAATTTCACTCACCTCTTCTTCCACTTCCTCTAATTTTTGCTTCACCTCTCTTATTTCCCGGTGCGTCTCCTCAAGTTCGTCCTCTAAGGCTACCGTGACCGTCTCTATGTGCATCCTCACCTGCCGGTCCTTTGTCTCCATTATCTCTGTCACCTCGTCCACCCTCATTGTCAGTCCCTCATGTACCATCTGACATTGCCTCTGTGTCGCTATTAATTCGTTTTTAATTTCTTTTTGTGTCGCCTTTAACCCTCCGAGTACTGCAGTGTTCCTTTGAACCTGCTCCACTAACTCCGTCTGTCCCTCCATCAGCTGTTCCACCTCCTCCGTCAGACCCTCTATGCCCCCCTGTAACCTAGCCGTATTATTTCTCACCTCTTTCTCCATATGCTTCTCACCTCGCTTACCTCCTCGCGTAGCCCCGAAACCTCCTCACTTACACCTCGTCGTATCTCCTCCATCTCTTTTGTAGATGCCACCCTCATCTGTCCCAATTCATCCCTCTGAGCATCCAGTTTACTTTCTAACCCGATTTGCACCTCCTCTATCTGGTTCCCCATTCGTTTGATTTCCCTGGCAGATTGTTCCCCTATTTCCCGCAATTTGTCCTCCATCCTATTTTCTAACCCCATTAACCCATTTTTCACCTCTTTTATCCCGTTGTCTAACCCCTCAAAATTTTTGTCTAACTTCCCAAATTTCTTGTCTAACCCCTCACCGGTACCCCTCGCTTCGTCCCTCATTACCCCCATTTGGCCCTCCAATCGCTCACCCTGAGCATCCATCCGGTTCCCCATTACCCCCAATTGCTCACTCTGCAGTTTGAGGGACGCCTGCATTTGCGCCATAAATTGCTCCATGAGGGCCTGTATTTGGGCCATCCCTCCCACTTGTGCAGCGGGTGCGGCCGCCGTAGCCATGTGCGAGGCGCCATTTTGCGCGCCTGCAACCTCGTGCGCGAGGACGCCATTTTGTGCGTCTGATACCCCCTCAACCGCCTCCTTATTGCTCTCCTCCTCCCTTTCTTCCCCTAAGTCCTGGGTTACCCCTAACCCGTCTATCTCCCCCACCGACATCCGATCGCCTTGATTGTCCATGGCGCGATCTCAAAATTCGGGTTTTATAAAGCAAAATTTCGGCAGCTCGTAATTTTGACCAAAAAAATTTTTTTTTCCACGTTTTAAAAATTTGGTTCGGGCCTCGAATCCCACTCCCAGACACCAATTGTTACGGATCGCGGTTTAGATGTTACTTTGGGCCGAGCGGATGGTCCAACCGCGACCGTTACAGTTTCCCCGATTGGCCCGACTCCCCCAACGTTGACCAGATCGCACCATAGATATTCAATTTGGAAACCTCTAAAGCGACCGAAAGAGAAGGAAAAGAGAAGAAGACAGAGTACGGAGGAAGAACAGATTTATTATACACACACAAGCAATGGATGGAAGAAGCAGTCACACAGTGAATCGTTAACTTATACTATTCAATTTACTTAACCCCAGGACAACATTCAAGACAGACGACGTTCACACTTACACGGGGGAAATTGCAGGCAGGAATCGCGGAGGTGGGTTGCTGGAGAGGGAGGCAGGGTCAGGTCCCTGCAACCGGCAGGGCTGGTGGTAGCAGCTCCCAATTCTTCGTGTTTTTGGTGGGAAAACCCTCGGTCGCGTCGACGCTGCTGATGCTGTAGACGTCACGCGCTGGCTCGGTCACACCTGCTCCTCTCCTTCTGGTGGAGCCGTCTCCCTCCTCTCAGTGCGTCTCGCCAAAGCTGGTTTCCTCTCCAAGTATCTCTCCTTTTTGGTTTGGAGCGTCTCTCATCTCACAGCTCACAGCTCACAGCTCATCTCTCATGTCCTCTCTCATGTCATCTCTCATGCCATCTCCCGGGTCATCTCCCATGCCATCTCCCATGCCATCTCCCATGCCATCTCTCAAAGCAGTCCCTTCCAGTCGCTTTTATTACTCGGGGCGGAATCAAGCCGCCGGCTGCGAGGGCACGCCTACCGGGTCGCTAACCGCGGTGCTGGTTGGCTGTTAGGGCTGTCCGATTCCTCCTTTGATCATGATGACGTGCCACGCCTGTGAGTTGGCGGCTCCTACCCCCCTCTTCTCCGAGATGAGCACATGGGCAATGGCGGCTTGCGGAATTGAACACCACTCGCACCGCTTTTGAAAGGAACTTTGGAGAGCAGAGATGATTGGGGAAATTGAAAGGGGCCTACGCTTATTTCGTTTGATACAATGCAGAGTCAATCTAGTGGGAAACACATATTTAGCCTACATGGAATAAGGAAATAAACTATTTAAAAAGATATATCGTGGCCTGCGTGTAAGTTTCATGAAATTAACTAGGAGGACGGCTGCGACCATTATTTACATTACGAGGGTGTTACACACAACAAAACCATACTTTTCACATTCGTTACACTTTCTCCAAAATTGTTACACTTCTCCAAAACCGTTACACTTCTCAAATTCGTTACAATATCTTCCCCCCTCTCCCCTTCCCCTTTCTCCTGCCCTCTCTCCCATCCCCTCTCTCCACTCATCTCTCCCCTCCCCTCACCCCACCCCACCCCTCCTTTCTGCCCTCTCCTCACCCCACCTTTCCCCTCTCTCCTCCCCTCCCCTCACCCCACCCCTCCCTCTCCCCTCCCATCACCCCCACCCCTTCCCTCTCCCCTCACCCCACTCCTCTACCCACCCCTCCCCTCCCCTCCCCTCCCCTACCCTCCCCTCACCCCACCCATCCACCCCTCACCCCACCCATCCCCTCACCCCTCCTCTCACCCCTCACCTCTCCTCACTCCTCACCTCTGGCACCCCTCCCCCTTCCACTCACCCCTCCCTCTCCTGCCTCCTCCCTCCCCCTTCCCGCCCCCCCCCGGCAACGCCAGGTACTCCTGCTAGTTATTAGTCCCCTACCGGTGTACACCGGAGGGGACTATAGGTTTGCACGCCGTCCCTCCGTCCGTCAGTCTGTCAGTCCGTCAGTCTGTCAGTCTGTCAGTCCGTCAGTCCGTCACGCAAAGAACAGTTTTCCGGACTTTTTTTCTAAACGCTTAATGCTAAAGATTTCAAACTTGGCACATCGTTTGCTCATGATAAGTTACAGATCAAATTCGAACTTCACGACGTTTCGATCATTTTTGACAAAGTTACGGCACTTTGAACTTTGGGAATTCTGCTAATTCTGATGATCCTTAATTCAGTGCCATTTTAAGTTTTAATTTACTTTAAAAAAGATTTTCTCTGCAATAATAGGACCGATTGAGATCAAATTTTCACCATAGGAGGGAATCGATCTGTAGAATATTATAATTGTAATTATGACGTCACAGGTCACGTGGTCCGGGCGCCATATTGTTTTTCGTTAAAACACGAAAACCCCTTGTTCTCTGCAACGGCTGAACAGATCGAGGCCAAACTTTGCAGGCCGAATCGCATACCCATGACAAACAAAAAAGTCAGCGAGCATGACGTCATGCGTCACATGGTTTCAGAGTTATGACGTTTTAAAGCATGAACCTTTAAAACCGAGCCCCTCCCTCATTTTTGATCCAATCGAGGTGAAGCTTCACAGATCTGTTCCGCATGTCAGTCTACTAAAACATCCTTTTGGAATTTGCGATAGCTCACGTGGTTTGGCAGATATCGTTAATTAAACGAACATATTTACAAAATGGATATCTCTTGAATAGCTTTATTGATCGACGTGAAACTTCATACTGTAGTCGATGTCATGAAGAGTAACAAGTGTGCAAAATTTCAAGATGATTGGATGTACGGTCTGGAAGCTATAAGTTGTTATTGCGTGAAGAAGAAGAGGTGTCAAGTGTGCGGATTTAATTATTTATCACATGTACAGACTGAAAGCATCGTTGGACACGACCTGTCGTGGTCATTTTAACCTCAAATAAAATTCTAATTTAAGATTTGTCAATAGCTGAGGTATATTAACAAACAGATAAAACAGCTTTGGTCAAATTCTGACTTTTTAAACTCGATCGCATTTGACAGAGTTGTGACAAGCTGAGGAAGAAGAAACCTCGCATTGGCTTCTCCAATGTGCCATAAAAAAATGGATATCTCTTGAATCGCTAGTACCTCAGACCGTGAGTTGGTAATAATTTATATAATTCACACAGTGCAATACGTGCAGGCTGCTCCACGGAGCGACCTTGCGGGCTTATCAACGAGGCACATGTGTCTCAGCATACCTCAGATCAAGTTTGAAAACCAGCATCAACCGTGCATAAATTTGCATATTCGATCATTTTTGACAAAGTTATGGCACTTTGAACTTTGGGAATTCTGATAATTCTGATGATCCTTAACTCAGTGCCATTTTGAGTTTTAATTTCCTTTAAAAAAGATTTTCTCTGCAATAATAAGACCGATTGAGATCAAATTTTCACCGAAGGTGGGACTCAGTCTGTAGAATATTTTAATGGTAATTATGACGTCACAGGTCACGTGGTTCGGCCGCCATATTGTTTTTTGTGAAAACACGAAAACCCCTTTTTCTCTGCAACAGCTGAACAGATCGAGGCCAAACTTTGCAGGCGGAATCGCATACCCATGGCGAACAAAAAAGTCAGCGAGCATGACGTCATGTGTCACATGGTTTCAAAGTTATGACGTTTTTAAGCACAAACCTTTAAAACTGAGTCCCTCCCTCAGTTTTGATCCAATCGAGGGGAAACTTCACAGATCTGTTCAGCATGTCAGTCTACTAAAATGTCCTTTTGGAATTTGCGATAGGGCACGTGGTTTGGCAGATATCGTTAATTAAATGAAAATATTTTTTTTTAATGGATATCTCTTGTTTATTCTAGAGTTCTCCTCAAGCCGCACGGCGCGCCCTCAGCCTCGTCTGCGAACGTCAAAAGCGTGACACAGCGCGCGCTTTCAGGAGGGGCGGAGCCAAGCCGAGCAACATATTTATGCACATCGATCATTGATCGTGGACTGGAAAATATAATAAATTACTGATATTTGGCGACTAGAAAGGTTCTTCATCAACAACTTATTTTGTCTTGCTTCTGCTGACCTGTCTGCAAGGTGTATAAATCGAAGTCCCGAGTGCGAATCACAGGTGAGCCCGTCCTGAGGTAATTAGCGATTGGGAACGATTCAGAACCTGTTGGTAAATAACCCTTGGTAATTTCCCCAACAGTTTTCCGGACGACAGACTGCTGGTAGGGGACATGTATTGCAGCGCAATACTCAGAATGCTTGTTAGTCCCCGACCGGTGTACACCGGAGGGGACTATAGGTTTGCACACCGTCCCTCCGTCCGTCAGTCCGTCAGTCTGTCAGTCCGTCAGTTCGTCACGCAAAGAACAGATTTCCGGACTTTTTTTTCTAAACAGTTAATGCTAATGATTTCAAACTTGGCACATGGTTTCCTCATGATAAGGTACAGGGCAAGTTCGAACTTCACGACGTTTCGATCATTTTTGACAAAGTTATGGCACTTTGAAATTTGGTAATTCTGATAATTCTGATGATCCTTAACTCAGTGCCATTTTACGTTTTAATTTCCTTTAAAAACCAATTTCTCTGCAATAATAGGACCGATTGAGATAAAATTTTCACCATATGATGGACTCGGTCGGTAGAATATTTTAATGGTAATTATGACGTCACGGGTCACGTGGTTCTGTCGCCATATTGTTTTTCGTGAAAACACGAAAACCCATTTTTCTCTGCAACGGCTGAACAAATCGAGGCCAAACTTTGCAGGCAGAATCCCATACCCATGACGAACTAAAAAGGCAGCGAGCATGACGTCATGCATCACATGGTTTAAGAGTTATGACGTTTTTAAGCATGAACCTTTAAAACCGGTCTCCTCCCTCATTTTTGATCCAATCGAGGGGAAACTTAACAGATCTGTTCAGCACTAAAATGTCCTTTGGGAATTTGCGATAGGGCACGTGGCTTGGCAGATATCGTTAATTAAACGAAAATATTTTAAAAAAATGGATATCTCTTGTTTATTCTCGAGTTCTCCTCAAGCCGCACTGCGCGTCCTCAGCCTCGTCTCGCCGTCAACAGCGCGACAGAGCGCGTGCTTTCCGGAGGGGCAGAGCCAAGCCGAGCAACATATATATACACATCGATCATTGATCGTGAACCGGAAAATATAATAAATTACACATGGTTTCAGAGTTATGACGTTTTTAAGCATGAACCTTTAAAACCGAGCACCTCCCTCATTTTTGATCCAATCGACGGGAAACTTCACAAATCTGTTCAGCATGTCAGTCTACTAAAATGTCCTTTTGGAATTTGCGATGGGGCACGTGGTTTGGCAGATATCGTTAATTAAACGAAAAAAAAATAAAAATGGATATCTCTTGAATCGCTAGTACCTCAGACCGTGAGTTGGTAATAATTTATATATTTCACACAGTGCAATACGTGCAGACCGCTCCACGGAGCGACCTTGCGGGCTTATCAACGAGGCGAGGCGTGACACACATGTGTCTCAGCATACCTCAGATCAAGTTTGAAAACCAGCATCAACCGTGCATAAATTTGCATATTCGATCATTTTTGACAAAGTTATGGCACTTTGAACTTTGGTAGGGGACATGTATTGCAGCGCAATACTCAGAATGCTTGTTCTAATTAGTATTTAAATGTCGCAAACTGCGAAGGTCCAATGCTTCAAAATGGATCCATAATGACTGTCCAGGACCCCTGAACTGACTGCATCGCGCAGTTGTTGTCCGTTATGGTATACCATGATGTGAGTATAACTTATTTAACGGTGACAATTATTCCTACGTTCTTCTGCGTTTGTCAGGGAGAAGCTTGGCTCAAGTCTTTCACGAATCGGCTGGCAAAGGCTGACGTTCAGCTAAGGTGAGGGCAGGAATTTGGAATTTGTTGAGTGCCGGCGATAGCTCTCCTACTTTTCGCCTAGGACACCCTGTGATTTTTATCGTCCACCAACTAATGTTGGAAGACACGTATTGATGATTCAGCCCGGCTGTGAATCACCAGGATGACAGCTTATAGCTGTGCCCCTAGAAAATGATTCAACCAGCAGCCCCAGGCTGCACATGAGCCACCACCTGTATATAAATACTGTAATAGAATGGTGTATATCTTTCCAGTGATTCCCGTCTCCTCTCTTTCACCGCTTTGTGCATCGTCGCCCGTTTTTAGCATCGTTTTTATAATTTTGCTTACAGCATCCGAATTCACTTCCAAATTTTATTTGGAAGTAAAACTTTTGCCAAAGCATTCGCTGTACTGGATGACATCAGGGCATTCTGGTGGGTGTGCTCCAACTGTCCCAGTTTTGTTGTTGTTTCCATCTATTCCATTCATCACTGGGTTGTTGCTGTTGTTTGTTTGTTATTCTAAGGTCTTCCTAGTCATGTCCAAATTCCATTCCAGCCAATCACCCATCATTGACTGATTTCTTGGTGTTTTGCAGGTGGCGTACATTGGATGCATCGCAAGGCCGGTCGCCCCTCACACTTTATGTTGCGTTGCATTTGCTCCCATTTTATGGTGGACATTAAAGATCCCTTTGTGTCAAACTATTCAAACCTTTGGGACTGAACTTTCAGCCACCATCTCTCTTTGGCACTGCCAAGTCTTTCCTTGGCAAATCCGAACTTCTAATAACGAGTACACCCGCTCCTTATGGGTGGGGCAGGAAGGGTCATGTTAGTACCTCGCCACCTCGCCACCGATGAAGGTTGTTTTCACCTGTCGGTTTGTTACTTGGCAAAAAAAACTTTTTTGACAAGTATGTTGATCACTCCGGCTGGTGTGTGTTTGTCACTTGGCAAAAAAATTTATTTTTTATTTTTTGCAAGTATGTTGACTTTAGTTTGTGCGTCTGTGTGTGTTTCTTTGTGTGTTTGCTGTCCGATCACTTATACTTGCCTACAGGTCACAATTTTAAACTGATCTTCACGAAACTTCACCAAATGGTAGAGTTCGTGGTCCGACAAAATCCTATATATTTTTGAGGTCAAAAGGTCAAAAGGTCAACATAGGCCAAAGGTCAACCACTTTTTTTTCAAATTTCTAAAATCCTCAATTTTCATCCGATTGACTTGAAATTTTAATAGGATTTACATATCGGCGGACTGAATTCAACAACCAACTATTTTTGAGATCAGCGTAGGCCAAAAGGTCAACGTAGGCCAAAAGGTCAAAAACAATTTCTAATTTCTAAAATCCTCAATTTTCATCCGATTGACTTGAAATTTGAATAGGATTTTCATATCAGCCAACTAAATTCAACCACCAACTATTTTTGATATCAACAGAGACAAAAAGGTCAACATAGGCCTAAGGTCAACCACTTTTTTCAAATTTCGAAAATCCTCAATTTTCATTTGATTGACTTGAAAAATGAATAGGATTTGCATATAAATTTGCTGAAACCGAATAGTGTGTGTTTAGCATGCATACAGCAAAAATACACATTTCACAAGAAACCTAATTTGTGCAAAACGTTCTCGTTGTCTGAATCGAAGCATTTTTGATACAAAAGCTTGTTGTTTGTGCACGTTTTTTGTTGAAAGTCACTGTTCGAGGGCAGCAATGTGTGTGTTTCATCAAATAGTGTGTATTTAGCATGTACACAGCAAAACGACACATATTTCATAACAAACCTAGTTTGTGCAAATTAGTTGGCCTTTTCTGAATCTAAGCGTTTTTGACACAAAAGCTTGAATGCGAAACACAAGTGCGAAAAGTGATTTTTCCACACTAATACAAGTGCAAAAGTGGTTTCCTGCACCAACACAAGTGCGAAAAGTGGTTTTTCAACACTAACACAAGTGCGAAAAGTGGTTTTTCAACACTAACACAAGTGCGAAAAGTGGTTTTTCAACACTAACACAAGTGCGAAAAGTGGTTTTTCCACACTAATACAAGTGCAAAAGTGGTTTCCTGCACCAACACAAGTGCGAAAAGTGGTTTCCTGCACCAACACAAGTGCGAAAAGTGGTTTTTCAACACTAACACAAGTGCAAAAAGTGGTTTCATTCACTAACACAAGTGCGAAAAGTGGTTTTTCCACACTAATACAAGTGCAAAAGTGGTTTCCTGCACCAACACAAGTGCGAAAAGTGGTTTTTCAACACTATCACAAGTGCAAAAAGGGTTTTTTCCACACTAATACAAGTGCAAAAAGTGGTTTTTCAACACTAACACAAGTGCGAAAAGTGGTTTTTCAACACTAACACAAGTGCGAAAAGTGGTTTTTCAACACTAACACAAGTGCGAAAAGTGGTTTTTCCACACTAATACAAGTGCAAAAGTGGTTTCCTGCACCAACACAAGTGCGAAAAGTGGTTTTTCAACACTAACACAAGTGCGAAAAGTGGTTTTTCCACACTAATACAAGTGCAAAAGTGGTTTGCTGCACCAACACAAGTGCGAAAAGTGGTTTTTCAACACTAACACAAGTGCGAAAAGTGGTTTTTCCACACTAATACAAGTGGAAAAGTGGTTTCCTGCACCAACACAAGTGCGAAAAGTGGTTTTTCAACACTAACACAATGCGAAAAGTGGTTTTTCCACACTAATACAAGTGGAAAAGTGGTTTCCTGCACCAACACAAGTGCGAAAAGTGGTTTTTCAACACTAACACAAGTGCGAAAAGTGGTTTTTCAACACTAACACAAATGCGAAAAGTGGTTTTTCAACACTAACACAAGTGCGAGAAGTGGTTTTTCCAGAATAATACAACTGCAAAAGTGGTTTTTCAACACTAACACAAGTGCGAAAAGTGGGTTTTCAACACTAACATAAGTGCAAAAAGTGGTTTTTCAACACCATCACAAGTGCAAAAAGTGTTTTTTCCACACTAATACAAGTGGAAAAGTGGTTTCCTGCACCAACACAAGTGCGAAAAGTGGATTTTCAACACTAACACAAGTGCGAAAAGTGGGTTTTCAACACTAACACAAGTGTGAAAATTGGTTTCCTTCACTAACACAAGTGTGAAAAGTGGTTTTTCAACACTAACACAAGTGCGAAAAGTGGTTTTTCAACACTAACACAAGTGCGAAAAGTGGTTTTTCCACACTAATACAAGTGCAAAAGTGGTTTCCTGCACCAACACAAGTGCGAAAAGTGGTTTTTCAACACTAACACAAGTGCGAAAAGTGGTTTTTCAACACTAACACAAGTGCGAAAAGGGGTTTGTCCACAATAATACAAGTGCAAAAGTGGTTTCCTGCACCAACACAAGTGCGAAAAGTGGTTTTTCAACACTAACACAAGTGCGAAAAGTGGTTTTTCAATTCTAACACAAGTGCGAAAAGTGGTTTTTCAACACTAACACAAGTGCGAAAAGTGGTTTTTCCACACTAATACAAGTGCAAAAGTGGTTTCCTGCACCAACACAAGTGCGAAAAGTGGTTTTTCAACACTAACACAAGTGCGAAAAGTGGTTTTTCAACACTATCGCAAGTGCAAAAAGTGGTTTCCTTCACAAACACAAGTGCGAAAAGTGGTTTTTCAACACTAACACAAGTGCGAAAAGTGGTTTTTCAACACTAACACAAGTGCGAAAAGTGGTTTTTCAACACTAACACAAGTGCGAAAAGTGGTTTTTCCACACTAATACAAGTGCAAAAGTGGTTTCCTGCACTAACACAAGTGCGAAAAGTGGTTTTTCAACACTAACACAAGTGCAAAATGTGTTTTTTCAACACTATCACAAGTGCAAAAAGTGTTTTTCCTACACTAATACAAGTGCAAAAGTGGTTTCCTGCACCAACACAAGTGCGAAAAGTGGTTTTTCAACACTAACACAAGTGCGAAAAGTGGTTTTTCAACACTATCACAAGTGCAAAAAGTGTTTTTTTCCACACTAATACAAGGGCAAAAGTGGTTACCTGCACCCGCACAAGTGCGAAAAGTGGTTTTTCAACACTGACACAAGTGCGAAAAGTGGTTTTTCAACACTGACACAAGTGCGAAAAGTGGTTTTTCAACACTGACACAAGTGCGAAACGTGGTTTTTCAACACTGACACAAGTGCGAAAAGTGGTTTTTCAACACTATCACAAGTGCAAAAAGTGTTTTTTCCACACTAATACAAGTGCAAAAGTGGTTTCCTGCACCAACACAAGTGCGAAAAGTGGTTTTTCATCACTAACACAAGTGCGAAAAGTGGTTTTTCGACACTATCACAAGTGCGAAAAGTGGTTTTTCGACACTATCACAAGTGCAAAAAGTGTTTTTTCCACACTAATACAAGTGCAAAAGTGGTTTCCTGCACCAACACAAGTGCGAAAAGTGGATTTTCAACACTAACACAAGTGCGAAAAGTGGTTTTTCAACACTAACACAAGTGCGAAAAGTGGTTTTTCCACACTAATACAAGTGCAAAATTGGTTTCCTGCACCAACACAAGTGTGAAAAGTGGTTTTTCAACACTAACACAAGTGCAAAAAGTGTTTTTTCAACACGAAAACAAGTGCAAAAGTGTTTTTTCCACACTAATACAAGTGCAAAATTGGTTTCCTGCACCAACACAAGTGCGAAAAGTGGTTTTTCAACACTAACACAAGTGCGAAAAGTGGTTTTTCCACACTAATACAAGTGCAAAAGTGGTTTCCTGCACCAACACAAGTGCGAAAAGTGGTTTTTCAACACTAACACAAGTGCGAAAAGTGGTTTTTCCACACTACTACAAGTGCAAAAGTGGTTTCCTGCACCAACACAAGTGCGAAAAGTGGTTTTTCAACACTAACACAATGCGAAAAGTGGTTTTCCCACACTAATACAAGTGGAAAACTGGTTTCCTGCAACAACACAAGTGCGAAAAGTGGTTTTTCAACACTAACACAAGTGCGAAAAGTGGTTTTTCAACACTAACACAAGTGCGAAAAGTGGTTTTTCAACACTAACACAAATGCGAAAAGTGGTTTTTCAACACTAACACAAGTGCGAAAAGTGGTTTTTCCACACTAATACAAGTGCAAAAGTGGTTTTTCAACACTAACACAAGTGCGAAAAGTGGGTTTCAACACTAACATAAGTGCGAAAAGTGGTTTTTCAACACTATCACAAGTGCAAAAAGTGTTTTTTCCACACTAATACAAGTGGAAAAGTGGTTTCCTGCACCAACACAAGTGCGAAAAGTGGTTTTTCAACACTAACACAAGTGCGAAAAGTGGTTTTTCAACACTAACACAAATGCGAAAAGTGGTTTTTCAACACTAACACAAGTGCGAAAAGTGGTTTTTCCACACTAATACAAGTGCAAAAGTGGTTTTTCAACACTAACACAAGTGCGAAAAGTGGGTTTTCAACACTAACATAAGTGCGAAAAGTGGTTTTTCAACACTATCACAAGTGCAAAAAGTGTTTTTTCCACACGAATACAAGTGCAAAAGTGGTTTCCTGCACCAACACAAGTGCGAAAAGTGGTTTTTCAACATTAACACAAGTGCGAAAAGTGGGTTTTCAACACTAACACAAGTGCGAAAAGTGGTTTTTCCACAATAATACAAGTGCAAAAGTGGTTTCCTGCACCAACACAAGTGCAAAAAGTGGTTTTTCAACACTAACACAAGTGCAAAAAGTGGTTTTTCAACACTATCACAAGTGCAAAAAGTGTTTTTTCCACAATAATACAAGTGCGAAAAGTGGTTTCCTTCACTAACACATGTGCGAAAAGTAGTTTTTCAACACTAACACAAGTGCGAAAAGTGGTTTTTCAACACTAACACAAGTGCGAAAAGTGGTTTTTCAACACTATCACAAGTGCAAAAAGTGTTTTTTCCACACTAATACAAGTGCAAAAGTGGTTTCCTGCACCAACACAAGTGCGAAAAGTGGTTTTTCATCACTAACACAAGTGCGAAAAGTGGTTTTTCAACACTATCACAAGTGCAAAAAGTGTTTTTTCCACACTAATACAAGTGCAAAAGTGGTTTCCTGCACCAACACAAGTGCGAAAAGTGGATTTTCAACACTAACACAAGTGTGAAAAGTGGGTTTTCAACACTAACACAAGTGCGAAAATTGGTTTCCTTCATTAACACAAGTGCGAAAAGTGGTTTTTCAACACTAACACAAGTGCGAAAAGTGTTTTTTCAACACTAACACAAGTGCGAAAAGTGGTTTTTCCACACTAATACAAGTGCAAAAGTGGTTTCCTGCACCAACACAAGTGCGAAAAGTGGTTTTTCAACACTAACACAAGTCCGAAAAGTGTTTTTTCAACACTAACACAAGTGCGAAAAGTGGTTTCCCACACTAATACAAGTGCAAAAGTGGTTTCCTGCACTAACACAAGTGCGAAAAGTGGTTTTTCAACACTAACACAAGTGCAAAATGTGTTTTTTCAACACTATCACAAGTGCAAAAAGTGTTTTTCCCACACTAATACAAGTGCAAAAGTGGTTTCCTGCACCAACACAAGTGCGAAAAGTGGTTTTTCAACACTAACACAAGTGCGAAAAGTGGTTTTTCAACACTATCACAAGTGCAAAAAGTGTTTTTTTCCACACTAATACAAGTGCAAAAGTGGTTTTCTGCACCAACACAAGTGCGAAAAGTGGTTTTTCAACACTAACACAAGTGCGAAAAGTGGTTTCCGTCACTAACACAAGTCGAAAAGTGGTTTTTCAACACTAACACAAGTGCGAAAAGTGGTTTTTCAACACTAACACAAGTGCGAAAAGTGGTTTTTCCACACTAATACAAGTGCAAAAGTGGTTTCCTGCACCAACACAAGTGCGAAAAGTGGTTTTTCAACACTAACACAAGTGCAAAAAGTGGTTTTTCAACACTATCACAAGTGCAAAAAGTGTTTTTTCCACACTAATACAAGAGCAAAAGGGGTTTTCCTGCACCAACACAAGTGCGAAAAGTGGATTTACAACACTAACACAAGTGCGAAAAGTGGGTTTTCAACACTAACACAAGTGCGAAAAGTGGTTTCCTTCACTAACACAAGTGCGAAAAGTGTTTTTTCAACACTGACACAAGTGCGAAAAGTGGTTTTTCAACACTGACACAAGTGCGAACAGTGGTTTTTCAACACTAATACAAGTGCAAAAGTGGTTTCCTGCACCAACACAAGTGCGAAAAGTGGTTTTTCATCACTAACACAAGTGCGAAAAGTGGATTTTCAACACTAACACAAGTGCGAAAAGTGGTTTTTCAACACTAACACAAGTGCGAAAAGTGGTTTTTCCACACTAATACAAGTGCAAAATTGGTTTCCTGCACCAACACAAGTGTGAAAAGTGGTTTTTCAACACTAACACAAGTGCAAAAAGTGTTTTTTCAACACTATAACAAGTGCAAAAGTGTTTTTTCCACACTAATACAAGTGCAAAAGTGGTTTCCTGCACCAACACAAGTGCGAAAAGTGGTTTTTCAACACTAACACAAGTGCGAAAAGTGGTTTTTCCACACTAATACAAGTGCAAAAGTGGTTTCCTGCACCAACACAAGTGCGAAAAGTGGTTTTTCAACACTAACACAAGTGCGAAAAGTGGTTTTTCCACACTACTACAAGTGCAAAAGTGGTTTCCTGCACCAACACAAGTGCGAAAAGTGGTTTTTCAACACTAACACAAGTGCGAAAAGTGGTTTTTCAACACTAACACAATGCGAAAAGTGGTTTTCCCACACTAATACAAGTGGAAAAGTGGTTTCCTGCAACAACACAAGTGCGAAAAGTGGTTTTTCAACACAAACACAAGTGCGAAAAGTGGTTTTTCAACACTAACACAAGTGCGAAAAGTGGTTTTTCAACACTAACACAAATGCGAAAAGTGGTTTTTCAACACTAACACAAGTGCGAAAAGTGGTTTTTCCACACTAATACAAGTGCAAAAGTGGTTTTTCAACACTAACACAAGTGCGAAAAGTGGGTTTTCAACACTAACATAAGTGCGAAAAGTGGTTTTTCAACACTATCACAAGTGCAAAAAGTGTTTTTCCACACTAATACAAGTGGAAAAGTGGTTTCCTGCACCAACACAAGTGCGAAAAGTGGTTTTTCAACACTAACACAAGTGTGAAAAGTGGTTTTTCAACACTAACACAAATGCGAAAAGTGGTTTTTCAACACTAACACAAGTGCGAAAAGTGGTTTTCCACACTAATACAAGTGCAAAAGTGGTTTTTCAACACTAACACAAGTGTGAAAAGTGGGTTTTCAACACTAACATAAGTGCGAAAAGTGGTTTTTCAACACTATCACAAGTGCAAAAAGTGTTTTTTCCACACGAATACAAGTGCAAAAGTGGTTTCCTGCACCAACACAAGTGCGAAAAGTGGTTTTTCAACATTAACACAAGTGCGAAAAGTGGGTTTTCAACACTAACACAAGTGCGAAAAGTGGTTTTTCCACAATAATACAAGTGCAAAAGTGGTTTCCTGCACCAACACAAGTGCAAAAAGTGGTTTTTCAACACTAACACAAGTGCAAAAAGTGGTTTTTCAACACTATCACAAGTGCAAAAAGTGTTTTTTCCACAATAATACAAGTGCGAAAAGTGGTTTCCTTCACTAACACATGTGCGAAAAGTAGTTTTTCAACACTAACACAAGTGCGAAAAGTGGTTTTTCAACACTAACACAAGTGCGAAAAGTGGTTTTTCAACACTATCACAAGTGCAAAAAGTGTTTTTTTCACACTAATACAAGTGCAAAAGTGGTTTCCTGCACCAACACAAGTGCGAAAAGTGGTTTTTCATCACTAACACAAGTGCGAAAAGTGGTTTTTCAACACTATCACAAGTGCAAAAAGTGTTTTTTCCACACTAATACAAGTGCAAAAGTGGTTTCCTGCACCAACACAAGTGCGAAAAGTGGATTTTCAACACTAACACAAGTGTGAAAAGTGGGTTTTCAACACTAACACAAGTGCGAAAATTGGTTTCCTTCATTAACACAAGTGCGAAAAGTGGTTTTTCAACACTAACACAAGTGCGAAAAGTGGTTTTTCAACACTAACACAAGTGCGAAAAGTGGTTTTTCCACACTAATACAAGTGCAAAAGTGGTTTCCTGCACCAACACAAGTGCGAAAAGTGGTTTTTCAACACTAACACAAGTCCGAAAAGTGTTTTTTCAACACTAACACAAGTGCGAAAAGTGGTTTTTCCACACTAATACAAGTGCAAAAGTGGTTTCCTGCACTAACACAAGTGCGAAAAGTGGTTTTTCAACACTAACACAAGTGCAAAATGTGTTTTTTCAACACTATCACAAGTGCAAAAAGTGTTTTTCCCACACTAATACAAGTGCAAAAGTGGTTTCCTGCACCAACACAAGTGCGAAAAGTGGTTTTTCAACACTAACACAAGTGCGAAAAGTGGTTTTTCAACACTATCACAAGTGCAAAAAGTGTTTTTTTCCACACTAATACAAGTGCAAAAGTGGTTTTCTGCACCAACACAAGTGCGAAAAGTGGTTTTTCAACACTAACACAAGTGCGAAAAGTGGTTTCCGTCACTAACACAAGTCGAAAAGTGGTTTTTCAACACTAACACAAGTGCGAAAAGTGGTTTTTCAACACTAACACAAGTGCGAAAAGTGGTTTTTCCACACTAATACAAGTGCAAAAGTGGTTTCCTGCACCAACACAAGTGCGAAAAGTGGTTTTTCAACACTAACACAAGTGCAAAAAGTGGTTTTTCAACACTATCACAAGTGCAAAAAGTGTTTTTTCCACACTAATACAAGAGCAAAAGGGGTTTTCCTGCACCAACACAAGTGCGAAAAGTGGATTTACAACACTAACACAAGTGCGAAAAGTGGGTTTTCAACACTAACACAAGTGCGAAAAGTGGTTTCCTTCACTAACACAAGTGCGAAAAGTGTTTTTTCAACACTGACACAAGTGCGAAAAGTGGTTTTTCAACACTGACACAAGTGCGAACAGTGGTTTTTCAACACTATCACAAGTGCAAAAAGTGTTTTTTCCACACTAATACAAGTGCAAAAGTGGTTTCCTGCACCAACACAA
This sequence comes from Myxine glutinosa, assembly GCF_964187855.1. Classification (NCBI taxonomy): domain Eukaryota; kingdom Metazoa; phylum Chordata; class Myxini; order Myxiniformes; family Myxinidae; genus Myxine; species Myxine glutinosa. The sequence goes on from NC_136264.1 coordinate 104,642,464, forward strand.
GTGCGAAAAGTGGTTTTTCATCACTAACACAAGTGCGAAAAGTGGTTTTTCGACACTATCGCAAGTGCAAAAAGTGTTTTTTCCACACTAATACAAGTGCAAAAGTGGTTTCCTGCACCAATACAAGTGCGAAAAGTGGATTTTCAACACTAACACAAGTGCGAAAAGTGGGTTTTCAACACTAACACAAGTGCGAAAAGTGGTTTCCTTCACTAACACAAGGGCGAAAAGTGGTTTTTCAACACTAACACAAGTGCGAAAAGTGGTTTTTCAACACTAACACAAGTGCGAAAAGTGGTTTTTCCACACTAATACAAGTGCAAAATTGGTTTCCTGCACCAACACAAGTGCGAAAAGTGGTTTTTCAACACTAACACAAGTGCAAAAAGTGTTTTTTCAACACTATAACAAGTGCAAAAGTGTTTTTTCCACACTAATACAAGTGCAAAAGTGGTTTCCTGCACCAACACAAGTGCGAAAAGTGGTTTTTCAACACTAACACAAGTGCGAAAAGTGGTTTTCCACACTAATACAAGTGCAAAAGTGGTTTCCTGCACCAACACAAGTGCGAAAAGTGGTTTTTCAACACTAACACAAGTGCGAAAAGTGGTTTTTCCACACTACTACAAGTGCAAAAGTGGTTTCCTGCACCAACACAAGTGCGAAAAGTGGTTTTTCAACACTAACACAAGTGCGAAAAGTGGTTTTTCCACACTAATACAAGTGCAAAAGTGGTTTCCTGCACTAACACAAGTGCGAAAAGTGGTTTTTCAACACTAACACAAGTGCAAAATGTGTTTTTTCAACACTATCACAAGTGCAAAAAGTGTTTTTCCTACACTAATACAAGTGCAAAAGTGGTTTCCTGCACCAACACAGGTGCGAAAAGTGGTTTTTCAACACTAACACAAGTGCGAAAAGTGGTTTTTCAACACTATCACAAGTGCAAAAAGTGTTTTTTTCCACACTAATACAAGTGCAAAAGTGGTTTCCTGCACCAACACAAGTGCGAAAAGTGGTTTTTCAACACTAACACAAGTGCGAAAAGTGGTTTCCGTCACTAACACAAGTGCGAAAAGTGGTTTTTCAACACTGACACAAGTGCGAAAAGTGGTTTTTCAACACTGACACAAGTGCGAAAAGTGGTTTTTCAACACTGACACAAGTGCGAAAAGTGGTTTTTCAACACTGACACAAGTGCGAAAAGTGGTTTTTCAACACTATCACAAGTGCAAAAAGTGTTTTTTCCACACTAATACAAGTGCAAAAGTGGTTTCCTGCACCAACACAAGTGCGAAAAGTGGATTTTCAACACTAACACAAGTGCGAAAAGTGGTTTTTCAACACTAACACAAGTGCGAAAAGTGGTTTTTCCACACTAATACAAGTGCAAAATTGGTTTCCTGCACCAACACAAGTGTGAAAAGTGGTTTTTCAACACTAACACAAGTGCAAAAAGTGTTTTTTCGACACTATAACAAGTGCAAAAGTGTTTTTTCCACACTAATACAAGTGCAAAAGTGGTTTCCTGCACCAACACAAGTGCGAAAAGTGGTTTTTCAACACTAACACAAGTGCGAAAAGTGGTTTTTCCACACTAATACAAGTGCAAAAGTGGTTTCCTGCACCAACACAAGTGCGAAAAGTGGTTTTTCAACACTAACACAAGTGCGAAAAGTGGTTTTTCCACACTACTACAAGCGCAAAAGTGGTTTCCTGCACCAACACAAGTGCGAAAAGTGGTTTTTCAACACTAACACAAGTGCGAAAAGTGGTTTTTCAACACTAACACAATGCGAAAAGTGGTTTTCCCACACTAATACAAGTGGAAAACTGGTTTCCTGCAACAACACAAGTGCGAAAAGTGGTTTTTCAACACTAACACAAGTGCGAAAAGTGGTTTTTCAACACTAACACAAGTGCGAAAAGTGGTTTTTCAACACTAACACAAATGCGAAAAGTGGTTTTTCAACACTAACACAAGTGCGAAAAGTGGTTTTTCCACACTAATACAAGTGCAAAAGTGGTTTTTCAACACTAACACAAGTGCGAAAAGTGGGTTTTCAACACTAACATAAGTGCGAAAAGTGGTTTTTCAACACTATCACAAGTGCAAAAAGTGTTTTTTCCACACTAATACAAGTGGAAAAGTGGTTTCCTGCACCAACACAAGTGCGAAAAGTGGTTTTTCAACACTAACACAAGTGCGAAAAGTGGTTTTTCAACACTAACACAAATGCGAAAAGTGGTTTTTCAACACTAACACAAGTGCGAAAAGTGGTTTTTCCACACTAATACAAGTGCAAAAGTGGTTTTTCAACACTAACACAAGTGCGAAAAGTGGGTTTTCAACACTAACATAAGTGCGAAAAGTGGTTTTTCAACACTATCACAAGTGCAAAAAGTGTTTTTTCCACACGAATACAAGTGCAAAAGTGGTTTCCTGCACCAACACAAGTGCGAAAAGTTGTTTTTCAACATTAACACAAGTGCGAAAAGTGGGTTTTCAACACTAACACAAGTGCGAAAAGTGGTTTTTCCACAATAATACAAGTGCAAAAGTGGTTTCCTGCACCAACACAAGTGCAAAAAGTGGTTTTTCAACACTAACACAAGTGCAAAAAGTGGTTTTTCAACACTATCACAAGTGCAAAAAGTGTTTTTTCCACAATAATACAAGTGCGAAAAGTGGTTTCCTTCACTAACACATGTGCGAAAAGTAGTTTTTCAACACTAACACAAGTGCGAAAAGTGGTTTTTCAACACTAACACAAGTGCGAAAAGTGGTTTTTCAACACTATCAAAAGTGCAAAAAGTGTTTTTTCCACACTAATACAAGTGCAAAAGTGGTTTCCTGCACCAACACAAGTGCGAAAAGTGGTTTTTCATCACTAACACAAGTGCGAAAAGTGGTTTTTCAACACTATCACAAGTGCAAAAAGTGTTTTTTCCACACTAATACAAGTGCAAAAGTGGTTTCCTGCACCAACACAAGTGCGAAAAGTGGATTTTCAACACTAACACAAGTGTGAAAAGTGGGTTTTCAACACTAACACAAGTGCGAAAATTGGTTTCCTTCATTAACACAAGTGCGAAAAGTGGTTTTTCAACACTAACACAAGTGCGAAAAGTGGTTTTTCAACATTAACACAAGTGCGAAAAGTGGTTTTTCCACACTAATACAAGTGCAAAAGTGGTTTCCTGCACCAACACAAGTGCGAAAAGTGGTTTTTCAACACTAACACAAGTCCGAAAAGTGTTTTTTCAACACTAACACAAGTGCGAAAAGTGGTTTTTCCACACTAATACAAGTGCAAAAGTGGTTTCCTGCACTAACACAAGTGCGAAAAGTGGTTTTTCAACACTATCACAAGTGCAAAAAGTGTTTTTTCCACAATAATACAAGTGCGAAAAGTGGTTTCCTTCACTAACACATGTGCGAAAAGTAGTTTTTCAACACTAACACAAGTGCGAAAAGTGGTTTTTCAACACTAACACAAGTGCGAAAAGTGGTTTTTCAACACTATCACAAGTGCAAAAAGTGTTTTTTCCACACTAATACAAGTGCAAAAGTGGTTTCCTGCACCAACACAAGTGCGAAAAGTGGTTTTTCATCACTAACACAAGTGCGAAAAGTGGTTTTTCAACACTATCACAAGTGCAAAAAGTGTTTTTTCCACACTAATACAAGTGCAAAAGTGGTTTCCTGCACCAACACAAGTGCGAAAAGTGGATTTTCAACACTAACACAAGTGTGAAAAGTGGGTTTTCAACACTAACACAAGTGCGAAAATTGGTTTCCTTCATTAACACAAGTGCGAAAAGTGGTTTTTCAACACTAACACAAGTGCGAAAAGTGGTTTTTCAACACTAACACAAGTGCGAAAAGTGGTTTTTCCACACTAATACAAGTGCAAAAGTGGTTTCCTGCACCAACACAAGTGCGAAAAGTGGTTTTTCAACACTAACACAAGTCCGAAAAGTGTTTTTTCAACACTAACACAAGTGCGAAAAGTGGTTTTTCCACACTAATACAAGTGCAAAAGTGGTTTCCTGCACTAACACAAGTGCGAAAAGTGGTTTTTCAACACTAACACAAGTGCAAAATGTGTTTTTTCAACACTATCACAAGTGCAAAAAGTGTTTTTCCCACACTAATACAAGTGCAAAAGTGGTTTCCTGCACCAACACAAGTGCGAAAAGTGGTTTTTCAACACTAACACAAGTGCGAAAAGTGGTTTTTCAACACTATCACAAGTGCAAAAAGTGTTTTTTTCCACACTAATACAAGTGCAAAAGTGGTTTTCTGCACCAACACAAGTGCGAAAAGTGGTTTTTCAACACTAACACAAGTGCGAAAAGTGGTTTCCGTCACTAACACAAGTCGAAAAGTGGTTTTTCAACACTAACACAAGTGCGAAAAGTGGTTTTTCAACACTAACACAAGTGCGAAAAGTGGTTTTTCCACACTAATACAAGTGCAAAAGTGGTTTCCTGCACCAACACAAGTGCGAAAAGTGGTTTTTCAACACTAACACAAGTGCAAAAAGTGGTTTTTCAACACTATCACAAGTGCAAAAAGTGTTTTTTCCACACTAATACAAGAGCAAAAGGGGTTTTCCTGCACCAACACAAGTGCGAAAAGTGGATTTACAACACTAACACAAGTGCGAAAAGTGGGTTTTCAACACTAACACAAGTGCGAAAAGTGGTTTCCTTCACTAACACAAGTGCGAAAAGTGTTTTTTCAACACTGACACAAGTGCGAAAAGTGGTTTTTCAACACTGACACAAGTGCGAACAGTGGTTTTTCAACACTATCACAAGTGCAAAAAGTGTTTTTTCCACACTAATACAAGTGCAAAAGTGGTTTCCTGCACCAACACAAGTGCGAAAAGTGGTTTTTCATCACTAACACAAGTGCGAAAAGTGGTTTTTCGACACTATCGCAAGTGCAAAAAGTGTTTTTTCCACACTAATACAAGTGCAAAAGTGGTTTCCTGCACCAATACAAGTGCGAAAAGTGGATTTTCAACACTAACACAAGTGCGAAAAGTGGGTTTTCAACACTAACACAAGTGCGAAAAGTGGTTTCCTTCACTAACACAAGGGCGAAAAGTGGTTTTTCAACACTAACACAAGTGCGAAAAGTGGTTTTTCAACACTAACACAAGTGCGAAAAGTGGTTTTTCCACACTAATACAAGTGCAAAATTGGTTTCCTGCACCAACACAAGTGCGAAAAGTGGGTTTTCAACACTAACACAAGTGCAAAAAGTGTTTTTTCAACACTATAACAAGTGCAAAAGTGTTTTTTCCACACTAATACAAGTGCAAAAGTGGTTTCCTGCACCAACACAAGTGCGAAAAGTGGTTTTTCAACACTAACACAAGTGCGAAAAGTGGTTTTTCCACACTAATACAAGTGCAAAAGTGGTTTCCTGCACCAACACAAGTGCGAAAAGTGGTTTTTCAACACTAACACAAGTGCGAAAAGTGGTTTTTCCACACTACTACAAGTGCAAAAGTGGTTTCCTGCACCAACACAAGTGCGAAAAGTGGTTTTTCAACACTAACACAAGTGCGAAAAGTGGTTTTTCCACACTAATACAAGTGCAAAAGTGGTTTCCTGCTCTAACACAAGTGCGAAAAGTGGTTTTTCAACACTAACACAAGTGCAAAATGTGTTTTTTCAACACTATCACAAGTGCAAAAAGTGTTTTTCCTACACTAATACAAGTGCAAAAGTGGTTTCCTGCACCAACACAGGTGCGAAAAGTGGTTTTTCAACACTAACACAAGTGCGAAAAGTGGTTTTTCAACACTATCACAAGTGCAAAAAGTGTTTTTTTCCACACTAATACAAGTGCAAAAGTGGTTTCCTGCACCAACACAAGTGCGAAAAGTGGTTTTTCAACACTAACACAAGTGCGAAAAGTGGTTTCCGTCACTAACACAAGTGCGAAAAGTGGTTTTTCAACACTGACACAAGTGCGAAAAGTGGTTTTTCAACACTGACACAAGTGCGAAAAGTGGTTTTTCAACACTGACACAAGTGCGAAAAGTGGTTTTTCAACACTGACACAAGTGCGAAAAGTGGTTTTTCAACACTATCACAAGTGCAAAAAGTGTTTTTTCCACACTAATACAAGTGCAAAAGTGGTTTCCTGCACCAACACAAGTGCGAAAAGTGGTTTTTCATCACTAACACAAGTGCGAAAAGTGGTTTTTCGACACTATCACAAGTGCGAAAAGTGGTTTTTCGACACTATCACAAGTGCAAAAAGTGTTTTTTCCACACTAATACAAGTGCAAAAGTGGTTTCCTGCACCAACACAAGTGCGAAAAGTGGATTTTCAACACTAACACAAGTGCGAAAAGTGGTTTTTCAACACTAACACAAGTGCGAAAAGTGGTTTTTCCACACTAATACAAGTGCAAAATTGGTTTCCTGCACCAACACAAGTGTGAAAAGTGGTTTTTCAACACTAACACAAGTGCAAAAAGTGTTTTTTCAACACTATAACAAGTGCAAAAGTGTTTTTTCCACACTAATACAAGTGCAAAAGTGGTTTCCTGCACCAACACAAGTGCGAAAAGTGGTTTTTCAACACTAACACAAGTGCGAAAAGTGGTTTTTCCACACTAATACAAGTGCAAAAGTGGTTTCCTGCACCAACACAAGTGCGAAAAGTGGTTTTTCAACACTAACACAAGTGCGAAAAGTGGTTTTTCCACACTACTACAAGTGCAAAAGTGGTTTCCTGCACCAACACAAGTGCGAAAAGTGGTTTTTCAACACTAACACAAGTGCGAAAAGTGGTTTTTCAACACTAACACAATGCGAAAAGTGGTTTTCCCACACTAATACAAGTGGAAAACTGGTTTCCTGCAACAACACAAGTGCGAAAAGTGGTTTTTCAACACTAACACAAGTGCGAAAAGTGGTTTTTCAACACTAACACAAGTGCGAAAAGTGGTTTTTCAACACTAACACAAATGCGAAAAGTGGTTTTTCAACACTAACACAAGTGCGAAAAGTGGTTTTTCCACACTAATACAAGTGCAAAAGTGGTTTTTCAACACTAACACAAGTGCGAAAGTGGTTTCCTGCACCAACACAAGTGCGAAAAGTGGGTTTTCAACACTAACACAAGTGCGAAAAGTGGTTTTTCCACACTACTACAAGTGCAAAAGTGGTTTCCTGCACCAACACAAGTGCGAAAAGTGGTTTTTCAACACTAACACAAGTGCGAAAAGTGGTTTTTCAACACTAACACAATGCGAAAAGTGGTTTTCCCACACTAATACAAGTGGAAAACTGGTTTCCTGCAACAACACAAGTGCGAAAAGTGGTTTTTCAACACTAACACAAGTGCGAAAAGTGGTTTTTCAACACTAACACAAGTGCGAAAAGTGGTTTTTCAACACTAACACAAATGCGAAAAGTGGTTTTTCAACACTAACACAAGTGCGAAAAGTGGTTTTTCAACACTAACACAAGTGCGAAAAGTGGTTTTTCAACACTAACACAAATGCGAAAAGTGGTTTTTCAACACTAACACAAGTGCGAAAAGTGGTTTTTCCACACTAATACAAGTGCAAAAGTGGTTTTTCAACACTAACACAAGTGCGAAAGTGGTTTCCTGCACCAACACAAGTGCGAAAAGTGGTTTTTCAACACTAACACAAGTGCGAAAAGTGGTTTTTCCACACTACTACAAGTGCAAAAGTGGTTTCCTGCACCAACACAAGTGCGAAAAGTGGTTTTTCAACACTAACACAAGTGCGAAAAGTGGTTTTTCAACACTAACACAATGCGAAAAGTGGTTTTCCCACACTAATACAAGTGGAAAACTGGTTTCCTGCAACAACACAAGTGCGAAAAGTGGTTTTTCAACACTAACACAAGTGCGAAAAGTGGTTTTTCAACACTAACACAAGTGCGAAAAGTGGTTTTTCAACACTAACACAAATGCGAAAAGTGGTTTTTCAACACTAACACAAGTGCGAAAAGTGGTTTTTCAACACTAACACAAGTGCGAAAAGTGGTTTTTCAACACTAACACAAATGCGAAAAGTGGTTTTTCAACACTAACACAAGTGCGAAAAGTGGTTTTTCAACACTAACACAAGTGCGAAAAGTGGTTTTTCAACACTAACACAAATGCGAAAAGTGGTTTTTCAACACTAACACAAGTGCGAAAAGTGGTTTTTCCACACTAATACAAGTGCAAAAGTGGTTTTTCAACACTAACACAAGTGCGAAAGTGGTTTCCTGCACCAACACAAGTGCGAAAAGTGGTTTTTCAACACTAACACAAGTGCGAAAAGTGGTTTTTCCACACTACTACAAGTGCAAAAGTGGTTTCCTGCACCAACACAAGTGCGAAAAGTGGTTTTTCAACACTAACACAAGTGCGAAAAGTGGTTTTTCAACACTAACACAATGCGAAAAGTGGTTTTCCCACACTAATACAAGTGGAAAACTGGTTTCCTGCAACAACACAAGTGCGAAAAGTGGTTTTTCAACACTAACACAAGTGCGAAAAGTGGTTTTTCAACACTAACACAAGTGCGAAAAGTGGTTTTTCAACACTAACACAAATGCGAAAAGTGGTTTTTCAACACTAACACAAGTGCGAAAAGTGGTTTTTCAACACTAACACAAGTGCGAAAAGTGGTTTTTCCACACTAATACAAGTGCAAAAGTGGTTTTTCAACACTAACACAAGTGCGAAAAGTGGGTTTTCAACACTAACATAAGTGCGAAAAGTGGTTTTTCAACACTATCACAAGTGCAAAAAGTGTTTTTTCCACACTAATACAAGTGGAAAAGTGGTTTCCTGCACCAACACAAGTGCGAAAAGTGGTTTTTCAACACTAACACAAGTGCGAAAAGTGGTTTTTCAACACTAACACAAATGCGAAAAGTGGTTTTTCAACACTAACACAAGTGCGAAAAGTGGTTTTTCCACACTAATACAAGTGCAAAAGTGGTTTTTCAACACTAACACAAGTGCGAAAAGTGGGTTTTCAACACTAACATAAGTGCGAAAAGTGGTTTTTCAACACTATCACAAGTGCAAAAAGTGTTTTTTCCACACGAATACAAGTGCAAAAGTGGTTTCCTGCACCAACACAAGTGCGAAAAGTTGTTTTTCAACATTAACACAAGTGCGAAAAGTGGGTTTTCAACACTAACACAAGTGCGAAAAGTGGTTTTTCCACAATAATACAAGTGCAAAAGTGGTTTCCTGCACCAACACAAGTGCAAAAAGTGGTTTTTCAACACTAACACAAGTGCAAAAAGTGGTTTTTCAACACTATCACAAGTGCAAAAAGTGTTTTTTCCACAATAATACAAGTGCGAAAAGTGGTTTCCTTCACTAACACATGTGCGAAAAGTAGTTTTTCAACACTAACACAAGTGCGAAAAGTGGTTTTTCAACACTAACACAAGTGCGAAAAGTGGTTTTTCAACACTATCAAAAGTGCAAAAAGTGTTTTTTCCACACTAATACAAGTGCAAAAGTGGTTTCCTGCACCAACACAAGTGCGAAAAGTGGTTTTTCATCACTAACACAAGTGCGAAAAGTGGTTTTTCAACACTATCACAAGTGCAAAAAGTGTTTTTTCCACACTAATACAAGTGCAAAAGTGGTTTCCTGCACCAACACAAGTGCGAAAAGTGGTTTTTCAACACTAACACAAGTGCGAAAAGTGGTTTTTCCACACTAATACAAGTGCAAAAGTGGTTTCCTGCACCAACACAAGTGCGAAAAGTGGTTTTTCAACACTAACACAAGTGCGAAAAGTGGTTTTTCCACACTACTACAAGTGCAAAAGTGGTTTCCTGCACCAACACAAGTGCGAAAAGTGGTTTTTCAACACTAACACAAGTGCGAAAAGTGGTTTTTCAACACTAACACAATGCGAAAAGTGGTTTTCCCACACTAATACAAGTGGAAAACTGGTTTCCTGCAACAACACAAGTGCGAAAAGTGGTTTTTCAACACTAACACAAGTGCGAAAAGTGGTTTTTCAACACTAACACAAGTGCGAAAAGTGGTTTTTCAACACTAACACAAATGCGAAAAGTGGTTTTTCAACACTAACACAAGTGCGAAAAGTGGTTTTTCCACACTAATACAAGTGCAAAAGTGGTTTTTCAACACTAACACAAGTGCGAAAGTGGTTTCCTGCACCAACACAAGTGCGAAAAGTGGGTTTTCAACACTAACACAAGTGCGAAAAGTGGTTTTTCCACACTACTACAAGTGCAAAAGTGGTTTCCTGCACCAACACAAGTGCGAAAAGTGGTTTTTCAACACTAACACAAGTGCGAAAAGTGGTTTTTCAACACTAACACAATGCGAAAAGTGGTTTTCCCACACTAATACAAGTGGAAAACTGGTTTCCTGCAACAACACAAGTGCGAAAAGTGGTTTTTCAACACTAACACAAGTGCGAAAAGTGGTTTTTCAACACTAACACAAGTGCGAAAAGTGGTTTTTCAACACTAACACAAATGCGAAAAGTGGTTTTTCAACACTAACACAAGTGCGAAAAGTGGTTTTTCAACACTAACACAAGTGCGAAAAGTGGTTTTTCAACACTAACACAAATGCGAAAAGTGGTTTTTCAACACTAACACAAGTGCGAAAAGTGGTTTTTCCACACTAATACAAGTGCAAAAGTGGTTTCCTGCACCAACACAAGTGCGAAAAGTGGTTTTTCAACACTAACACAAGTGCGAAAAGTGGTTTTTCCACACTACTACAAGTGCAAAAGTGGTTTCCTGCACCAACACAAGTGCGAAAAGTGGTTTTTCAACACTAACACAAGTGCGAAAAGTGGTTTTTCCACACTACTACAAGTGCAAAAGTGGTTTCCTGCACCAACACAAGTGCGAAAAGTGGTTTTTCAACACTAACACAAGTGCGAAAAGTGGTTTTTCAACACTAACACAATGCGAAAAGTGGTTTTCCCACACTAATACAAGTGGAAAACTGGTTTCCTGCAACAACACAAGTGCGAAAAGTGGTTTTTCAACACTAACACAAGTGCGAAAAGTGGTTTTTCAACACTAACACAAGTGCGAAAAGTGGTTTTTCAACACTAACACAAATGCGAAAAGTGGTTTTTCAACACTAACACAAGTGCGAAAAGTGGTTTTTCCACACTAATACAAGTGCAAAAGTGGTTTTTCAACACTAACACAAGTGCGAAAGTGGTTTCCTGCACCAACACAAGTGCGAAAAGTGGTTTTTCAACACTAACACAAATGCGAAAAGTGGTTTTTCAACACTAACACAAGTGCGAAAAGTGGTTTTTCAACACTAACACAAGTGCGAAAAGTGGTTTTTCAACACTAACACAAATGCGAAAAGTGGTTTTTCAACACTAACACAAGTGCGAAAAGTGGTTTTTCCACACTAATACAAGTGCAAAAGTGGTTTCCTGCACCAACACAAGTGCGAAAAGTGGTTTTTCAACACTAACACAAGTGCGAAAAGTGGTTTTTCCACACTAATACAAGTGCAAAAGTGGTTTCCTGCACCAACACAAGTGCGAAAAGTGGTTTTTCAACACTAACACAAGTGCGAAAAGTGGTTTTTCCACACTACTACAAGTGCAAAAGTGGTTTCCTGCACCAACACAAGTGCGAAAAGTGGTTTTTCAACACTAACACAAGTGCGAAAAGTGGTTTTTCAACACTAACACAATGCGAAAAGTGGTTTTCCCACACTAATACAAGTGGAAAACTGGTTTCCTGCAACAACACAAGTGCGAAAAGTGGTTTTTCAACACTAACACAAGTGCGAAAAGTGGTTTTTCAACACTAACACAAGTGCGAAAAGTGGTTTTTCAACACTAACACAAATGCGAAAAGTGGTTTTTCAACACTAACACAAGTGCGAAAAGTGGTTTTTCCACACTAATACAAGTGCAAAAGTGGTTTTTCAACACTAACACAAGTGCGAAAGTGGTTTCCTGCACCAACACAAGTGCGAAAAGTGGGTTTTCAACACTAACACAAGTGCGAAAAGTGGTTTTTCCACACTACTACAAGTGCAAAAGTGGTTTCCTGCACCAACACAAGTGCGAAAAGTGGTTTTTCAACACTAACACAAGTGCGAAAAGTGGTTTTTCAACACTAACACAATGCGAAAAGTGGTTTTCCCACACTAATACAAGTGGAAAACTGGTTTCCTGCAACAACACAAGTGCGAAAAGTGGTTTTTCAACACTAACACAAGTGCGAAAAGTGGTTTTTCAACACTAACACAAGTGCGAAAAGTGGTTTTTCAACACTAACACAAATGCGAAAAGTGGTTTTTCAACACTAACACAAGTGCGAAAAGTGGTTTTTCAACACTAACACAAGTGCGAAAAGTGGTTTTTCAACACTAACACAAATGCGAAAAGTGGTTTTTCAACACTAACACAAGTGCGAAAAGTGGTTTTTCCACACTAATACAAGTGCAAAAGTGGTTTTTCAACACTAACACAAGTGCGAAAGTGGTTTCCTGCACCAACACAAGTGCGAAAAGTGGTTTTTCAACACTAACACAAGTGCGAAAAGTGGTTTTTCCACACTACTACAAGTGCAAAAGTGGTTTCCTGCACCAACACAAGTGCGAAAAGTGGTTTTTCAACACTAACACAAGTGCGAAAAGTGGTTTTTCAACACTAACACAATGCGAAAAGTGGTTTTCCCACACTAATACAAGTGGAAAACTGGTTTCCTGCAACAACACAAGTGCGAAAAGTGGTTTTTCAACACTAACACAAGTGCGAAAAGTGGTTTTTCAACACTAACACAAGTGCGAAAAGTGGTTTTTCAACACTAACACAAATGCGAAAAGTGGTTTTTCAACACTAACACAAGTGCGAAAAGTGGTTTTTCAACACTAACACAAGTGCGAAAAGTGGTTTTTCCACACTAATACAAGTGCAAAAGTGGTTTTTCAACACTAACACAAGTGCGAAAAGTGGGTTTTCAACACTAACATAAGTGCGAAAAGTGGTTTTTCAACACTATCACAAGTGCAAAAAGTGTTTTTTCCACACTAATACAAGTGGAAAAGTGGTTTCCTGCACCAACACAAGTGCGAAAAGTGGTTTTTCAACACTAACACAAGTGCGAAAAGTGGTTTTTCAACACTAACACAAATGCGAAAAGTGGTTTTTCAACACTAACACAAGTGCGAAAAGTGGTTTTTCCACACTAATACAAGTGCAAAAGTGGTTTTTCAACACTAACACAAGTGCGAAAAGTGGGTTTTCAACACTAACATAAGTGCGAAAAGTGGTTTTTCAACACTATCACAAGTGCAAAAAGTGTTTTTTCCACACGAATACAAGTGCAAAAGTGGTTTCCTGCACCAACACAAGTGCGAAAAGTTGTTTTTCAACATTAACACAAGTGCGAAAAGTGGGTTTTCAACACTAACACAAGTGCGAAAAGTGGTTTTTCCACAATAATACAAGTGCAAAAGTGGTTTCCTGCACCAACACAAGTGCAAAAAGTGGTTTTTCAACACTAACACAAGTGCAAAAAGTGGTTTTTCAACACTATCACAAGTGCAAAAAGTGTTTTTTCCACAATAATACAAGTGCGAAAAGTGGTTTCCTTCACTAACACATGTGCGAAAAGTAGTTTTTCAACACTAACACAAGTGCGAAAAGTGGTTTTTCAACACTAACACAAGTGCGAAAAGTGGTTTTTCAACACTATCAAAAGTGCAAAAAGTGTTTTTTCCACACTAATACAAGTGCAAAAGTGGTTTCCTGCACCAACACAAGTGCGAAAAGTGGTTTTTCATCACTAACACAAGTGCGAAAAGTGGTTTTTCAACACTATCACAAGTGCAAAAAGTGTTTTTTCCACACTAATACAAGTGCAAAAGTGGTTTCCTGCACCAACACAAGTGCGAAAAGTGGATTTTCAACACTAACACAAGTGTGAAAAGTGGGTTTTCAACACTAACACAAGTGCGAAAATTGGTTTCCTTCATTAACACAAGTGCGAAAAGTGGTTTTTCAACACTAACACAAGTGCGAAAAGTGGTTTTTCAACATTAACACAAGTGCGAAAAGTGGTTTTTCCACACTAATACAAGTGCAAAAGTGGTTTCCTGCACCAACACAAGTGCGAAAAGTGGTTTTTCAACACTAACACAAGTCCGAAAAGTGTTTTTTCAACACTAACACAAGTGCAAAATGTGTTTTTTCAACACTATCACAAGTGCAAAAAGTGTTTTTCCTACACTAATACAAGTGCAAAAGTGGTTTCCTGCACCAACACAGGTGCGAAAAGTGGTTTTTCAACACTAACACAAGTGCGAAAAGTGGTTTTTCAACACTATCACAAGTGCAAAAAGTGTTTTTTTCCACACTAATACAAGTGCAAAAGTGGTTTCCTGCACCAACACAAGTGCGAAAAGTGGTTTTTCAACACTAACACAAGTGCGAAAAGTGGTTTCCGTCACTAACACAAGTGCGAAAAGTGGTTTTTCAACACTGACACAAGTGCGAAAAGTGGTTTTTCAACACTGACACAAGTGCGAAAAGTGGTTTTTCAACACTGACACAAGTGCGAAAAGTGGTTTTTCAACACTGACACAAGTGCGAAAAGTGGTTTTTCAACACTATCACAAGTGCAAAAAGTGTTTTTTCCACACTAATACAAGTGCAAAAGTGGTTTCCTGCACCAACACAAGTGCGAAAAGTGGTTTTTCATCACTAACACAAGTGCGAAAAGTGGTTTTTCGACACTATCACAAGTGCGAAAAGTGGTTTTTCGACACTATCACAAGTGCAAAAAGTGTTTTTTCCACACTAATACAAGTGCAAAAGTGGTTTCCTGCACCAACACAAGTGCGAAAAGTGGATTTTCAACACTAACACAAGTGCGAAAAGTGGTTTTTCAACACTAACACAAGTGCGAAAAGTGGTTTTTCCACACTAATACAAGTGCAAAATTGGTTTCCTGCACCAACACAAGTGTGAAAAGTGGTTTTTCAACACTAACACAAGTGCAAAAAGTGTTTTTTCAACACTATAACAAGTGCAAAAGTGTTTTTTCCACACTAATACAAGTGCAAAAGTGGTTTCCTGCACCAACACAAGTGCGAAAAGTGGTTTTTCAACACTAACACAAGTGCGAAAAGTGGTTTTTCCACACTAATACAAGTGCAAAAGTGGTTTCCTGCACCAACACAAGTGCGAAAAGTGGTTTTTCAACACTAACACAAGTGCGAAAAGTGGTTTTTCCACACTACTACAAGTGCAAAAGTGGTTTCCTGCACCAACACAAGTGCGAAAAGTGGTTTTTCAACACTAACACAAGTGCGAAAAGTGGTTTTTCAACACTAACACAATGCGAAAAGTGGTTTTCCCACACTAATACAAGTGGAAAACTGGTTTCCTGCAACAACACAAGTGCGAAAAGTGGTTTTTCAACACTAACACAAGTGCGAAAAGTGGTTTTTCAACACTAACACAAGTGCGAAAAGTGGTTTTTCAACACTAACACAAATGCGAAAAGTGGTTTTTCAACACTAACACAAGTGCGAAAAGTGGTTTTTCCACACTAATACAAGTGCAAAAGTGGTTTTTCAACACTAACACAAGTGCGAAAGTGGTTTCCTGCACCAACACAAGTGCGAAAAGTGGGTTTTCAACACTAACACAAGTGCGAAAAGTGGTTTTTCCACACTACTACAAGTGCAAAAGTGGTTTCCTGCACCAACACAAGTGCGAAAAGTGGTTTTTCAACACTAACACAAGTGCGAAAAGTGGTTTTTCAACACTAACACAATGCGAAAAGTGGTTTTCCCACACTAATACAAGTGGAAAACTGGTTTCCTGCAACAACACAAGTGCGAAAAGTGGTTTTTCAACACTAACACAAGTGCGAAAAGTGGTTTTTCAACACTAACACAAGTGCGAAAAGTGGTTTTTCAACACTAACACAAATGCGAAAAGTGGTTTTTCAACACTAACACAAGTGCGAAAAGTGGTTTTTCAACACTAACACAAGTGCGAAAAGTGGTTTTTCAACACTAACACAAATGCGAAAAGTGGTTTTTCAACACTAACACAAGTGCGAAAAGTGGTTTTTCCACACTAATACAAGTGCAAAAGTGGTTTTTCAACACTAACACAAGTGCGAAAGTGGTTTCCTGCACCAACACAAGTGCGAAAAGTGGTTTTTCAACACTAACACAAGTGCGAAAAGTGGTTTTTCCACACTACTACAAGTGCAAAAGTGGTTTCCTGCACCAACACAAGTGCGAAAAGTGGTTTTTCAACACTAACACAAGTGCGAAAAGTGGTTTTTCAATACTAACACAATGCGAAAAGTGGTTTTCCCACACTAATACAAGTGGAAAACTGGTTTCCTGCAACAACACAAGTGCGAAAAGTGGTTTTTCAACACTAACACAAGTGCGAAAAGTGGTTTTTCAACACTAACACAAGTGCGAAAAGTGGTTTTTCAACACTAACACAAATGCGAAAAGTGGTTTTTCAACACTAACACAAGTGCGAAAAGTGGTTTTTCAACACTAACACAAGTGCGAAAAGTGGTTTTTCCACACTAATACAAGTGCAAAAGTGGTTTTTCAACACTAACACAAGTGCGAAAAGTGGGTTTTCAACACTAACATAAGTGCGAAAAGTGGTTTTTCAACACTATCACAAGTGCAAAAAGTGTTTTTTCCACACTAATACAAGTGGAAAAGTGGTTTCCTGCACCAACACAAGTGCGAAAAGTGGTTTTTCAACACTAACACAAGTGCGAAAAGTGGTTTTTCAACACTAACACAAATGCGAAAAGTGGTTTTTCAACACTAACACAAGTGCGAAAAGTGGTTTTTCCACACTAATACAAGTGCAAAAGTGGTTTTTCAACACTAACACAAGTGCGAAAAGTGGGTTTTCAACACTAACATAAGTGCGAAAAGTGGTTTTTCAACACTATCACAAGTGCAAAAAGTGTTTTTTCCACACGAATACAAGTGCAAAAGTGGTTTCCTGCACCAACACAAGTGCGAAAAGTTGTTTTTCAACATTAACACAAGTGCGAAAAGTGGGTTTTCAACACTAACACAAGTGCGAAAAGTGGTTTTTCCACAATAATACAAGTGCAAAAGTGGTTTCCTGCACCAACACAAGTGCAAAAAGTGGTTTTTCAACACTAACACAAGTGCAAAAAGTGGTTTTTCAACACTATCACAAGTGCAAAAAGTGTTTTTTCCACAATAATACAAGTGCGAAAAGTGGTTTCCTTCACTAACACATGTGCGAAAAGTAGTTTTTCAACACTAACACAAGTGCGAAAAGTGGTTTTTCAACACTAACACAAGTGCGAAAAGTGGTTTTTCAACACTATCAAAAGTGCAAAAAGTGTTTTTTCCACACTAATACAAGTGCAAAAGTGGTTTCCTGCACCAACACAAGTGCGAAAAGTGGTTTTTCATCACTAACACAAGTGCGAAAAGTGGTTTTTCAACACTATCACAAGTGCAAAAAGTGTTTTTTCCACACTAATACAAGTGCAAAAGTGGTTTCCTGCACCAACACAAGTGCGAAAAGTGGATTTTCAACACTAACACAAGTGTGAAAAGTGGGTTTTCAACACTAACACAAGTGCGAAAATTGGTTTCCTTCATTAACACAAGTGCGAAAAGTGGTTTTTCAACACTAACACAAGTGCGAAAAGTGGTTTTTCAACATTAACACAAGTGCGAAAAGTGGTTTTTCCACACTAATACAAGTGCAAAAGTGGTTTCCTGCACCAACACAAGTGCGAAAAGTGGTTTTTCAACACTAACACAAGTCCGAAAAGTGTTTTTTCAACACTAACACAAGTGCGAAAAGTGGTTTTTCCACACTAATACAAGTGCAAAAGTGGTTTCCTGCACTAACACAAGTGCGAAAAGTGGTTTTTCAACACTATCACAAGTGCAAAAAGTGTTTTTTCCACAATAATACAAGTGCGAAAAGTGGTTTCCTTCACTAACACATGTGCGAAAAGTAGTTTTTCAACACTAACACAAGTGCGAAAAGTGGTTTTTCAACACTAACACAAGTGCGAAAAGTGGTTTTTCAACACTATCACAAGTGCAAAAAGTGTTTTTTCCACACTAATACAAGTGCAAAAGTGGTTTCCTGCACCAACACAAGTGCGAAAAGTGGTTTTTCATCACTAACACAAGTGCGAAAAGTGGTTTTTCAACACTATCACAAGTGCAAAAAGTGTTTTTTCCACACTAATACAAGTGCAAAAGTGGTTTCCTGCACCAACACAAGTGCGAAAAGTGGATTTTCAACACTAACACAAGTGTGAAAAGTGGGTTTTCAACACTAACACAAGTGCGAAAATTGGTTTCCTTCATTAACACAAGTGCGAAAAGTGGTTTTTCAACACTAACACAAGTGCGAAAAGTGGTTTTTCAACACTAACACAAGTGCGAAAAGTGGTTTTTCCACACTAATACAAGTGCAAAAGTGGTTTCCTGCACCAACACAAGTGCGAAAAGTGGTTTTTCAACACTAACACAAGTCCGAAAAGTGTTTTTTCAACACTAACACAAGTGCGAAAAGTGGTTTTTCCACACTAATACAAGTGCAAAAGTGGTTTCCTGCACTAACACAAGTGCGAAAAGTGGTTTTTCAACACTAACACAAGTGCAAAATGTGTTTTTTCAACACTATCACAAGTGCAAAAAGTGTTTTTCCCACACTAATACAAGTGCAAAAGTGGTTTCCTGCACCAACACAAGTGCGAAAAGTGGTTTTTCAACACTAACACAAGTGCGAAAAGTGGTTTTTCAACACTATCACAAGTGCAAAAAGTGTTTTTTTCCACACTAATACAAGTGCAAAAGTGGTTTTCTGCACCAACACAAGTGCGAAAAGTGGTTTTTCAACACTAACACAAGTGCGAAAAGTGGTTTCCGTCACTAACACAAGTCGAAAAGTGGTTTTTCAACACTAACACAAGTGCGAAAAGTGGTTTTTCAACACTAACACAAGTGCGAAAAGTGGTTTTTCCACACTAATACAAGTGCAAAAGTGGTTTCCTGCACCAACACAAGTGCGAAAAGTGGTTTTTCAACACTAACACAAGTGCAAAAAGTGGTTTTTCAACACTATCACAAGTGCAAAAAGTGTTTTTTCCACACTAATACAAGAGCAAAAGGGGTTTTCCTGCACCAACACAAGTGCGAAAAGTGGATTTACAACACTAACACAAGTGCGAAAAGTGGGTTTTCAACACTAACACAAGTGCGAAAAGTGGTTTCCTTCACTAACACAAGTGCGAAAAGTGTTTTTTCAACACTGACACAAGTGCGAAAAGTGGTTTTTCAACACTGACACAAGTGCGAACAGTGGTTTTTCAACACTATCACAAGTGCAAAAAGTGTTTTTTCCACACTAATACAAGTGCAAAAGTGGTTTCCTGCACCAACACAAGTGCGAAAAGTGGTTTTTCATCACTAACACAAGTGCGAAAAGTGGTTTTTCGACACTATCGCAAGTGCAAAAAGTGTTTTTTCCACACTAATACAAGTGCAAAAGTGGTTTCCTGCACCAATACAAGTGCGAAAAGTGGATTTTCAACACTAACACAAGTGCGAAAAGTGGGTTTTCAACACTAACACAAGTGCGAAAAGTGGTTTCCTTCACTAACACAAGGGCGAAAAGTGGTTTTTCAACACTAACACAAGTGCGAAAAGTGGTTTTTCAACACTAACACAAGTGCGAAAAGTGGTTTTTCCACACTAATACAAGTGCAAAATTGGTTTCCTGCACCAACACAAGTGCGAAAAGTGGTTTTTCAACACTAACACAAGTGCAAAAAGTGTTTTTTCAACACTATAACAAGTGCAAAAGTGTTTTTTCCACACTAATACAAGTGCAAAAGTGGTTTCCTGCACCAACACAAGTGCGAAAAGTGGTTTTTCAACACTAACACAAGTGCGAAAAGTGGTTTTTCCACACTAATACAAGTGCAAAAGTGGTTTCCTGCACCAACACAAGTGCGAAAAGTGGTTTTTCAACACTAACACAAGTGCGAAAAGTGGTTTTTCCACACTACTACAAGTGCAAAAGTGGTTTCCTGCACCAACACAAGTGCGAAAAGTGGTTTTTCAACACTAACACAAGTGCGAAAAGTGGTTTTTCCACACTAATACAAGTGCAAAAGTGGTTTCCTGCTCTAACACAAGTGCGAAAAGTGGTTTTTCAACACTAACACAAGTGCAAAATGTGTTTTTTCAACACTATCACAAGTGCAAAAAGTGTTTTTCCTACACTAATACAAGTGCAAAAGTGGTTTCCTGCACCAACACAGGTGCGAAAAGTGGTTTTTCAACACTAACACAAGTGCGAAAAGTGGTTTTTCAACACTATCACAAGTGCAAAAAGTGTTTTTTTCCACACTAATACAAGTGCAAAAGTGGTTTCCTGCACCAACACAAGTGCGAAAAGTGGTTTTTCAACACTAACACAAGTGCGAAAAGTGGTTTCCGTCACTAACACAAGTGCGAAAAGTGGTTTTTCAACACTGACACAAGTGCGAAAAGTGGTTTTTCAACACTGACACAAGTGCGAAAAGTGGTTTTTCAACACTGACACAAGTGCGAAAAGTGGTTTTTCAACACTGACACAAGTGCGAAAAGTGGTTTTTCAACACTATCACAAGTGCAAAAAGTGTTTTTTCCACACTAATACAAGTGCAAAAGTGGTTTCCTGCACCAACACAAGTGCGAAAAGTGGTTTTTCATCACTAACACAAGTGCGAAAAGTGGTTTTTCGACACTATCACAAGTGCGAAAAGTGGTTTTTCGACACTATCACAAGTGCAAAAAGTGTTTTTTCCACACTAATACAAGTGCAAAAGTGGTTTCCTGCACCAACACAAGTGCGAAAAGTGGATTTTCAACACTAACACAAGTGCGAAAAGTGGTTTTTCAACACTAACACAAGTGCGAAAAGTGGTTTTTCCACACTAATACAAGTGCAAAATTGGTTTCCTGCACCAACACAAGTGTGAAAAGTGGTTTTTCAACACTAACACAAGTGCAAAAAGTGTTTTTTCAACACTATAACAAGTGCAAAAGTGTTTTTTCCACACTAATACAAGTGCAAAAGTGGTTTCCTGCACCAACACAAGTGCGAAAAGTGGTTTTTCAACACTAACACAAGTGCGAAAAGTGGTTTTTCCACACTAATACAAGTGCAAAAGTGGTTTCCTGCACCAACACAAGTGCGAAAAGTGGTTTTTCAACACTAACACAAGTGCGAAAAGTGGTTTTTCCACACTACTACAAGTGCAAAAGTGGTTTCCTGCACCAACACAAGTGCGAAAAGTGGTTTTTCAACACTAACACAAGTGCGAAAAGTGGTTTTTCAACACTAACACAATGCGAAAAGTGGTTTTCCCACACTAATACAAGTGGAAAACTGGTTTCCTGCAACAACACAAGTGCGAAAAGTGGTTTTTCAACACTAACACAAGTGCGAAAAGTGGTTTTTCAACACTAACACAAGTGCGAAAAGTGGTTTTTCAACACTAACACAAATGCGAAAAGTGGTTTTTCAACACTAACACAAGTGCGAAAAGTGGTTTTTCCACACTAATACAAGTGCAAAAGTGGTTTTTCAACACTAACACAAGTGCGAAAAGTGGGTTTTCAACACTAACATAAGTGCGAAAAGTGGTTTTTCAACACTATCACAAGTGCAAAAAGTGTTTTTTCCACACTAATACAAGTGGAAAAGTGGTTTCCTGCACCAACACAAGTGCGAAAAGTGGTTTTTCAACACTAACACAAGTGCGAAAAGTGGTTTTTCAACACTAACACAAATGCGAAAAGTGGTTTTTCAACACTAACACAAGTGCGAAAAGTGGTTTTTCCACACTAATACAAGTGCAAAAGTGGTTTTTCAACACTAACACAAGTGCGAAAAGTGGGTTTTCAACACTAACATGAGTGCGAAAAGTGGTTTTTCATCACTATCACAAGTGCAAAAAGTGTTTTTTCCACACGAATACAAGTGCAAAAGTGGTTTCCTGCACCAACACAAGTGCGAAAAGTGGTTTTTCAACATTAACACAAGTGCGAAAAGTGGGTTTTCAACACTAACACAAGTGCGAAAAGTGGTTTTTCCACAATAATACAAGTGCAAAAGTGGTTTCCTGCACCAACACAAGTGCAAAAAGTGGTTTTTCAACACTAACACAAGTGCAAAAAGTGGTTTTTCAACACTATCACAAGTGCAAAAAGTGTTTTTTCCACAATAATACAAGTGCGAAAAGTGGTTTCCTTCACTAACACATGTGCGAAAAGTAGTTTTTCAACACTAACACAAGTGCGAAAAGTGGTATTTCAACACTAACACAAGTGCGAAAAGTGGTTTTTCAACACTATCAAAAGTGCAAAAAGTGTTTTTTCCACACTAATACAAGTGCAAAAGTGGTTTCCTGCACCAACACAAGTGCGAAAAGTGGTTTTTCATCACTAACACAAGTGCGAAAAGTGGTTTTTCAACACTATCACAAGTGCAAAAAGTGTTTTTTCCACACTAATACAAGTGCAAAAGTGGTTTCCTGCACCAACACAAGTGCGAAAAGTGGATTTTCAACACTAACACAAGTGTGAAAAGTGGGTTTTCAACACTAACACAAGTGCGAAAATTGGTTTCCTTCATTAACACAAGTGCGAAAAGTGGTTTTTCAACACTAACACAAGTGCGAAAAGTGGTTTTTCAACATTAACACAAGTGCGAAAAGTGGTTTTTCCACACTAATACAAGTGCAAAAGTGGTTTCCTGCACCAACACAAGTGCGAAAAGTGGTTTTTCAACACTAACACAAGTCCGAAAAGTGTTTTTTCAACACTAACACAAGTGCGAAAAGTGGTTTTTCCACACTAATACAAGTGCAAAAGTGGTTTCCTGCACTAACACAAGTGCGAAAAGTGGTTTTTCAACACTAACACAAGTGCAAAATGTGTTTTTTCAACACTATCACAAGTGCAAAAAGTGTTTTTCCCACACTAATACAAGTGCAAAAGTGGTTTCCTGCACCAACACAAGTGCGAAAAGTGGTTTTTCAACACTAACACAAGTGCGAAAAGTGGTTTTTCAACACTATCACAAGTGCAAAAAGTGTTTTTTTCCACACTAATACAAGTGCAAAAGTGGTTTTCTGCACCAACACAAGTGCGAAAAGTGGTTTTTCAACACTAACACAAGTGCGAAAAGTGGTTTCCGTCACTAACACAAGTCGAAAAGTGGTTTTTCAACACTAACACAAGTGCGAAAAGTGGTTTTTCAACACTAACACAAGTGCGAAAAGTGGTTTTTCCACACTAATACAAGTGCAAAAGTGGTTTCCTGCACCAACACAAGTGCGAAAAGTGGTTTTTCAACACTAACACAAGTGCAAAAAGTGGTTTTTCAACACTATCACAAGTGCAAAAAGTGTTTTTTCCACACTAATACAAGAGCAAAAGGGGTTTTCCTGCACCAACACAAGTGCGAAAAGTGGATTTACAACACTAACACAAGTGCGAAAAGTGGGTTTTCAACACTAACACAAGTGCGAAAAGTGGTTTCCTTCACTAACACAAGTGCGAAAAGTGTTTTTTCAACACTGACACAAGTGCGAAAAGTGGTTTTTCAACACTAACACAAGTGCGAAAAGTGCTTTTTCCACACTAATACAAGTGCAAAAGTGGTTTCCTGCACCAACACAAGTGCGAAAAGTGGTTTTTCAACACTAACACAAGTGCGAAAAGTGGTTTTTCCACACTACTACAAGTGCAAAAGTGGTTTCCTGCACCAACACAAGTGCGAAAAGTGGTTTTTCAACACTAACACAAGTGCGAAAAGTGGTTTTTCAACACTAACACAATGCGAAAAGTGGTTTTCCCACACTAATACAAGTGGAAAACTGGTTTCCTGCAACAACACAAGTGCGAAAAGTGGTTTTTCAACACTAACACAAGTGCGAAAAGTGGTTTTTCAACACTAACACAAGTGCGAAAAGTGGTTTTTCAACACTAACACAAATGCGAAAAGTGGTTTTTCAACACTAACACAAGTGCGAAAAGTGGTTTTTCCACACTAATACAAGTGCAAAAGTGGTTTTTCAACACTAACACAAGTGCGAACAGTGGGTTTTCAACACTAACATAAGTGCGAAAAGTGGTTTTTCAACATTATCACAAGTGCAAAAAGTGTTTTTTCCACACTAATACAAGTGGAAAAGTGGTTTCCTGCACCAACACAAGTGCGAAAAGTGGTTTTTCAACACTAACACAAGTGCGAAAAGTGGTTTTTCAACACTAACACAAATGCGAAAAGTGGTTTTTCAACACTAACACAAGTGCGAAAAGTGGTTTTTCCACACTAATACAAGTGCAAAAGTGGTTTTTCAACACTAACACAAGTGCGAAAAGTGGGTTTTCAACACTAACATAAGTGCGAAAAGTGGTTTTTCAACACTATCACAAGTGCAAAAAGTGTTTTTTCCACACGAATACAAGTGCAAAAGTGGTTTCCTGCACCAACACAAGTGCGAAAAGTGGTTTTTCAACATTAACACAAGTGCGAAAAGTGGGTTTTCAACACTAACACAAGTGCGAAAAGTGGTTTTTCCACAATAATACAAGTGCAAAAGTGGTTTCCTGCACCAACACAAGTGCAAAAAGTGGTTTTTCAACACTAACACAAGTGCAAAAAGTGGTTTTTCAACACTATCCCAAGTGCAAAAAGTGTTTTTTCCACAATAATACAAGTGCGAAAAGTGGTTTCCTTCACTAACACATGTGCGAAAAGTAGTTTTTCAACACTAACACAAGTGCGAAAAGTGGTTTTTCAACACTAACACAAGTGCGAAAAGTGGTTTTTCAACACTATCACAAGTGCAAAAAGTGTTTTTTCCACACTAATACAAGTGCAAAAGTGGTTTCCTGCACCAACACAAGTGCGAAAAGTGGTTTTTCATCACTAACACAAGTGCGAAAAGTGGTTTTTCAACACTATCACAAGTGCAAAAAGTGTTTTTTCCACACTAATACAAGTGCAAAAGTGGTTTCCTGCACCAACACAAGTGCGAAAAGTGGATTTTCAACACTAACACAAGTGTGAAAAGTGGGTTTTCAACACTAACACAAGTGCGAAAATTGGTTTCCTTCATTAACACAAGTGCGAAAAGTGGTTTTTCAACACTAACACAAGTGCGAAAAGTGGTTTTTCAACACTAACACAAGTGCGAAAAGTGGTTTTTCCACACTAATACAAGTGCAAAAGTGGTTTCCTGCACCAACACAAGTGCGAAAAGTGGTTTTTCAACACTAACACAAGTCCGAAAAGTGTTTTTTCAACACTAACACAAGTGCGAAAAGTGGTTTTTCCACACTAATACAAGTGCAAAAGTGGTTTCCTGCACTAACACAAGTGCGAAAAGTGGTTTTTCAACACTAACACAAGTGCAAAATGTGTTTTTTCAACACTATCACAAGTGCAAAAAGTGTTTTTCCCACACTAATACAAGTGCAAAAGTGGTTTCCTGCACCAACACAAGTGCGAAAAGTGGTTTTTCAACACTAACACAAGTGCGAAAAGTGGTTTTTCAACACTATCACAAGTGCAAAAAGTGTTTTTTTCCACACTAATACAAGTGCAAAAGTGGTTTTCTGCACCAAGACAAGTGCGAAAAGTGGTTTTTCAACACTAACACAAGTGCGAAAAGTGGTTTCCGTCACTAACACAAGTCGAAAAGTGGTTTTTCAACACTAACACAAGTGCGAAAAGTGGTTTTTCAACACGAACACAAGTGCGAAAAGTGGTTTTTCCACACTAATACAAGTGCAAAAGTGGTTTCCTGCACCAACACAAGTGCGAAAAGTGGTTTTTCAACACTAACACAAGTGCAAAAAGTGGTTTTTCAACACTATCACAAGTGCAAAAAGTGTTTTTTCCACACTAATACAAGAGCAAAAGGGGTTTTCCTGCACCAACACAAGTGCGAAAAGTGGATTTACAACACTAACACAAGTGCGAAAAGTGGGTTTTCAACACTAACACAAGTGCGAAAAGTGGTTTCCTTCACTAACACTAGTGCGAAAAGTGTTTTTTCAACACTGACACAAGTGCGAAAAGTGGTTTTTCAACACTGACACAAGTGCGAACAGTGGTTTTTCAACACTAATACAAGTGCAAAAGTGGTTTCCTGCACCAACACAAGTGCGAAAAGTGGTTTTTCATCACTAACACAAGTGCGAAAAGTGGATTTTCAACACTAACACAAGTGCGAAAAGTGGTTTTTCAACACTAACACAAGTGCGAAAAGTGGTTTTTCCACACTAATACAAGTGCAAAATTGGTTTCCTGCACCAACACAAGTGTGAAAAGTGGTTTTTCAACACTAACACAATGCGAAAAGTGGTTTTCCCACACTAATACAAGTGGAAAACTGGTTTCCTGCAACAACACAAGTGCGAAAAGTGGTTTTTCAACACTAACACAAGTGCGAAAAGTGGTTTTTCAACACTAACACAAGTGCGAAAAGTGGTTTTTCAACACTAACACAAATGCGAAAAGTGGTTTTTCAACACTAACACAAGTGCGAAAAGTGGTTTTTCAACACTAACACAAGTGCGAAAAGTGGTTTTTCAACACTAACACAAATGCGAAAAGTGGTTTTTCAACACTAACACAAGTGCGAAAAGTGGTTTTTCCACACTAATACAAGTGCAAAAGTGGTTTCCTGCACCAACACAAGTGCGAAAAGTGGTTTTTCAACACTAACACAAGTGCGAAAAGTGGTTTTTCCACACTACTACAAGTGCAAAAGTGGTTTCCTGCACCAACACAAGTGCGAAAAGTGGTTTTTCAACACTAACACAAGTGCGAAAAGTGGTTTTTCCACACTACTACAAGTGCAAAAGTGGTTTCCTGCACCAACACAAGTGCGAAAAGTGGTTTTTCAACACTAACACAAGTGCGAAAAGTGGTTTTTCAACACTAACACAATGCGAAAAGTGGTTTTCCCACACTAATACAAGTGGAAAACTGGTTTCCTGCAACAACACAAGTGCGAAAAGTGGTTTTTCAACACTAACACAAGTGCGAAAAGTGGTTTTTCAACACTAACACAAGTGCGAAAAGTGGTTTTTCAACACTAACACAAATGCGAAAAGTGGTTTTTCAACACTAACACAAGTGCGAAAAGTGGTTTTTCCACACTAATACAAGTGCAAAAGTGGTTTTTCAACACTAACACAAGTGCGAAAGTGGTTTCCTGCACCAACACAAGTGCGAAAAGTGGTTTTTCAACACTAACACAAATGCGAAAAGTGGTTTTTCAACACTAACACAAGTGCGAAAAGTGGTTTTTCAACACTAACACAAGTGCGAAAAGTGGTTTTTCAACACTAACACAAATGCGAAAAGTGGTTTTTCAACACTAACACAAGTGCGAAAAGTGGTTTTTCCACACTAATACAAGTGCAAAAGTGGTTTCCTGCACCAACACAAGTGCGAAAAGTGGTTTTTCAACACTAACACAAGTGCGAAAAGTGGTTTTTCCACACTAATACAAGTGCAAAAGTGGTTTCCTGCACCAACACAAGTGCGAAAAGTGGTTTTTCAACACTAACACAAGTGCGAAAAGTGGTTTTTCCACACTACTACAAGTGCAAAAGTGGTTTCCTGCACCAACACAAGTGCGAAAAGTGGTTTTTCAACACTAACACAAGTGCGAAAAGTGGTTTTTCAACACTAACACAATGCGAAAAGTGGTTTTCCCACACTAATACAAGTGGAAAACTGGTTTCCTGCAACAACACAAGTGCGAAAAGTGGTTTTTCAACACTAACACAAGTGCGAAAAGTGGTTTTTCAACACTAACACAAGTGCGAAAAGTGGTTTTTCAACACTAACACAAATGCGAAAAGTGGTTTTTCAACACTAACACAAGTGCGAAAAGTGGTTTTTCCACACTAATACAAGTGCAAAAGTGGTTTTTCAACACTAACACAAGTGCGAAAGTGGTTTCCTGCACCAACACAAGTGCGAAAAGTGGGTTTTCAACACTAACACAAGTGCGAAAAGTGGTTTTTCCACACTACTACAAGTGCAAAAGTGGTTTCCTGCACCAACACAAGTGCGAAAAGTGGTTTTTCAACACTAACACAAGTGCGAAAAGTGGTTTTTCAACACTAACACAATGCGAAAAGTGGTTTTCCCACACTAATACAAGTGGAAAACTGGTTTCCTGCAACAACACAAGTGCGAAAAGTGGTTTTTCAACACTAACACAAGTGCGAAAAGTGGTTTTTCAACACTAACACAAGTGCGAAAAGTGGTTTTTCAACACTAACACAAATGCGAAAAGTGGTTTTTCAACACTAACACAAGTGCGAAAAGTGGTTTTTCAACACTAACACAAGTGCGAAAAGTGGTTTTTCAACACTAACACAAATGCGAAAAGTGGTTTTTCAACACTAACACAAGTGCGAAAAGTGGTTTTTCCACACTAATACAAGTGCAAAAGTGGTTTTTCAACACTAACACAAGTGCGAAAGTGGTTTCCTGCACCAACACAAGTGCGAAAAGTGGTTTTTCAACACTAACACAAGTGCGAAAAGTGGTTTTTCCACACTACTACAAGTGCAAAAGTGGTTTCCTGCACCAACACAAGTGCGAAAAGTGGTTTTTCAACACTAACACAAGTGCGAAAAGTGGTTTTTCAACACTAACACAATGCGAAAAGTGGTTTTCCCACACTAATACAAGTGGAAAACTGGTTTCCTGCAACAACACAAGTGCGAAAAGTGGTTTTTCAACACTAACACAAGTGCGAAAAGTGGTTTTTCAACACTAACACAAGTGCGAAAAGTGGTTTTTCAACACTAACACAAATGCGAAAAGTGGTTTTTCAACACTAACACAAGTGCGAAAAGTGGTTTTTCAACACTAACACAAGTGCGAAAAGTGGTTTTTCCACACTAATACAAGTGCAAAAGTGGTTTTTCAACACTAACACAAGTGCGAAAAGTGGGTTTTCAACACTAACATAAGTGCGAAAAGTGGTTTTTCAACACTATCACAAGTGCAAAAAGTGTTTTTTCCACACTAATACAAGTGGAAAAGTGGTTTCCTGCACCAACACAAGTGCGAAAAGTGGTTTTTCAACACTAACACAAGTGCGAAAAGTGGTTTTTCAACACTAACACAAATGCGAAAAGTGGTTTTTCAACACTAACACAAGTGCGAAAAGTGGTTTTTCCACACTAATACAAGTGCAAAAGTGGTTTTTCAACACTAACACAAGTGCGAAAAGTGGGTTTTCAACACTAACATAAGTGCGAAAAGTGGTTTTTCAACACTATCACAAGTGCAAAAAGTGTTTTTTCCACACGAATACAAGTGCAAAAGTGGTTTCCTGCACCAACACAAGTGCGAAAAGTTGTTTTTCAACATTAACACAAGTGCGAAAAGTGGGTTTTCAACACTAACACAAGTGCGAAAAGTGGTTTTTCCACAATAATACAAGTGCAAAAGTGGTTTCCTGCACCAACACAAGTGCAAAAAGTGGTTTTTCAACACTAACACAAGTGCAAAAAGTGGTTTTTCAACACTATCACAAGTGCAAAAAGTGTTTTTTCCACAATAATACAAGTGCGAAAAGTGGTTTCCTTCACTAACACATGTGCGAAAAGTAGTTTTTCAACACTAACACAAGTGCGAAAAGTGGTTTTTCAACACTAACACAAGTGCGAAAAGTGGTTTTTCAACACTATCAAAAGTGCAAAAAGTGTTTTTTCCACACTAATACAAGTGCAAAAGTGGTTTCCTGCACCAACACAAGTGCGAAAAGTGGTTTTTCATCACTAACACAAGTGCGAAAAGTGGTTTTTCAACACTATCACAAGTGCAAAAAGTGTTTTTTCCACACTAATACAAGTGCAAAAGTGGTTTCCTGCACCAACACAAGTGCGAAAAGTGGATTTTCAACACTAACACAAGTGTGAAAAGTGGGTTTTCAACACTAACACAAGTGCGAAAATTGGTTTCCTTCATTAACACAAGTGCGAAAAGTGGTTTTTCAACACTAACACAAGTGCGAAAAGTGGTTTTTCAACATTAACACAAGTGCGAAAAGTGGTTTTTCCACACTAATACAAGTGCAAAAGTGGTTTCCTGCACCAACACAAGTGCGAAAAGTGGTTTTTCAACACTAACACAAGTCCGAAAAGTGTTTTTTCAACACTAACACAAGTGCAAAATGTGTTTTTTCAACACTATCACAAGTGCAAAAAGTGTTTTTCCTACACTAATACAAGTGCAAAAGTGGTTTCCTGCACCAACACAGGTGCGAAAAGTGGTTTTTCAACACTAACACAAGTGCGAAAAGTGGTTTTTCAACACTATCACAAGTGCAAAAAGTGTTTTTTTCCACACTAATACAAGTGCAAAAGTGGTTTCCTGCACCAACACAAGTGCGAAAAGTGGTTTTTCAACACTAACACAAGTGCGAAAAGTGGTTTCCGTCACTAACACAAGTGCGAAAAGTGGTTTTTCAACACTGACACAAGTGCGAAAAGTGGTTTTTCAACACTGACACAAGTGCGAAAAGTGGTTTTTCAACACTGACACAAGTGCGAAAAGTGGTTTTTCAACACTGACACAAGTGCGAAAAGTGGTTTTTCAACACTATCACAAGTGCAAAAAGTGTTTTTTCCACACTAATACAAGTGCAAAAGTGGTTTCCTGCACCAACACAAGTGCGAAAAGTGGTTTTTCATCACTAACACAAGTGCGAAAAGTGGTTTTTCGACACTATCACAAGTGCGAAAAGTGGTTTTTCGACACTATCACAAGTGCAAAAAGTGTTTTTTCCACACTAATACAAGTGCAAAAGTGGTTTCCTGCACCAACACAAGTGCGAAAAGTGGATTTTCAACACTAACACAAGTGCGAAAAGTGGTTTTTCAACACTAACACAAGTGCGAAAAGTGGTTTTTCCACACTAATACAAGTGCAAAATTGGTTTCCTGCACCAACACAAGTGTGAAAAGTGGTTTTTCAACACTAACACAAGTGCAAAAAGTGTTTTTTCAACACTATAACAAGTGCAAAAGTGTTTTTTCCACACTAATACAAGTGCAAAAGTGGTTTCCTGCACCAACACAAGTGCGAAAAGTGGTTTTTCAACACTAACACAAGTGCGAAAAGTGGTTTTTCCACACTAATACAAGTGCAAAAGTGGTTTCCTGCACCAACACAAGTGCGAAAAGTGGTTTTTCAACACTAACACAAGTGCGAAAAGTGGTTTTTCCACACTACTACAAGTGCAAAAGTGGTTTCCTGCACCAACACAAGTGCGAAAAGTGGTTTTTCAACACTAACACAAGTGCGAAAAGTGGTTTTTCAACACTAACACAATGCGAAAAGTGGTTTTCCCACACTAATACAAGTGGAAAACTGGTTTCCTGCAACAACACAAGTGCGAAAAGTGGTTTTTCAACACTAACACAAGTGCGAAAAGTGGTTTTTCAACACTAACACAAGTGCGAAAAGTGGTTTTTCAACACTAACACAAATGCGAAAAGTGGTTTTTCAACACTAACACAAGTGCGAAAAGTGGTTTTTCCACACTAATACAAGTGCAAAAGTGGTTTTTCAACACTAACACAAGTGCGAAAGTGGTTTCCTGCACCAACACAAGTGCGAAAAGTGGGTTTTCAACACTAACACAAGTGCGAAAAGTGGTTTTTCCACACTACTACAAGTGCAAAAGTGGTTTCCTGCACCAACACAAGTGCGAAAAGTGGTTTTTCAACACTAACACAAGTGCGAAAAGTGGTTTTTCAACACTAACACAATGCGAAAAGTGGTTTTCCCACACTAATACAAGTGGAAAACTGGTTTCCTGCAACAACACAAGTGCGAAAAGTGGTTTTTCAACACTAACACAAGTGCGAAAAGTGGTTTTTCAACACTAACACAAGTGCGAAAAGTGGTTTTTCAACACTAACACAAATGCGAAAAGTGGTTTTTCAACACTAACACAAGTGCGAAAAGTGGTTTTTCAACACTAACACAAGTGCGAAAAGTGGTTTTTCAACACTAACACAAATGCGAAAAGTGGTTTTTCAACACTAACACAAGTGCGAAAAGTGGTTTTTCCACACTAATACAAGTGCAAAAGTGGTTTTTCAACACTAACACAAGTGCGAAAGTGGTTTCCTGCACCAACACAAGTGCGAAAAGTGGTTTTTCAACACTAACACAAGTGCGAAAAGTGGTTTTTCCACACTACTACAAGTGCAAAAGTGGTTTCCTGCACCAACACAAGTGCGAAAAGTGGTTTTTCAACACTAACACAAGTGCGAAAAGTGGTTTTTCAACACTAACACAATGCGAAAAGTGGTTTTCCCACACTAATACAAGTGGAAAACTGGTTTCCTGCAACAACACAAGTGCGAAAAGTGGTTTTTCAACACTAACACAAGTGCGAAAAGTGGTTTTTCAACACTAACACAAGTGCGAAAAGTGGTTTTTCAACACTAACACAAATGCGAAAAGTGGTTTTTCAACACTAACACAAGTGCGAAAAGTGGTTTTTCAACACTAACACAAGTGCGAAAAGTGGTTTTTCCACACTAATACAAGTGCAAAAGTGGTTTTTCAACACTAACACAAGTGCGAAAAGTGGGTTTTCAACACTAACATAAGTGCGAAAAGTGGTTTTTCAACACTATCACAAGTGCAAAAAGTGTTTTTTCCACACTAATACAAGTGGAAAAGTGGTTTCCTGCACCAACACAAGTGCGAAAAGTGGTTTTTCAACACTAACACAAGTGCGAAAAGTGGTTTTTCAACACTAACACAAATGCGAAAAGTGGTTTTTCAACACTAACACAAGTGCGAAAAGTGGTTTTTCCACACTAATACAAGTGCAAAAGTGGTTTTTCAACACTAACACAAGTGCGAAAAGTGGGTTTTCAACACTAACATAAGTGCGAAAAGTGGTTTTTCAACACTATCACAAGTGCAAAAAGTGTTTTTTCCACACGAATACAAGTGCAAAAGTGGTTTCCTGCACCAACACAAGTGCGAAAAGTTGTTTTTCAACATTAACACAAGTGCGAAAAGTGGGTTTTCAACACTAACACAAGTGCGAAAAGTGGTTTTTCCACAATAATACAAGTGCAAAAGTGGTTTCCTGCACCAACACAAGTGCAAAAAGTGGTTTTTCAACACTAACACAAGTGCAAAAAGTGGTTTTTCAACACTATCACAAGTGCAAAAAGTGTTTTTTCCACAATAATACAAGTGCGAAAAGTGGTTTCCTTCACTAACACATGTGCGAAAAGTAGTTTTTCAACACTAACACAAGTGCGAAAAGTGGTTTTTCAACACTAACACAAGTGCGAAAAGTGGTTTTTCAACACTATCAAAAGTGCAAAAAGTGTTTTTTCCACACTAATACAAGTGCAAAAGTGGTTTCCTGCACCAACACAAGTGCGAAAAGTGGTTTTTCATCACTAACACAAGTGCGAAAAGTGGTTTTTCAACACTATCACAAGTGCAAAAAGTGTTTTTTCCACACTAATACAAGTGCAAAAGTGGTTTCCTGCACCAACACAAGTGCGAAAAGTGGATTTTCAACACTAACACAAGTGTGAAAAGTGGGTTTTCAACACTAACACAAGTGCGAAAATTGGTTTCCTTCATTAACACAAGTGCGAAAAGTGGTTTTTCAACACTAACACAAGTGCGAAAAGTGGTTTTTCAACATTAACACAAGTGCGAAAAGTGGTTTTTCCACACTAATACAAGTGCAAAAGTGGTTTCCTGCACCAACACAAGTGCGAAAAGTGGTTTTTCAACACTAACACAAGTCCGAAAAGTGTTTTTTCAACACTAACACAAGTGCGAAAAGTGGTTTTTCCACACTAATACAAGTGCAAAAGTGGTTTCCTGCACTAACACAAGTGCGAAAAGTGGTTTTTCAACACTATCACAAGTGCAAAAAGTGTTTTTTCCACAATAATACAAGTGCGAAAAGTGGTTTCCTTCACTAACACATGTGCGAAAAGTAGTTTTTCAACACTAACACAAGTGCGAAAAGTGGTTTTTCAACACTAACACAAGTGCGAAAAGTGGTTTTTCAACACTATCACAAGTGCAAAAAGTGTTTTTTCCACACTAATACAAGTGCAAAAGTGGTTTCCTGCACCAACACAAGTGCGAAAAGTGGTTTTTCATCACTAACACAAGTGCGAAAAGTGGTTTTTCAACACTATCACAAGTGCAAAAAGTGTTTTTTCCACACTAATACAAGTGCAAAAGTGGTTTCCTGCACCAACACAAGTGCGAAAAGTGGATTTTCAACACTAACACAAGTGTGAAAAGTGGGTTTTCAACACTAACACAAGTGCGAAAATTGGTTTCCTTCATTAACACAAGTGCGAAAAGTGGTTTTTCAACACTAACACAAGTGCGAAAAGTGGTTTTTCAACACTAACACAAGTGCGAAAAGTGGTTTTTCCACACTAATACAAGTGCAAAAGTGGTTTCCTGCACCAACACAAGTGCGAAAAGTGGGTTTTCAACACTAACACAAGTCCGAAAAGTGTTTTTTCAACACTAACACAAGTGCGAAAAGTGGTTTTTCCACACTAATACAAGTGCAAAAGTGGTTTCCTGCACTAACACAAGTGCGAAAAGTGGTTTTTCAACACTAACACAAGTGCAAAATGTGTTTTTTCAACACTATCACAAGTGCAAAAAGTGTTTTTCCCACACTAATACAAGTGCAAAAGTGGTTTCCTGCACCAACACAAGTGCGAAAAGTGGTTTTTCAACACTAACACAAGTGCGAAAAGTGGTTTTTCAACACTATCACAAGTGCAAAAAGTGTTTTTTTCCACACTAATACAAGTGCAAAAGTGGTTTTCTGCACCAACACAAGTGCGAAAAGTGGTTTTTCAACACTAACACAAGTGCGAAAAGTGGTTTCCGTCACTAACACAAGTCGAAAAGTGGTTTTTCAACACTAACACAAGTGCGAAAAGTGGTTTTTCAACACTAACACAAGTGCGAAAAGTGGTTTTTCCACACTAATACAAGTGCAAAAGTGGTTTCCTGCACCAACACAAGTGCGAAAAGTGGTTTTTCAACACTAACACAAGTGCAAAAAGTGGTTTTTCAACACTATCACAAGTGCAAAAAGTGTTTTTTCCACACTAATACAAGAGCAAAAGGGGTTTTCCTGCACCAACACAAGTGCGAAAAGTGGATTTACAACACTAACACAAGTGCGAAAAGTGGGTTTTCAACACTAACACAAGTGCGAAAAGTGGTTTCCTTCACTAACACAAGTGCGAAAAGTGTTTTTTCAACACTGACACAAGTGCGAAAAGTGGTTTTTCAACACTGACACAAGTGCGAACAGTGGTTTTTCAACACTATCACAAGTGCAAAAAGTGTTTTTTCCACACTAATACAAGTGCAAAAGTGGTTTCCTGCACCAACACAAGTGCGAAAAGTGGTTTTTCATCACTAACACAAGTGCGAAAAGTGGTTTTTCGACACTATCGCAAGTGCAAAAAGTGTTTTTTCCACACTAATACAAGTGCAAAAGTGGTTTCCTGCACCAATACAAGTGCGAAAAGTGGATTTTCAACACTAACACAAGTGCGAAAAGTGGGTTTTCAACACTAACACAAGTGCGAAAAGTGGTTTCCTTCACTAACACAAGGGCGAAAAGTGGTTTTTCAACACTAACACAAGTGCGAAAAGTGGTTTTTCAACACTAACACAAGTGCGAAAAGTGGTTTTTCCACACTAATACAAGTGCAAAATTGGTTTCCTGCACCAACACAAGTGCGAAAAGTGGTTTTTCAACACTAACACAAGTGCAAAAAGTGTTTTTTCAACACTATAACAAGTGCAAAAGTGTTTTTTCCACACTAATACAAGTGCAAAAGTGGTTTCCTGCACCAACACAAGTGCGAAAAGTGGTTTTTCAACACTAACACAAGTGCGAAAAGTGGTTTTTCCACACTAATACAAGTGCAAAAGTGGTTTCCTGCACCAACACAAGTGCGAAAAGTGGTTTTTCAACACTAACACAAGTGCGAAAAGTGGTTTTTCCACACTACTACAAGTGCAAAAGTGGTTTCCTGCACCAACACAAGTGCGAAAAGTGGTTTTTCAACACTAACACAAGTGCGAAAAGTGGTTTTTCCACACTAATACAAGTGCAAAAGTGGTTTCCTGCTCTAACACAAGTGCGAAAAGTGGTTTTTCAACACTAACACAAGTGCAAAATGTGTTTTTTCAACACTATCACAAGTGCAAAAAGTGTTTTTCCTACACTAATACAAGTGCAAAAGTGGTTTCCTGCACCAACACAGGTGCGAAAAGTGGTTTTTCAACACTAACACAAGTGCGAAAAGTGGTTTTTCAACACTATCACAAGTGCAAAAAGTGTTTTTTTCCACACTAATACAAGTGCAAAAGTGGTTTCCTGCACCAACACAAGTGCGAAAAGTGGTTTTTCAACACTAACACAAGTGCGAAAAGTGGTTTCCGTCACTAACACAAGTGCGAAAAGTGGTTTTTCAACACTGACACAAGTGCGAAAAGTGGTTTTTCAACACTGACACAAGTGCGAAAAGTGGTTTTTCAACACTGACACAAGTGCGAAAAGTGGTTTTTCAACACTGACACAAGTGCGAAAAGTGGTTTTTCAACACTATCACAAGTGCAAAAAGTGTTTTTTCCACACTAATACAAGTGCAAAAGTGGTTTCCTGCACCAACACAAGTGCGAAAAGTGGTTTTTCATCACTAACACAAGTGCGAAAAGTGGTTTTTCGACACTATCACAAGTGCGAAAAGTGGTTTTTCGACACTATCACAAGTGCAAAAAGTGTTTTTTCCACACTAATACAAGTGCAAAAGTGGTTTCCTGCACCAACACAAGTGCGAAAAGTGGATTTTCAACACTAACACAAGTGCGAAAAGTGGTTTTTCAACACTAACACAAGTGCGAAAAGTGGTTTTTCCACACTAATACAAGTGCAAAATTGGTTTCCTGCACCAACACAAGTGTGAAAAGTGGTTTTTCAACACTAACACAAGTGCAAAAAGTGTTTTTTCAACACTATAACAAGTGCAAAAGTGTTTTTTCCACACTAATACAAGTGCAAAAGTGGTTTCCTGCACCAACACAAGTGCGAAAAGTGGTTTTTCAACACTAACACAAGTGCGAAAAGTGGTTTTTCCACACTAATACAAGTGCAAAAGTGGTTTCCTGCACCAACACAAGTGCGAAAAGTGGTTTTTCAACACTAACACAAGTGCGAAAAGTGGTTTTTCCACACTACTACAAGTGCAAAAGTGGTTTCCTGCACCAACACAAGTGCGAAAAGTGGTTTTTCAACACTAACACAAGTGCGAAAAGTGGTTTTTCAACACTAACACAATGCGAAAAGTGGTTTTCCCACACTAATACAAGTGGAAAACTGGTTTCCTGCAACAACACAAGTGCGAAAAGTGGTTTTTCAACACTAACACAAGTGCGAAAAGTGGTTTTTCAACACTAACACAAGTGCGAAAAGTGGTTTTTCAACACTAACACAAATGCGAAAAGTGGTTTTTCAACACTAACACAAGTGCGAAAAGTGGTTTTTCCACACTAATACAAGTGCAAAAGTGGTTTTTCAACACTAACACAAGTGCGAAAAGTGGGTTTTCAACACTAACATAAGTGCGAAAAGTGGTTTTTCAACACTATCACAAGTGCAAAAAGTGTTTTTTCCACACTAATACAAGTGGAAAAGTGGTTTCCTGCACCAACACAAGTGCGAAAAGTGGTTTTTCAACACTAACACAAGTGCGAAAAGTGGTTTTTCAACACTAACACAAATGCGAAAAGTGGTTTTTCAACACTAACACAAGTGCGAAAAGTGGTTTTTCCACACTAATACAAGTGCAAAAGTGGTTTTTCAACACTAACACAAGTGCGAAAAGTGGGTTTTCAACACTAACATGAGTGCGAAAAGTGGTTTTTCATCACTATCACAAGTGCAAAAAGTGTTTTTTCCACACGAATACAAGTGCAAAAGTGGTTTCCTGCACCAACACAAGTGCGAAAAGTGGTTTTTCAACATTAACACAAGTGCGAAAAGTGGGTTTTCAACACTAACACAAGTGCGAAAAGTGGTTTTTCCACAATAATACAAGTGCAAAAGTGGTTTCCTGCACCAACACAAGTGCAAAAAGTGGTTTTTCAACACTAACACAAGTGCAAAAAGTGGTTTTTCAACACTATCACAAGTGCAAAAAGTGTTTTTTCCACAATAATACAAGTGCGAAAAGTGGTTTCCTTCACTAACACATGTGCGAAAAGTAGTTTTTCAACACTAACACAAGTGCGAAAAGTGGTATTTCAACACTAACACAAGTGCGAAAAGTGGTTTTTCAACACTATCAAAAGTGCAAAAAGTGTTTTTTCCACACTAATACAAGTGCAAAAGTGGTTTCCTGCACCAACACAAGTGCGAAAAGTGGTTTTTCATCACTAACACAAGTGCGAAAAGTGGTTTTTCAACACTATCACAAGTGCAAAAAGTGTTTTTTCCACACTAATACAAGTGCAAAAGTGGTTTCCTGCACCAACACAAGTGCGAAAAGTGGATTTTCAACACTAACACAAGTGTGAAAAGTGGGTTTTCAACACTAACACAAGTGCGAAAATTGGTTTCCTTCATTAACACAAGTGCGAAAAGTGGTTTTTCAACACTAACACAAGTGCGAAAAGTGGTTTTTCAACATTAACACAAGTGCGAAAAGTGGTTTTTCCACACTAATACAAGTGCAAAAGTGGTTTCCTGCACCAACACAAGTGCGAAAAGTGGTTTTTCAACACTAACACAAGTCCGAAAAGTGTTTTTTCAACACTAACACAAGTGCGAAAAGTGGTTTTTCCACACTAATACAAGTGCAAAAGTGGTTTCCTGCACTAACACAAGTGCGAAAAGTGGTTTTTCAACACTAACACAAGTGCAAAATGTGTTTTTTCAACACTATCACAAGTGCAAAAAGTGTTTTTCCCACACTAATACAAGTGCAAAAGTGGTTTCCTGCACCAACACAAGTGCGAAAAGTGGTTTTTCAACACTAACACAAGTGCGAAAAGTGGTTTTTCAACACTATCACAAGTGCAAAAAGTGTTTTTTTCCACACTAATACAAGTGCAAAAGTGGTTTTCTGCACCAACACAAGTGCGAAAAGTGGTTTTTCAACACTAACACAAGTGCGAAAAGTGGTTTCC
Organism: Myxine glutinosa; assembly: GCF_964187855.1. NCBI lineage: Eukaryota > Metazoa > Chordata > Myxini > Myxiniformes > Myxinidae > Myxine > Myxine glutinosa. The sequence continues at coordinate 104,681,847 of NC_136264.1, forward strand.
GTCACTAACACAAGTCGAAAAGTGGTTTTTCAACACTAACACAAGTGCGAAAAGTGGTTTTTCAACACTAACACAAGTGCGAAAAGTGGTTTTTCCACACTAATACAAGTGCAAAAGTGGTTTCCTGCACCAACACAAGTGCGAAAAGTGGTTTTTCAACACTAACACAAGTGCAAAAAGTGGTTTTTCAACACTATCACAAGTGCAAAAAGTGTTTTTTCCACACTAATACAAGAGCAAAAGGGGTTTTCCTGCACCAACACAAGTGCGAAAAGTGGATTTACAACACTAACACAAGTGCGAAAAGTGGGTTTTCAACACTAACACAAGTGCGAAAAGTGGTTTCCTTCACTAACACAAGTGCGAAAAGTGTTTTTTCAACACTGACACAAGTGCGAAAAGTGGTTTTTCAACACTAACACAAGTGCGAAAAGTGCTTTTTCCACACTAATACAAGTGCAAAAGTGGTTTCCTGCACCAACACAAGTGCGAAAAGTGGTTTTTCAACACTAACACAAGTGCGAAAAGTGGTTTTTCCACACTACTACAAGTGCAAAAGTGGTTTCCTGCACCAACACAAGTGCGAAAAGTGGTTTTTCAACACTAACACAAGTGCGAAAAGTGGTTTTTCAACACTAACACAATGCGAAAAGTGGTTTTCCCACACTAATACAAGTGGAAAACTGGTTTCCTGCAACAACACAAGTGCGAAAAGTGGTTTTTCAACACTAACACAAGTGCGAAAAGTGGTTTTTCAACACTAACACAAGTGCGAAAAGTGGTTTTTCAACACTAACACAAATGCGAAAAGTGGTTTTTCAACACTAACACAAGTGCGAAAAGTGGTTTTTCCACACTAATACAAGTGCAAAAGTGGTTTTTCAACACTAACACAAGTGCGAACAGTGGGTTTTCAACACTAACATAAGTGCGAAAAGTGGTTTTTCAACATTATCACAAGTGCAAAAAGTGTTTTTTCCACACTAATACAAGTGGAAAAGTGGTTTCCTGCACCAACACAAGTGCGAAAAGTGGTTTTTCAACACTAACACAAGTGCGAAAAGTGGTTTTTCAACACTAACACAAATGCGAAAAGTGGTTTTTCAACACTAACACAAGTGCGAAAAGTGGTTTTTCCACACTAATACAAGTGCAAAAGTGGTTTTTCAACACTAACACAAGTGCGAAAAGTGGGTTTTCAACACTAACATAAGTGCGAAAAGTGGTTTTTCAACACTATCACAAGTGCAAAAAGTGTTTTTTCCACACGAATACAAGTGCAAAAGTGGTTTCCTGCACCAACACAAGTGCGAAAAGTGGTTTTTCAACATTAACACAAGTGCGAAAAGTGGGTTTTCAACACTAACACAAGTGCGAAAAGTGGTTTTTCCACAATAATACAAGTGCAAAAGTGGTTTCCTGCACCAACACAAGTGCAAAAAGTGGTTTTTCAACACTAACACAAGTGCAAAAAGTGGTTTTTCAACACTATCCCAAGTGCAAAAAGTGTTTTTTCCACAATAATACAAGTGCGAAAAGTGGTTTCCTTCACTAACACATGTGCGAAAAGTAGTTTTTCAACACTAACACAAGTGCGAAAAGTGGTTTTTCAACACTAACACAAGTGCGAAAAGTGGTTTTTCAACACTATCACAAGTGCAAAAAGTGTTTTTTCCACACTAATACAAGTGCAAAAGTGGTTTCCTGCACCAACACAAGTGCGAAAAGTGGTTTTTCATCACTAACACAAGTGCGAAAAGTGGTTTTTCAACACTATCACAAGTGCAAAAAGTGTTTTTTCCACACTAATACAAGTGCAAAAGTGGTTTCCTGCACCAACACAAGTGCGAAAAGTGGATTTTCAACACTAACACAAGTGTGAAAAGTGGGTTTTCAACACTAACACAAGTGCGAAAATTGGTTTCCTTCATTAACACAAGTGCGAAAAGTGGTTTTTCAACACTAACACAAGTGCGAAAAGTGGTTTTTCAACACTAACACAAGTGCGAAAAGTGGTTTTTCCACACTAATACAAGTGCAAAAGTGGTTTCCTGCACCAACACAAGTGCGAAAAGTGGTTTTTCAACACTAACACAAGTCCGAAAAGTGTTTTTTCAACACTAACACAAGTGCGAAAAGTGGTTTTTCCACACTAATACAAGTGCAAAAGAGGTTTCCTGCACTAACACAAGTGCGAAAAGTGGTTTTTCAACACTAACACAAGTGCAAAATGTGTTTTTTCAACACTATCACAAGTGCAAAAAGTGTTTTTCCCACACTAATACAAGTGCAAAAGTGGTTTCCTGCACCAACACAAGTGCGAAAAGTGGTTTTTCAACACTAACACAAGTGCGAAAAGTGGTTTTTCAACACTATCACAAGTGCAAAAAGTGTTTTTTTCCACACTAATACAAGTGCAAAAGTGGTTTTCTGCACCAAGACAAGTGCGAAAAGTGGTTTTTCAACACTAACACAAGTGCGAAAAGTGGTTTCCGTCACTAACACAAGTCGAAAAGTGGTTTTTCAACACTAACACAAGTGCGAAAAGTGGTTTTTCAACACGAACACAAGTGCGAAAAGTGGTTTTTCCACACTAATACAAGTGCAAAAGTGGTTTCCTGCACCAACACAAGTGCGAAAAGTGGTTTTTCAACACTAACACAAGTGCAAAAAGTGGTTTTTCAACACTATCACAAGTGCAAAAAGTGTTTTTTCCACACTAATACAAGAGCAAAAGGGGTTTTCCTGCACCAACACAAGTGCGAAAAGTGGATTTACAACACTAACACAAGTGCGAAAAGTGGGTTTTCAACACTAACACAAGTGCGAAAAGTGGTTTCCTTCACTAACACTAGTGCGAAAAGTGTTTTTTCAACACTGACACAAGTGCGAAAAGTGGTTTTTCAACACTGACACAAGTGCGAACAGTGGTTTTTCAACACTAATACAAGTGCAAAAGTGGTTTCCTGCACCAACACAAGTGCGAAAAGTGGTTTTTCATCACTAACACAAGTGCGAAAAGTGGATTTTCAACACTAACACAAGTGCGAAAAGTGGTTTTTCAACACTAACACAAGTGCGAAAAGTGGTTTTTCCACACTAATACAAGTGCAAAATTGGTTTCCTGCACCAACACAAGTGTGAAAAGTGGTTTTTCAACACTAACACAAGTGCAAAAAGTGTTTTTTCAACACTATAACAAGTGCAAAAGTGTTTTTCCACACTAATACAAGTGCAAAAGTGGTTTCCTGCACCAACACAAGTGCGAAAAGTGGTTTTTCAACACTAACACAAGTGCGAAAAGTGGTTTTTCCACACTAATACAAGTGCAAAAGTGGTTTCCTGCACCAACACAAGTGCGAAAAGTGGTTTTTCAACACTAACACAAGTGCGAAAAGTGGTTTTTCCACACTACTACAAGTGCAAAAGTGGTTTCCTGCACCAACACAAGTGCGAAAAGTGGTTTTTCAACACTAACACAAGTGCGAAAAGTGGTTTTTCAACACTAACACAATGCGAAAAGTGGTTTTCCCACACTAATACAAGTGGAAAAGTGGTTTCCTGCAACAACACAAGTGCGAAAAGTGGTTTTTCAACACTAACACAAGTGCGAAAAGTGGTTTTTCAACACTAACACAAGTGCGAAAAGTGGTTTTTCAACACTAACACAAATGCGAAAAGTGGTTTTTCAACACTAACACAAGTGCGAAAAGTGGTTTTTCCACACTAATACAAGTGCAAAAGTGGTTTTTCAACACTAACACAAGTGCGAAAAGTGGGTTTTCAACACTAACATAAGTGCGAAAAGTGGTTTTTCAACACTATCACAAGTGCAAAAAGTGTTTTTTCCACACTAATACAAGTGGAAAAGTGGTTTCCTGCACCAACACAAGTGCGAAAAGTGGTTTTTCAACACTAACACAAGTGCGAAAAGTGGTTTTTCAACACTAACACAAATGCGAAAAGTGGTTTTTCAACACTAACACAAGTGCGAAAAGTGGTTTTTCAACACTAACACAAATGCGAAAAGTGGTTTTTCAACACTAACACAAGTGCGAAAAGTGGTTTTTCCACACTAATACAAGTGCAAAAGTGGTTTTTCAACACTAACACAAGTGCGAAAAGTGGGTTTTCAACACTAACATAAGTGCGAAAAGTGGTTTTTCAACACTATCACAAGTGCAAAAAGTGTTTTTTCCACACTAATACAAGTGGAAAAGTGGTTTCCTGCACCAACACAAGTGCGAAAAGTGGTTTTTCAACACTAACACAAGTGCGAAAAGTGGTTTTTCAACACTAACACAAATGCGAAAAGTGGTTTTTCAACACTAACACAAGTGCGAAAAGTGGTTTTTCCACACTAATACAAGTGCAAAAGTGGTTTTTCAACACTAACACAAGTGCGAAAAGTGGGTTTTCAACACTAACATAAGTGCGAAAAGTGGTTTTTCAACACTATCACAAGTGCAAAAAGTGTTTTTTCCACACGAATACAAGTGCAAAAGTGGTTTCCTGCACCAACACAAGTGCGAAAAGTGGTTTTTCAACATTAACACAAGTGCGAAAAGTGGGTTTTCAACACTAACACAAGTGCGAAAAGTGGTTTTTCCACAATAATACAAGTGCAAAAGTGGTTTCCTGCACCAACACAAGTGCAAAAAGTGGTTTTTCAACACTAACACAAGTGCAAAAAGTGGTTTTTCAACACTATCACAAGTGCAAAAAGTGTTTTTTCCACAATAATACAAGTGCGAAAAGTGGTTTCCTTCACTAACACATGTGCGAAAAGTAGTTTTTCAACACTAACACAAGTGCGAAAAGTGGTTTTTCAACACTAACACAAGTGCGAAAAGTGGTTTTTCAACACTATCACAAGTGCAAAAAGTGTTTTTTCCACACTAATACAAGTGCAAAAGTGGTTTCCTGCACCAACACAAGTGCGAAAAGTGGTTTTTCATCAGTAACACAAGTGCAAAAAGTGGTTTTTCAACACTATCACAAGTGCAAAAAGGGTTTTTTCCACACTAATACAAGTGCAAAAGTGGTTTCCTGCACCAACACAAGTGCGAAAAGTGGATTTTCAACACTAACACAAGTGTGAAAAGTGGGTTTTCAACACTAACACAAGTGCGAAAATTGGTTTCCTTCATTAACACAAGTGCGAAAAGTGGTTTTTCAACACTAACACAAGTGCGAAAAGTGGTTTTTCAACACTAACACAAGTGCGAAAAGTGGTTTTTCCACACTAATACAAGTGCAAAAGTGGTTTCCTGCACCAACACAAGTGCGAAAAGTGGTTTTTCAACACTAACACAAGTCCGAAAAGTGTTTTTTCAACACTAACACAAGTGCGAAAAGTGGTTTTTCCACACTAATACAAGTGCAAAAGTGGTTTCCTGCACTAACACAAGTGCGAAAAGTGGTTTTTCAACACTAACACAAGTGCAAAATGTGTTTTTTCAACACTATCACAAGTGCAAAAAGTGTTTTTCCCACACTAATACAAGTGCAAAAGTGGTTTCCTGCACCAACACAAGTGCGAAAAGTGGTTTTTCAACACTAACACAAGTGCGAAAAGTGGTTTTTCAACACTATCACAAGTGCAAAAAGTGTTTTTTTCCACACTAATACAAGTGCAAAAGTGGTTTTCTGCACCAACACAAGTGCGAAAAGTGGTTTTTCAACACTAACACAAGTGCGAAAAGTGGTTTCCGTCACTTACACAAGTCGAAAAGTGGTTTTTCAACACTAACACAAGTGCGAAAAGTGGTTTTTCAACACTAACACAAGTGCGAAAAGTGGTTTTTCCACACTAATACAAGTGCAAAAGTGGTTTCCTGCACCAACACAAGTGCGAAAAGTGGTTTTTCAACACTAACACAAGTGCAAAAAGTGGTTTTTCAACACTATCACAAGTGCAAAAAGTGTTTTTTCCACACTAATACAAGAGCAAAAGGGGTTTTCCTGCACCAACACAAGTGCGAAAAGTGGATTTACAACACTAACACAAGTGCGAAAAGTGGGTTTTCAACACTAACACAAGTGCGAAAAGTGGTTTCCTTCACTAACACAAGTGCGAAAAGTGTTTTTTCAACACTGACACAAGTGCGAAAAGTGGTTTTTCAACACTGACACAAGTGCGAACAGTGGTTTTTCAACACTATCACAAGTGCAAAACGTGTTTTTTCCACACTAATACAAGTGCAAAAGTGGTTTCCTGCACCAACACAAGTGCGAAAAGTGGTTTTTCATCACTAACACAAGTGCGAAAAGTGGTTTTTCGACACTATCGCAAGTGCAAAAAGTGTTTTTTCCACACTAATACAAGTGCAAAAGTGGTTTCCTGCACCAATACAAGTGCGAAAAGTGGATTTTCAACACTAACACAAGTGCGAAAAGTGGGTTTTCAACACTAACACAAGTGCGAAAAGTGGTTTCCTTCACTAACACAAGTGCGAAAAGTGGTTTTTCAACACTAACACAAGTGCGAAAAGTGGTTTTTCAACACTAACACAAGTGCGAAAAGTGGTTTTTCCACACTAATACAAGTGCAAAATTGGTTTCCTGCACCAACACAAGTGTGAAAAGTGGTTTTTCAACACTAACACAAGTGCAAAAAGTGTTTTTCAACACTATAACAAGTGCAAAAGTGTTTTTTCCACACTAATACAAGTGCAAAAGTGGTTTCCTGCACCAACACAAGTGCGAAAAGTGGTTTTTCAACACTAACACAAGTGCGAAAAGTGGTTTTTCCACACTAATACAAGTGCAAAAGTGGTTTCCTGCACCAACACAAGTGCGAAAAGTGGTTTTTCAACACTAACACAAGTGCGAAAAGTGGTTTTTCCACACTACTACAAGTGCAAAAGTGGTTTCCTGCACCAACACAAGTGCGAAAAGTGGTTTTTCAACACTAACACAAGTGCAAAAAGTGGTTTTTCCACACTAATACAAGTGCAAAAGTGGTTTCCTGCACTAACACAAGTGCGAAAAGTGGTTTTTCAACACTAACACAAGTGCAAAATGTGTTTTTTCAACACTATCACAAGTGCAAAAAGTGTTTTTCCTACACTAATACAAGTGCAAAAGTGGTTTCCTGCACCAACACAGGTGCGAAAAGTGGTTTTTCAACACTAACACAAGTGCGAAAAGTGGTTTTTCAACACTATCACAAGTGCAAAAAGTGTTTTTTTCCACACTAATACAAGTGCAAAAGTGGTTTCCTGCACCAACACAAGTGCGAAAAGTGGTTTTTCAACACTAACACAAGTGCGAAAAGTGGTTTCCGTCACTAACACAAGTGCGAAAAGTGGTTTTTCAACACTGACACAAGTGCGAAAAGTGGTTTTTCAACACTGACACAAGTGCGAAAAGTGGTTTTTCAACACTGACACAAGTGCGAAAAGTGGTTTTTCAACACTGACACAAGTGCGAAAAGTGGTTTTTCAACACTATCACAAGTGCAAAAAGTGTTTTTTCCACACTAATACAAGTGCAAAAGTGGTTTCCTGCACCAACACAAGTGCGAAAAGTGGTTTTTCATCACTAACACAAGTGCGAAAAGTGGTTTTTCGACACTATCACAAGTGCGAAAAGTGGTTTTTCGACACTATCACAAGTGCAAAAAGTGTTTTTTCCACACTAATACAAGTGCAAAAGTGGTTTCCTGCACCAACACAAGTGCGAAAAGTGGATTTTCAACACTAACACAAGTGCGAAAAGTGGGTTTTCAACACTAACACAAGTGCGAAAAGTGGTTTCCTTCACTAACACAAGTGCGAAAAGTGGATTTTCAACACTAACACAAGTGTGAAAAGTGGTTTTTCAAAACTAACACAAGTGCGAAAAGTGGTTTTTCCACACTAATACAAGTGCAAAATTGGTTTCCTGCACCAACACAAGTGCGAAAAGTGGTTTTTCAACACTAACACAAGTGCAAAAAGTGTTTTTTCAACACTATAACAAGTGCAAAAGTGTTTTTTCCACACTAATACAAGTGCAAAAGTGGTTTCCTGCACCAACACAAGTGCGAAAAGTGGTTTTTCAACACTAACACAAGTGCGAAAAGTGGTTTTTCCACACTAATACAAGTGCAAAAGTGGTTTCCTGCACCAACACAAGTGCGAAAAGTGGTTTTTCAATACTAACACAAGTGCGAAAAGTGGTTTTTCCACACTACTACAAGTGCAAAAGTGGTTTCCTGCACCAACACAAGTGCGAAAAGTGGTTTTTCAACACTAACACAAGTGCGAAAAGTGGTTTTTCAACACTAACACAATGCGAAAAGTGGTTTTCCCACACTAATACAAGTGGAAAAGTGGTTTCCTGCAACAACACAAGTGCGAAAAGTGGTTTTTCAACACTAACACAAGTGCGAAAAGTGGTTTTTCAACACTAACACAAGTGCGAAAAGTGGTTTTTCAACACTAACACAAATGCGAAAAGTGGTTTTTCAACACTAACACAAGTGCGAAAAGTGGTTTTTCCACACTAATACAAGTGCAAAAGTGGTTTTTCAACACTAACACAAGTGCGAAAAGTGGGTTTTCAACACTAACATAAGTGCGAAAAGTGGTTTTTCAACACTATCACAAGTGCAAAAAGTGTTTTTTCCACACTAATACAAGTGGAAAAGTGGTTTCCTGCACCAACACAAGTGCGAAAAGTGGTTTTTCAACACTAACACATGTGCGAAAAGTGGTTTTTCAACACTAACACAAATGCGAAAAGTGGTTTTTCAACACTAACACAAGTGCGAAAAGTGGTTTTTCCACACTAATACAAGTGCAAAAGTGGTTTTTCAACACTAACACAAGTGCGAAAAGTGGGTTTTCAACACTAACATAAGTGCGAAAAGTGGTTTTTCAACACTATCACAAGTGCAAAAAGTGTTTTTTCCACACGAATACAAGTGCAAAAGTGGTTTCCTGCACCAACACAAGTGCGAAAAGTGGTTTTTCAACATTAACACAAGTGCGAAAAGTGGGTTTTCAACACTAACACAAGTGCGAAAAGTGGTTTTTCCACAATAATACAAGTGCAAAAGTGGTTTCCTGCACCAACACAAGTGCAAAAAGTGGTTTTTCAACACTAACACAAGTGCAAAAAGTGGTTTTTCAACACTATCACAAGTGCAAAAAGTGTTTTTTCCACAATAATACAAGTGCGAAAAGTGGTTTCCTTCACTAACACATGTGCGAAAAGTAGTTTTTCAACACTAACACAAGTGCGAAAAGTGGTTTTTCAACACTAACACAAGTGCGAAAAGTGGTTTTTCAACACTATCACAAGTGCAAAAAGTGTTTTTTCCACACTAATACAAGTGCAAAAGTGGTTTCCTGCACCAACACAAGTGCGAAAAGTGGTTTTTCATCACTAACACAAGTGCGAAAAGTGGTTTTTCAACACTATCACAAGTGCAAAAAGTGTTTTTTCCACACTAATACAAGTGCAAAAGTGGTTTCCTTCACCAACACAAGTGCGAAAAGTGGATTTTCAACACTAACACAAGTGTGAAAAGTGGGTTTTCAACACTAACACAAGTGCGAAAATTGGTTTCCTTCATTAACACAAGTGCGAAAAGTGGTTTTTCAACACTAACACAAGTGCGAAAAGTGGTTTTTCAACACTAACACAAGTGCGAAAAGTGGTTTTTCCACACTAATACAAGTGCAAAAGTGGTTTCCTGCACCAACACAAGTGCGAAAAGTGGTTTTTCAACACTAACACAAGTGCGAAAAGTGGTTTTTCAACACTAACACAAGTGCGAAAAGTGGTTTTTCCACACTAATACAAGTGCAAAAGTGGTTTCCTGCACTAACACAAGTGCGAAAAGTGGTTTTTCAACACGAACACAAGTGCAAAATGTGTTTTTTCAACACTATCACAAGTGCAAAAAGTGTTTTTCCCACACTAATACAAGTGCAAAAGAGGTTTCCTGCACCAACACAAGTGCGAAAAGTGGTTTTTCAACACTAACACAAGTGCGAAAAGTGGTTTTTCAACACTATCACAAGTGCAAAAAGTGTTTTTTTCCACACTAATACAAGTGCAAAAGTGGTTTTCTGCACCAACACAAGTGCGAAAAGTGGTTTTTCAACACTAACACAAGTGCGAAAAGTGGTTTCCATCACTAACACAAGTCGAAAAGTGGTTTTTCAACACTAACACAAGTGCGAAAAGTGGTTTTTCAACACTAACACAAGTGCGAAAAGTGGTTTTTCCACACTAATACAAGTGCAAAAGTGGTTTCCTGCACCAACACAAGTGCGAAAAGTGGATTTACAACACTAACACAAGTGCGAAAAGTGGGTTTTCAACACTAACACAAGTGCGAAAAGTGGTTTCCTTCACTAACACAAGTGCGAAAAGTGTTTTTTCAACACTGACACAAGTGCGAAAAGTGGTTTTTCATCACTAACACAAGTGCGAAAAGTGGTTTTTCGACACTATCGCAAGTGCAAAAAGTGTTTTTTCCACACTAATACAAGTGCAAAAGTGGTTTCCTGCACCAATACAAGTGCGAAAAGTGGATTTTCAACACTAACACAAGTGCGAAAAGTGGGTTTTCAACACTAACACAAGTGCGAAAAGTGGTTTCCTTCACTAACACAAGTGCGAAAAGTGGTTTTTCAACACTAACACAAGTGCGAAAAGTGGTTTTTCAACACTAACACAAGTGCGAAAAGTGGTTTTTCCACACTAATACAAGTGCAAAATTGGTTTCCTGCACCAACACAAGTGCGAAAAGTGGTTTTTCAACACTAACACAAGTGCAAAAAGTGTTTTTTCAACACTATAACAAGTGCAAAAGTGTTTTTTCCACACTAATACAAGTGCAAAAGTGGTTTCCTGCACCAACACAAGTGCGAAAAGTGGTTTTTCAACACTAACACAAGTGCGAAAAGTGGTTTTTCCACACTAATACAAGTGCAAAAGTGGTTTCCTGCACCAACACAAGTGCGAAAAGTGGTTTTTCAACACTAACACAAGTGCGAAAAGTGGTTTTTCCACACTACTACAAGTGCAAAAGTGGTTTCCTGCACCAACACAAGTGCGAAAAGTGGTTTTTCAACACTAACACAAGTGCGAAAAGTGGTTTTTCCACACTAATATAAGTGCAAAAGTGGTTTCCTGCACTAACACAAGTGCGAAAAGTGGTTTTTCAACACTAACACAAGTGCAAAATGTGTTTTTTCAACACTATCACAAGTGCAAAAAGTGTTTTTCCTACACTAATACAAGTGCAAAAGTGGTTTCCTGCACCAACACAGGTGCGAAAAGTGGTTTTTCAACACTAACACAAGTGCGAAATGTGGTTTTTCAACACTATCACAAGTGCAAAAAGTGTTTTTTTCCACACTAATACAAGTGCAAAAGTGGTTTCCTGCACCAACACAAGTGCGAAAAGTGGTTTTTCAACACTAACACAAGTGCGAAAAGTGGTTTCCGTCACTAACACAAGTGCGAAAAGTGGTTTTTCAACACTGACACAAGTGCGAAAAGTGGTTTTTCAACACTGACACAAGTGCGAAAAGTGGTTTTTCAACACTGACACAAGTGCGAAAAGTGGTTTTTCAACACTGACACAAGTGCGAAAAGTGGTTTTTCAACACTATCACAAGTGCAAAAAGTGTTTTTTCCACACTAATACAAGTGCAAAAGTGGTTTCCTGCACCAACACAAGTGCGAAAAGTGGTTTTTCATCACTAACACAAGTGTGAAAAGTGGTTTTTCGACACTATCACAAGTGCGAAAAGTGGTTTTTCGACACTATCACAAGTGCAAAAAGTGTTTTTTCCACACTAATACAAGTGCAAAAGTGGTTTCCTGCACCAACACAAGTGCGAAAAGTGGATTTTCAACACTAACACAAGTGCGAAAAGTGGGTTTTCAACACTAACACAAGTGCGAAAAGTGGTTTCCTTCACTAACACAAGTGCGAAAAGTGGATTTTCAACACTAACACAAGTGCGAAAAGTGGTTTTTCAACACTAACACAAGTGCGAAAAGTGGTTTTTCCACACTAATACAAGTGCAAAATTGGTTTCCTGCACCAACACAAGTGCGAAAAGTGGTTTTTCAACACTAACACAAGTGCAAAAAGTGTTTTTTCAACACTATAACAAGTGCAAAAGTGTTTTTTCCACACTAATACAAGTGCAAAAGTGGTTTCCTGCACCAACACAAGTGCGAAAAGTGGTTTTTCAACACTAACACAAGTGCGAAAAGTGGTTTTTCCACACTAATACAAGTGCAAAAGTGGTTTCCTGCACCAACACAAGTGCGAAAAGTGGTTTTTCAACACTAACACAAGTGCGAAAAGTGGTTTTTCCACACTACTACAAGTGCAAAAGTGGTTTCCTGCACCAACACAAGTGCGAAAAGTGGTTTTTCAACACTAACACAAGTGCGAAAAGTGGTTTTTCAACACTAACACAATGCGAAAAGTGGTTTTCCCACACTAATACAAGTGGAAAAGTGGTTTCCTGCAACAACACAAGTGCGAAAAGTGGTTTTTCAACACTAACACAAGTGCGAAAAGTGGTTTTTCAACACTAACACAAGTGCGAAAAGTGGTTTTTCAACACTAACACAAGTGCGAAAAGTGGTTTTTCAACACTAACACAAATGCGAAAAGTGGTTTTTCAACACTAACACAAGTGCGAAAAGTGGTTTTCCACACTAGTACAAGTGCAAAAGTGCTTTTTCAACACTAACACAAGTGCGAAAAGTGGGTTTTCAACACTAACATAAGTGCGAAAAGTGGTTTTTCAACACTATCACAAGTGCAAAAAGTGTTTTTTCCACACTAATACAAGTGGAAAAGTGGTTTCCTGCACCAACACAAGTGCGAAAAGTGGTTTTTCAACACTAACACAAGTGCGAAAAGTGGTTTTTCAACACTAACACAAATGCGAAAAGTGGTTTTTCAACACTAACACAAGTGCGAAAAGTGGTTTTTCCACACTAATACAAGTGCAAAAGTGGTTTTTCAACACGAACACAAGTGCGAAAAGTGGGTTTTCAACACTAACATAAGTGCGAAAAGTGGTTTTTCAACACTATCACAAGTGCAAAAAGTGTTTTTTCCACACGAATACAAGTGCAAAAGTGGTTTCCTGCACCAACACAAGTGCGAAAAGTGGTTTTTCAACACTAACACAAGTGCGAAAAGTGGGTTTTCAACACTAACACAAGTGCGAAAAGTGGTTTTTCCACAATAATACAAGTGCAAAAGTGGTTTCCTGCACCAACACAAGTGCAAAAAGTGGTTTTTCAACACTAACACAAGTGCAAAAAGTGGTTTTTCAACACTATCACAAGTGCAAAAAGTGTTTTTTCCACAATAATACAAGTGCGAAAAGTGGTTTCCTTCACTAACACATGTGCGAAAAGTAGTTTTTCAACACTAACACAAGTGCGAAAAGTGGTTTTTCAACACTAACACAAGTGCGAAAAGTGGTTTTTCAACACTATCACAAGTGCAAAAAGTGTTTTTTCCACACTAATACAAGTGCAAAAGTGGTTTCCTGCACCAACACAAGTGCGAAAAGTGGTTTTTCATCACTAACACAAGTGCGAAAAGTGGTTTTTCAACACTATCACAAGTGCAAAAAGTGTTTTTTCCACACTAATACAAGTGCAAAAGTGGTTTCCTGCACCAACACAAGTGCGAAAAGTGGATTTTCAACACTAACACAAGTGTGAAAAGTGGGTTTTCAACACTAACACAAGTGCGAAAATTGGTTTCCTTCACTAACACAAGTGCGAAAAGTGGTTTTTCAACACTAACACAAGTGCGAAAAGTGGTTTTTCAACACTAACACAAGTGCGAAAAGTGGTTTTTCCACACTAATACAAGTGCAAAAGTGGTTTCCTGCACCAACACAAGTGCGAAAAGTGGTTTTTCAACACTAACACAAGTCCGAAAAGTGTTTTTTCAACACTAACACAAGTGCTAAAAGTGGTTTTTCCACACTAATACAAGTGCAAAAGTGGTTTCCTGCACTAACACAAGTGCGAAAAGTGGTTTTTCAACACTAACACAAGTGCAAAATGTGTTTTTTCAACACTATCACAAGTGCAAAAAGTGTTTTTCCCACACTAATACAAGTGCAAAAGTGGTTTCCTGCACCAACACAAGTGCGAAAAGTGGTTTTTCAACACTAACACAAGTGCGAAAAGTGGTTTTTCAACACTATCACAAGTGCAAAAAGTGTTTTTTTCCACACTAATACAAGTGCAAAAGTGGTTTCCTGCACCAACACAAGTGCGAAAAGTGGTTTTTCAACACTAACACAAGTGCGAAAAGTGGTTTCCGTCACTAACACAAGTCGAAAAGTGGTTTTCAACACTAACACAAGTGCGAAAAGTGGTTTTTCAACACTAACACAAGTGCGAAAAGTGGTTTTTCCACACTAATACAAGTGCAAAAGTGGTTTCCTGCACCAACACAAGTGCGAAAAGTGGTTTTTCAACACTAACACAAGTGCAAAAAGTGGTTTTTCAACACTATCACAAGTGCAAAAAGTGTTTTTTCCACACTAATACAAGAGCAAAAGGGGTTTCCTGCACCAACACAAGTGCGAAAAGTGGATTTACAACACTAACACAAGTGCGAAAAGTGGGTTTTCAACACTAACACAAGTGCAAAAAGTGGTTTCCTTCACTAACACAAGTGCGAAAAGTGGTTTTTCAACACTGACACAAGTGCGAAAAGTGGTTTTTCAACACTGACACAAGTGCGAACAGTGGTTTTTCAACACTATCACAAGTGCAAAAAGTGTTTTTTCCACACTAATACAAGTGCAAAAGTGGTTTCCTGCACCAACACAAGTGCGAAAAGTGATTTTTCATCACTAACACAAGTGCGAAAAGTGGTTTTTCGACACTATCGCAAGTGCAAAAAGTGTTTTTTCCACACTAATACAAGTGCAAAAGTGGTTTCCTGCACCAATACAAGTGCGAAAAGTGGATTTTCAACACTAACACAAGTGCGAAAAGTGGGTTTTCAACACTAACACAAGTGCGAAAAGTGGTTTCCTTCACTAACACAAGTGCGAAAAGTGGTTTTTCAACACTAACACAAGTGCGAAAAGTGGTTTTTCAACACTAACACAAGTGCGAAAAGTGGTTTTTCCACACTAATACAAGTGCAAAATTGGTTTCCTGCACCAACACAAGTGCGAAAAGTGGTTTTTCAACACTAACACAAGTGCAAAAAGTGTTTTTTCAACACTATAACAAGTGCAAAAGTGTTTTTTCCACACTAATACAAGTGCAAAAGTGGTTTCCTGCACCAACACAAGTGCGAAAAGTGGTTTTTCAACACTAACACAAGTGCGAAAAGTGGTTTTTCCACACTAATACAAGTGCAAAAGTGGTTTCCTGCACCAATACAAGTGCGAAAAGTGGATTTTCAACACTAACACAAGTGCGAAAAGTGGGTTTTCAACACTAACACAAGTGCGAAAAGTGGTTTCCTTCACTAACACAAGTGCGAAAAGTGGTTTTTCAACACTAACACAAATGCGAAAAGTGGTTTTTCAACACTAACACAAGTGCGAAAAGTGGTTTTCCACACTAGTACAAGTGCAAAAGTGGTTTTTCAACACTAACACAAGTGCGAAAAGTGGGTTTTCAACACTAACATAAGTGCGAAAAGTGGTTTTTCAACACTATCACAAGTGCAAAAAGTGTTTTTTCCACACTAATACAAGTGGAAAAGTGGTTTCCTGCACCAACACAAGTGCGAAAAGTGGTTTTTCAACACTAACACAAGTGCGAAAAGTGGTTTTTCAACACTAACACAAATGCGAAAAGTGGTTTTTCAACACTAACACAAGTGCGAAAAGTGGTTTTTCCACACTAATACAAGTGCAAAAGTGGTTTTTCAACACGAACACAAGTGCGAAAAGTGGGTTTTCAACACTAACATAAGTGCGAAAAGTGGTTTTTCAACACTATCACAAGTGCAAAAAGTGTTTTTTCCACACGAATACAAGTGCAAAAGTGGTTTCCTGCACCAACACAAGTGCGAAAAGTGGTTTTTCAACACTAACACAAGTGCGAAAAGTGGGTTTTCAACACTAACACAAGTGCGAAAAGTGGTTTTTCCACAATAATACAAGTGCAAAAGTGGTTTCCTGCACCAACACAAGTGCAAAAAGTGGTTTTTCAACACTAACACAAGTGCAAAAAGTGGTTTTTCAACACTATCACAAGTGCAAAAAGTGTTTTTTCCACAATAATACAAGTGCGAAAAGTGGTTTCCTTCACTAACACATGTGCGAAAAGTAGTTTTTCAACACTAACACAAGTGCGAAAAGTGGTTTTTCAACACTAACACAAGTGCGAAAAGTGGTTTTTCAACACTATCACAAGTGCAAAAAGTGTTTTTTCCACACTAATACAAGTGCAAAAGTGGTTTCCTGCACCAACACAAGTGCGAAAAGTGGTTTTTCATCACTAACACAAGTGCGAAAAGTGGTTTTTCAACACTATCACAAGTGCAAAAAGTGTTTTTTCCACACTAATACAAGTGCAAAAGTGGTTTCCTGCACCAACACAAGTGCGAAAAGTGGATTTTCAACACTAACACAAGTGTGAAAAGTGGGTTTTCAACACTAACACAAGTGCGAAAATTGGTTTCCTTCACTAACACAAGTGCGAAAAGTGGTTTTTCAACACTAACACAAGTGCGAAAAGTGGTTTTTCAACACTAACACAAGTGCGAAAAGTGGTTTTTCCACACTAATACAAGTGCAAAAGTGGTTTCCTGCACCAACACAAGTGCGAAAAGTGGTTTTTCAACACTAACACAAGTCCGAAAAGTGTTTTTTCAACACTAACACAAGTGCTAAAAGTGGTTTTTCCACACTAATACAAGTGCAAAAGTGGTTTCCTGCACTAACACAAGTGCGAAAAGTGGTTTTTCAACACTAACACAAGTGCAAAATGTGTTTTTTCAACACTATCACAAGTGCAAAAAGTGTTTTTCCCACACTAATACAAGTGCAAAAGTGGTTTCCTGCACCAACACAAGTGCGAAAAGTGGTTTTTCAACACTAACACAAGTGCGAAAAGTGGTTTTTCAACACTATCACAAGTGCAAAAAGTGTTTTTTTCCACACTAATACAAGTGCAAAAGTGGTTTCCTGCACCAACACAAGTGCGAAAAGTGGTTTTTCAACACTAACACAAGTGCGAAAAGTGGTTTCCGTCACTAACACAAGTCGAAAAGTGGTTTTCAACACTAACACAAGTGCGAAAAGTGGTTTTTCAACACTAACACAAGTGCGAAAAGTGGTTTTTCCACACTAATACAAGTGCAAAAGTGGTTTCCTGCACCAACACAAGTGCGAAAAGTGGTTTTTCAACACTAACACAAGTGCAAAAAGTGGTTTTTCAACACTATCACAAGTGCAAAAAGTGTTTTTTCCACACTAATACAAGAGCAAAAGGGGTTTCCTGCACCAACACAAGTGCGAAAAGTGGATTTACAACACTAACACAAGTGCGAAAAGTGGGTTTTCAACACTAACACAAGTGCAAAAAGTGGTTTCCTTCACTAACACAAGTGCGAAAAGTGGTTTTTCAACACTGACACAAGTGCGAAAAGTGGTTTTTCAACACTGACACAAGTGCGAACAGTGGTTTTTCAACACTATCACAAGTGCAAAAAGTGTTTTTTCCACACTAATACAAGTGCAAAAGTGGTTTCCTGCACCAACACAAGTGCGAAAAGTGGTTTTTCATCACTAACACAAGTGCGAAAAGTGGTTTTTCGACACTATCGCAAGTGCAAAAAGTGTTTTTTCCACACTAATACAAGTGCAAAAGTGGTTTCCTGCACCAATACAAGTGCGAAAAGTGGATTTTCAACACTAACACAAGTGCGAAAAGTGGGTTTTCAACACTAACACAAGTGCGAAAAGTGGTTTCCTTCACTAACACAAGTGCGAAAAGTGGTTTTTCAACACTAACACAAGTGCGAAAAGTGGTTTTTCAACACTAACACAAGTGCGAAAAGTGGTTTTTCCACACTAATACAAGTGCAAAATTGGTTTCCTGCACCAACACAAGTGCGAAAAGTGGTTTTTCAACACTAACACAAGTGCAAAAAGTGTTCTTTCAACACTATAACAAGTGCAAAAGTGTTTTTTCCACACTAATACAAGTGCAAAAGTGGTTTCCTGCACCAACACAAGTGCGAAAAGTGGTTTTTCAACACTAACACAAGTGCGAAAAGTGGTTTTTCCACACTAATACAAGTGCAAAAGTGGTTTCCTGCACCAACACAAGTGCGAAAAGTGGTTTTTCAACACTAACACAAGTGCGAAAGTGGTTTTTCCACACTACTACAAGTGCAAAAGTGGTTTCCTGCACCAACACAAGTGCGAAAAGTGGTTTTCAACACTAACACAAGTGCGAAAAGTGGTTTTTCAACACTAACACAATGCGAAAAGTGGTTTTCCCACACTAATACAAGTGGAAAAGTGGTTTCCTGCACCAACACAAGTGCGAAAAGTGGTTTTTCAACACTAACACAAGTGCGAAAAGTGGTTTTTCAACACTAACACAAGTGCGAAAAGTGGTTTTTAAACACTAACACAAGTGCGAAAAGTGGTTTTTCCACACTAATACAAGTGCAAAAGTGGTTTCCTGCACCAACACAAGTGTGAAAAGTCGTTTTTCAACACTAACACAAGTGCGAAAAGTGGTTTTTCCACACTAATACAAGTGCAAAAGTGGTTTTTCAACACTAACACAAGTGCGAAAAGTGGGTTTTCAACAATAACATAAGTGCAAAAAGTGGTTTTTCAACACTATCACAAGTGCAAAAAGTGTTTTTTCCACACTAATACAAGTGCAAAAGTGGTTTCCTGCACCAACACAAGTGCGAAAAGTGGTTTTTCAACACTAACACAAGTGCGAAAAGTGGGTTTTCAACACTAACACAAGTGCGAAAAGTGGTTTTTCCACAATAATACAAGTGCAAAAGTGGTTTCCTGCACCAACACAAGTGCAAAAAGTGTTTTTCAACACTAACACAAGTGCAAAAAGTGGTTTTTCAACACTAATACAAGTGCAAAAAGTGTTTTTTTCCACACTAATACAAGTGCAAAAGTGGTTTCCTGCACCAACACAAGTGCGAAAAGTGGTTTTTCAACACTGACACAAGTGCGAAAAGTGGTTTTTCAACACTGACACAAGTGCGAAAAGTGGTTTTTCAACACTATCACAAGTGCAAAAAGTGTTTTTTCCACACTAATACAAGTGCAAAAGTGGTTTCCTGCACCAAAACAAGTGCGAAAAGTGGTTTTTCATCACTAACACAAGTGCGAAAAGTGGTTTTTCGACACTATCACAAGTGCGAAAAGTGGTTTTTCGACACTATCACAAGTGCAAAAAGTGTTTTTTCCACACTAATACAAGTGCAAAAGTGGTTTCCTGCACCAACACAAGTGCGAAAAGTGGATTTTCAACACTAACACAAGTGCGAAAAGTGGGTTTTCAACACTAACACAAGTGCGAAAAGTGGTTTCCTTCACTAACACAAGTGCGAAAAGTGGATTTTCAACACTAACACAAGTGCGAAAAGTGGTTTTTCAACACTAACACAAGTGCGAAAAGTGGTTTTTCCACACTAATACAAGTGCAAAATTGGTTTCCTGCAACAACACAAGTGCGAAAAGTGGTTTTTCAACACTAACACAAGTGCAAAAAGTGTTTTTTCAACACTATAACAAGTGCAAAAGTGTTTTTTCCACACTAATACAAGTGCAAAAGTGGTTTCCTGCACCAACACAAGTGCGAAAAGTGGTTTTTCAACACTAACACAAGTGCGAAAAGTGGTTTTTCCACACTAATACAAGTGCAAAAGTGGTTTCCTGCACCAACACAAGTGCGAAAAGTGGTTTTTCAACACTAACACAAGTGCGAAAAGTGGTTTTTCCACACTACTACAAGTGCAAAAGTGGTTTCCTGCACCAACACAAGTGCGAAAAGTGGTTTTTCAACACTAACACAAGTGCGAAAAGTGGTTTTTCAACACTAACACAATGCGAAAAGTGGTTTTCCCACACTACTACAAGTGCAAAAGTGGTTTCCTGCAACAACACAAGTGCAAAAGTGGTTTCCTGCACCAACACAAGTGTGAAAAGTGGTTTTTCAACACTAACACAAGTGCGAAAAGTGGTTTTTCAACACTAACACAAGTGCGAAAAGTGGTTTTTCAACACTAACACAAGTGCGAAAAGTGGTTTTTCAACACTAACACAAATGCGAAAAGTGGTTTTTCAACACTAACACAAGTGCGAAAAGTGGTTTTTCCACACTAATACAAGTGCAAAAGTGGTTTTTCAACACTAACACAAGTGCGAAAAGTGGGTTTTCAACACTAACATAAGTGCGAAAAGTGGTTTTTCAACACTATCACAAGTGCAAAAAGTGTTTTTTCCACACTAATACAAGTGGAAAAGTGGTTTCCTGCACCAACACAAGTGCGAAAAGTGGTTTTTCAACACTAACACAAGTGCGAAAAGTGGTTTTTCAACACTAACACAAATGCGAAAAGTGGTTTTTCAACACTAACACAAGTGCGAAAAGTGGTTTTTCCACACTAATACAAGTGCAAAAGTGGTTTTTCAACACGAACACAAGTGCGAAAAGTGGGTTTTCAACACTAACATAAGTGCGAAAAGTGGTTTTTCAACACTATCACAAGTGCAAAAAGTGTTTTTTCCACACGAATACAAGTGCAAAAGTGGTTTCCTGCACCAACACAAGTGCGAAAAGTGGTTTTTCAACACTAACACAAGTGCGAAAAGTGGGTTTTCAACACTAACACAAGTGCGAAAAGTGGTTTTTCCACAATAATACAAGTGCAAAAGTGGTTTCCTGCACCAACACAAGTGCAAAAAGTGGTTTTTCAACACTAACACAAGTGCAAAAAGTGGTTTTTCAACACTATCACAAGTGCAAAAAGTGTTTTTTCCACAATAATACAAGTGCGAAAAGTGGTTTCCTTCACTAACACATGTGCGAAAAGTAGTTTTTCAACACTAACACAAGTGCGAAAAGTGGTTTTTCAACACTAACACAAGTGCGAAAAGTGGTTTTTCAACACTATCACAAGTGCAAAAAGTGTTTTTTCCACACTAATACAAGTGCAAAAGTGGTTTCCTGCAACAACACAAGTGCGAAAAGTGGTTTTTCATCACTAACACAAGTGCGAAAAGTGGTTTTTCAACACTATCACAAGTGCAAAAAGTGTTTTTTCCACACTAATACAAGTGCAAAAGTGGTTTCCTGCACCAACACAAGTGCGAAAAGTGGATTTTCAACACTAACACAAGTGTGAAAAGTGGGTTTTCAACACTAACACAAGTGCGAAAATTGGTTTCCTTCACTAACACAAGTGCGAAAAGTGGTTTTTCAACACTAACACAAGTGCGAAAAGTGGTTTTTCAACACTAACACAAGTGCGAAAAGTGGTTTTTCCACACTAATACAAGTGCAAAAGTGGTTTCCTGCACCAACACAAGTGCGAAAAGTGGTTTTTCAACACTAACACAAGTCCGAAAAGTGTTTTTTCAACACTAACACAAGTGCGAAAAGTGGTTTTTCCACACTAATACAAGTGCAAAAGTGGTTTCCTGCACTAACACAAGTGCGAAAAGTGGTTTTTCAACACTAACACAAGTGCAAAATGTGTTTTTTCAACACTATCACAAGTGCAAAAAGTGTTTTTCCCACACTAATACAAGTGCAAAAGTGGTTTCCTGCACCAACACACAAGTGCGAAAAGTGGTTTTTCAACACTAACACAAGTGCGAAAAGTGGTTTTTCAACACTATCACAAGTGCAAAAAGTGTTTTTTTCCACACTAATACAAGTGCAAAAGTGGTTTCCTGCACCAACACAAGTGCGAAAAGTGGTTTTTCAACACTAACACAAGTGCGAAAAGTGGTTTCCGTCACTAACACAAGTCGAAAAGTGGTTTTCAACACTAACACAAGTGCGAAAAGTGGTTTTTCAACACTAACACAAGTGCGAAAAGTGGTTTTTCCACACTAATACAAGTGCAAAAGTGGTTTCCTGCACCAACACAAGTGCGAAAAGTGGTTTTTCAACACTAACACAAGTGCAAAAAGTGGTTTTTCAACACTATCACAAGTGCAAAAAGTGTTTTTTCCACACTAATACAAGAGCAAAAGGGGTTTCCTGCACCAACACAAGTGCGAAAAGTGGATTTACAACACTAACACAAGTGCGAAAAGTGGGTTTTCAACACTAACACAAGTGCAAAAAGTGGTTTCCTTCACTAACACAAGTGCGAAAAGTGGTTTTTCAACACTGACACAAGTGCGAAAAGTGGTTTTTCAACACTGACATAAGTGCGAACAGTGGTTTTTCAACACTATCACAAGTGCAAAAAGTGTTTTTTCCACACTAATACAAGTGCAAAAGTGGTTTCCTGCACCAACACAAGTGCGAAAAGTGGTTTTTCATCACTAACACAAGTGCGAAAAGTGGTTTTTCGACACTATCGCAAGTGCAAAAAGTGTTTTTTCCACACTAATACAAGTGCAAAAGTGGTTTCCTGCACCAATACAAGTGCGAAAAGTGGATTTTCAACACTAACACAAGTGCGAAAAGTGGGTTTTCAACACTAACACAAGTGCGAAAAGTGGTTTCCTTCACTAACACAAGTGCGAAAAGTGGTTTTTCAACACTAACACAAGTGCGAAAAGTGGTTTTTCAACACTAACACAAATGCGAAAAGTGGTTTTTCCACACTAATACAAGTGCAAAATTGGTTTCCTGCACCAACACAAGTGCGAAAAGTGGTTTTTCAACACTAACACAAGTGCAAAAAGTGTTTTTTCAACACTATAACAAGTGCAAAAGTGTTTTTTCCACACTAATACAAGTGCAAATGTGGTTTCCTGCACCAACACAAGTGCGAAAAGTGGTTTTTCAACACTAACACAAGTGCGAAAAGTGGTTTTTCCACACTAATACAAGTGCAAAAGTGGTTTCCTGCACCAACACAAGTGCGAAAAGTGGTTTTTCAACACTAACACAAGTGCGAAAGTGGTTTTTCCACACTACTACAAGTGCAAAAGTGGTTTCCTGCACCAACACAAGTGCGAAAAGTGGTTTTCAACACTAACACAAGTGCGAAAAGTGGTTTTTCAACACTAACACAATGCGAAAAGTGGTTTTCCCACACTAATACAAGTGGAAAAGTGGTTTCCTGCACCAACACAAGTGCGAAAAGTGGTTTTTCAACACTAACACAAGTGCGAAAAGTGGTTTTTCAACACTAACACAAGTGCGAAAAGTGGTTTTTCAACACTAACACAAGTGCGAAAAGTGGTTTTTCCACACTAATACAAGTGCAAAAGTGGTTTCCTGCACCAACACAAGTGTGAAAAGTCGTTTTTCAACACTAACACAAGTGCGAAAAGTGGTTTTTCAACACTAACACAAGTGCGAAAAGTGGGTTTTCAACAATAACATAAGTGCAAAAAGTGGTTTTTCAACACTATCACAAGTGCAAAAAGTGTTTTTTCCACACTAATACAAGTGCAAAAGTGGTTTCCTGCACCAACACAAGTGCGAAAAGTGGTTTTTCAACACTAACACAAGTGCGAAAAGTGGGTTTTCAACACTAACACAAGTGCGAAAAGTGGTTTTTCCACAATAATACAAGTGCAAAAGTGGTTTCCTGCACCAACACAAGTGCAAAATGTGTTTTTCAACACTAACACAAGTGCAAAAAGTGGTTTTTCAACACTAATACAAGTGCAAAAAGTGTTTTTTTCCACACTAATACAAGTGCAAAAGTGGTTTCCTGCACCAACACAAGTGCGAAAAGTGGTTTTTCAACACTGACACAAGTGCGAAAAGTGGTTTTTCAACACTGACACAAGTGCGAAAAGTGGTTTTTCAACACTATCACAAGTGCAAAAAGTGTTTTTTCCACACTAATACAAGTGCAAAAGTGGTTTCCTGCACCAACACAGGTGCGAAAAGTGGTTTTTCATCACTAACACAAGTGCGAAAAGTGGTTTTTCGACACTATCACAAGTGCGAAAAGTGGTTTTTCGACACTATCACAAGTGCAAAAAGTGTTTTTTCCACACTAATACAAGTGCAAAAGTGGTTTCCTGCACCAACACAAGTGCGAAAAGTGGATTTTCAACACTAACACAAGTGCGAAAAGTGGGTTTTCAACACTAACACAAGTGCGAAAAGTGGTTTCCTTCACTAACACAAGTGCGAAAAGTGGATTTTCAACACTAACACAAGTGCGAAAAGTGGTTTTTCAACACTAACACAAGTGCGAAAAGTGGTTTTTCCACACTAATACAAGTGCAAAATTGGTTTCCTGCACCAACACAAGTGCGAAAAGTGGTTTTTCAACACTAACACAAGTGCAAAAAGTGTTTTTTCAACACTATAACAAGTGCAAAAGTGTTTTTTCCACACTAATACAAGTGCAAAAGTGGTTTCCTGCACCAACACAAGTGCGAAAAGTGGTTTTTCAACACTAACACAAGTGCGAAAAGTGGTTTTTCCACACTAATACAAGTGCAAAAGTGGTTTCCTGCACCAACACAAGTGCGAAAAGTGGTTTTTCAACACTAACACAAGTGCGAAAAGTGGTTTTTCCACACTACTACAAGTGCAAAAGTGGTTTCCTGCACCAACACAAGTGCGAAAAGTGGTTTTTCAACACTAACACAAGTGCGAAAAGTGGTTTTTCAACACTAACACAATGCGAAAAGTGGTTTTCCCACACTACTACAAGTGCAAAAGTGGTTTCCTGCAACAACACAAGTGCAAAAGTGGTTTCCTGCACCAACACAAGTGTGAAAAGTGGTTTTTCAACACTAACATAAGTGCGAAAAGTGGTTTTTCCACACTACTACAAGTGCAAAAGTGGTTTCCTGCACCAACACAAGTGCGAAAAGTGGTTTTCAACACTAACACAAGTGCGAAAATTGGTTTTTCAACACTAACACAATGCGAAAAGTGGTTTTCCCACACTAATACAAGTGGAAAAGTGGTTTCCTGCACCAACACAAGTGCGAAAAGTGGTTTTTCAACACTAACACAAGTGCGAAAAGTGGTTTTTCAACACTAACACAAGTGCGAAAAGTGGTTTTTCAACACTAACACAAGTGCGAAAAGTGGTTTTTCCACACTAATACAAGTGCAAAAGTGGTTTCCTGCACCAACACAAGTGTGAAAAGTCGTTTTTCAACACTAACACAAGTGCGAAAAGTGGTTTTTCCACACTAATACAAGTGCAAAAGTGGTTTTTCAACACTAACACAAGTGCGAAAAGTGGGTTTTCAACAATAACATAAGTGCAAAAAGTGGTTTTTCAACACTATCACAAGTGCAAAAAGTGTTTTTTCCACACTAATACAAGTGCAAAAGTGGTTTCCTGCACCAACACAAGTGCGAAAAGTGGTTTTTCAACACTAACACAAGTGCGAAAAGTGGGTTTTCAACACTAACACAAGTGCGAAAAGTGGTTTTTCCACAATAATACAAGTGCAAAAGTGGTTTCCTGCACCAACACAAGTGCAAAAAGTGGTTTTTCAACACTAACACAAGTGCAAAAAGTGGTTTTTCAACACTAATACAAGTGCAAAAAGTGTTTTTTTCCACACTAATACAAGTGCAAAAGTGGTTTTTCAACACGAACACAAGTGCGAAAAGTGGGTTTTCAACACTAACATAAGTGCGAAAAGTGGTTTTTCAACACTATCACAAGTGCAAAAAGTGTTTTTTCCACACGAATACAAGTGCAAAAGTGGTTTCCTGCACCAACACAAGTGCGAAAGTGGTTTCCTGCACCAACACAAGTGCGAAAAGTGGTTTTTCAACACTAACACAAGTGCGAAAAGTGGTTTTTCCACACTAATACAAGTGCAAAAGTGGTTTTTCCACACTAATACAAGTGCAAAAGTGGTTTTTCAACACTAACACAAGTGCGAAAAGTGGGTTTTCAACACTAACATAAGTGCGAAAAGTGGTTTTTCAACACTATCACAAGTGCAAAAAGTGTTTTTTCCACACTAATACAAGTGGAAAAGTGGTTTCCTGCACCAACACAAGTGCGAAAAGTGGTTTTTCAACACTAACACAAGTGCGAAAAGTGGTTTTTCAACACTAACACAAATGCGAAAAGTGGTTTTTCAACACTAACACAAGTGCGAAAAGTGGTTTTTCCACACTAATACAAGTGCAAAAGTGGTTTTTCAACACGAACACAAGTGCGAAAAGTGGGTTTTCAACACTAACATAAGTGCGAAAAGTGGTTTTTCAACACTATCACAAGTGCAAAAAGTGTTTTTTCCACACGAATACAAGTGCAAAAGTGGTTTCCTGCACCAACACAAGTGCGAAAAGTGGTTTTTCAACACTAACACAAGTGCGAAAAGTGGGTTTTCAACACTAACACAAGTGCGAAAAGTGGTTTTTCCACAATAATACAAGTGCAAAAGTGGTTTCCTGCACCAACACAAGTGCAAAAAGTGGTTTTTCAACACTAACACAAGTGCAAAAAGTGGTTTTTCAACACTATCACAAGTGCAAAAAGTGTTTTTTCCACAATAATACAAGTGCGAAAAGTGGTTTCCTTCACTAACACATGTGCGAAAAGTAGTTTTTCAACACTAACACAAGTGCGAAAAGTGGTTTTTCAACACTAACACAAGTGCGAAAAGTGGTTTTTCAACACTATCACAAGTGCAAAAAGTGTTTTTTCCACACTAATACAAGTGCAAAAGTGGTTTCCTGCAACAACACAAGTGCGAAAAGTGGTTTTTCATCACTAACACAAGTGCGAAAAGTGGTTTTTCAACACTATCACAAGTGCAAAAAGTGTTTTTTCCACACTAATACAAGTGCAAAAGTGGTTTCCTGCACCAACACAAGTGCGAAAAGTGGATTTTCAACACTAACACAAGTGTGAAAAGTGGGTTTTCAACACTAACACAAGTGCGAAAATTGGTTTCCTTCACTAACACAAGTGCGAAAAGTGGTTTTTCAACACTAACACAAGTGCGAAAAGTGGTTTTTCAACACTAACACAAGTGCGAAAAGTGGTTTTTCCACACTAATACAAGTGCAAAAGTGGTTTCCTGCACCAACACAAGTGCGAAAAGTGGTTTTTCAACACTAACACAAGTGCAAAAGTGGTTTCCTGCACTAACACAAGTGCGAAAAGTGGTTTTTCAACACTAACACAAGTGCAAAATGTGTTTTTTCAACACTATCACAAGTGCAAAAAGTGTTTTTCCCACACTAATACAAGTGCAAAAGTGGTTTCCTGCACCAACACAAGTGCGAAAAGTGGTTTTTCAACACTAACACAAGTGCGAAAAGTGGTTTTTCAACACTATCACAAGTGCAAAAAGTGTTTTTTTCCACACTAATACAAGTGCAAAAGTGGTTTCCTGCACCAACACAAGTGCGAAAAGTGGTTTTTCAACACTAACACAAGTGCGAAAAGTGGTTTCCGTCACTAACACAAGTCGAAAAGTGGTTTTCAACACTAACACAAGTGCGAAAAGTGGTTTTTCAACACTAACACAAGTGCGAAAAGTGGTTTTTCCACACTAATACAAGTGCAAAAGTGGTTTCCTGCACCAACACAAGTGCGAAAAGTGGTTTTTCAACACTAACACAAGTGCAAAAAGTGGTTTTTCAACACTATCACAAGTGCAAAAAGTGTTTTTTCCACACTAATACAAGAGCAAAAGGGGTTTCCTGCACCAACACAAGTGCGAAAAGTGGATTTACAACACTAACACAAGTGCGAAAAGTGGGTTTTCAACACTAACACAAGTGCAAAAAGTGGTTTCCTTCACTAACACAAGTGCGAAAAGTGGTTTTTCAACACTGACACAAGTGCGAAAAGTGGTTTTTCAACACTGACATAAGTGCGAACAGTGGTTTTTCAACACTATCACAAGTGCAAAAAGTGTTTTTTCCACACTAATACAAGTGCAAAAGTGGTTTCCTGCACCAACACAAGTGCGAAAAGTGGTTTTTCATCACTAACACAAGTGCGAAAAGTGGTTTTTCGACACTATCGCAAGTGCAAAAAGTGTTTTTTCCACACTAATACAAGTGCAAAAGTGGTTTCCTGCACCAATACAAGTGCGAAAAGTGGATTTTCAACACTAACACAAGTGCGAAAAGTGGGTTTTCAACACTAACACAAGTGCGAAAAGTGGTTTCCTTCACTAACACAAGTGCGAAAAGTGGTTTTTCAACACTAACACAAGTGCGAAAAGTGGTTTTTCAACACTAACACAAATGCGAAAAGTGGTTTTTCCACACTAATACAAGTGCAAAATTGGTTTCCTGCACCAACACAAGTGCGAAAAGTGGTTTTTCAACACTAACACAAGTGCAAAAAGTGTTTTTTCAACACTATAACAAGTGCAAAAGTGTTTTTTCCACACTAATACAAGTGCAAATGTGGTTTCCTGCACCAACACAAGTGCGAAAAGTGGTTTTTCAACACTAACACAAGTGCGAAAAGTGGTTTTTCCACACTAATACAAGTGCAAAAGTGGTTTCCTGCACCAACACAAGTGCGAAAAGTGGTTTTTCAACACTAACACAAGTGCGAAAGTGGTTTTTCCACACTACTACAAGTGCAAAAGTGGTTTCCTGCACCAACACAAGTGCGAAAAGTGGTTTTCAACACTAACACAAGTGCGAAAAGTGGTTTTTCAACACTAACACAATGCGAAAAGTGGTTTTCCCACACTAATACAAGTGGAAAAGTGGTTTCCTGCACCAACACAAGTGCGAAAAGTGGTTTTTCAACACTAACACAAGTGCGAAAAGTGGTTTTTCAACACTAACACAAGTGCGAAAAGTGGTTTTTCAACACTAACACAAGTGCGAAAAGTGGTTTTTCCACACTAATACAAGTGCAAAAGTGGTTTCCTGCACCAACACAAGTGTGAAAAGTCGTTTTTCAACACTAACACAAGTGCGAAAAGTGGTTTTTCAACACTAACACAAGTGCGAAAAGTGGGTTTTCAACAATAACATAAGTGCAAAAAGTGGTTTTTCAACACTATCACAAGTGCAAAAAGTGTTTTTTCCACACTAATACAAGTGCAAAAGTGGTTTCCTGCACCAACACAAGTGCGAAAAGTGGTTTTTCAACACTAACACAAGTGCGAAAAGTGGGTTTTCAACACTAACACAAGTGCGAAAAGTGGTTTTTCCACAATAATACAAGTGCAAAAGTGGTTTCCTGCACCAACACAAGTGCAAAATGTGTTTTTCAACACTAACACAAGTGCAAAAAGTGGTTTTTCAACACTAATACAAGTGCAAAAAGTGTTTTTTTCCACACTAATACAAGTGCAAAAGTGGTTTCCTGCACCAACACAAGTGCGAAAAGTGGTTTTTCAACACTGACACAAGTGCGAAAAGTGGTTTTTCAACACTGACACAAGTGCGAAAAGTGGTTTTTCAACACTATCACAAGTGCAAAAAGTGTTTTTTCCACACTAATACAAGTGCAAAAGTGGTTTCCTGCACCAACACAGGTGCGAAAAGTGGTTTTTCATCACTAACACAAGTGCGAAAAGTGGTTTTTCGACACTATCACAAGTGCGAAAAGTGGTTTTTCGACACTATCACAAGTGCAAAAAGTGTTTTTTCCACACTAATACAAGTGCAAAAGTGGTTTCCTGCACCAACACAAGTGCGAAAAGTGGATTTTCAACACTAACACAAGTGCGAAAAGTGGGTTTTCAACACTAACACAAGTGCGAAAAGTGGTTTCCTTCACTAACACAAGTGCGAAATGTGGATTTTCAACACTAACACAAGTGCGAAAAGTGGTTTTTCAACACTAACACAAGTGCGAAAAGTGGTTTTTCCACACTAATACAAGTGCAAAATTGGTTTCCTGCACCAACACAAGTGCGAAAAGTGGTTTTTCAACACTAACACAAGTGCAAAAAGTGTTTTTTCAACACTATAACAAGTGCAAAAGTGTTTTTTCCACACTAATACAAGTGCAAAAGTGGTTTCCTGCACCAACACAAGTGCGAAAAGTGGTTTTTCAACACTAACACAAGTGCGAAAAGTGGTTTTTCCACACTAATACAAGTGCAAAAGTGGTTTCCTGCACCAACACAAGTGCGAAAAGTGGTTTTTCAACACTAACACAAGTGCGAAAAGTGGTTTTTCCACACTACTACAAGTGCAAAAGTGGTTTCCTGCACCAACACAAGTGCGAAAAGTGGTTTTTCAACACTAACACAAGTGCGAAAAGTGGTTTTTCAACACTAACACAATGCGAAAAGTGGTTTTCCCACACTACTACAAGTGCAAAAGTGGTTTCCTGCAACAACACAAGTGCAAAAGTGGTTTCCTGCACCAACACAAGTGTGAAAAGTGGTTTTTCAACACTAACATAAGTGCGAAAAGTGGTTTTTCCACACTACTACAAGTGCAAAAGTGGTTTCCTGCACCAACACAAGTGCGAAAAGTGGTTTTCAACACTAACACAAGTGCGAAAATTGGTTTTTCAACACTAACACAATGCGAAAAGTGGTTTTCCCACACTAATACAAGTGGAAAAGTGGTTTCCTGCACCAACACAAGTGCGAAAAGTGGTTTTTCAACACTAACACAAGTGCGAAAAGTGGTTTTTCAACACTAACACAAGTGCGAAAAGTGGTTTTTCAACACTAACACAAGTGCGAAAAGTGGTTTTTCCACACTAATACAAGTGCAAAAGTGGTTTCCTGCACCAACACAAGTGTGAAAAGTCGTTTTTCAACACTAACACAAGTGCGAAAAGTGGTTTTTCCACACTAATACAAGTGCAAAAGTGGTTTTTCAACACTAACACAAGTGCGAAAAGTGGGTTTTCAACAATAACATAAGTGCAAAAAGTGGTTTTTCAACACTATCACAAGTGCAAAAAGTGTTTTTTCCACACTAATACAAGTGCAAAAGTGGTTTCCTGCACCAACACAAGTGCGAAAAGTGGTTTTTCAACACTAACACAAGTGCGAAAAGTGGGTTTTCAACACTAACACAAGTGCGAAAAGTGGTTTTTCCACAATAATACAAGTGCAAAAGTGGTTTCCTGCACCAACACAAGTGCAAAAAGTGGTTTTTCAACACTAACACAAGTGCAAAAAGTGGTTTTTCAACACTAATACAAGTGCAAAAAGTGTTTTTTTCCACACTAATACAAGTGCAAAAGTGGTTTTTCAACACGAACACAAGTGCGAAAAGTGGGTTTTCAACACTAACATAAGTGCGAAAAGTGGTTTTTCAACACTATCACAAGTGCAAAAAGTGTTTTTTCCACACGAATACAAGTGCAAAAGTGGTTTCCTGCACCAACACAAGTGCGAAAAGTGGTTTTTCAACACTAACACAAGTGCGAAAAGTGGGTTTTCAACACTAACACAAGTGCGAAAAGTGGTTTTTCCACAATAATACAAGTGCAAAAGTGGTTTCCTGCACCAACACAAGTGCAAAAAGTGGTTTTTCAACACTAACACAAGTGCAAAAAGTGGTTTTTCAACACTATCACAAGTGCAAAAAGTGTTTTTTCCACAATAATACAAGTGCGAAAAGTGGTTTCCTTCACTAACACATGTGCGAAAAGTAGTTTTTCAACACTAACACAAGTGCGAAAAGTGGTTTTTCAACACTAACACAAGTGCGAAAAGTGGTTTTTCCACACTAATACAAGTGCAAAAGTGGTTTCCTGCACCAACACAAGTGCGAAAAGTGGTTTTTCAACACTAACACAAGTGCGAAAGTGGTTTGTCCACACTACTACAAGTGCAAAAGTGGTTTCCTGCACCAACACAAGTGCGAAAAGTGGTTTTCAACACTAACACAAGTGCGAAAAGTGGTTTTTCAACACTAACACAATGCGAAAAGTGGTTTTCCCACACTAATACAAGTGGAAAAGTGGTTTCCTGCACCAACACAAGTGCGAAAAGTGGTTTTTCAACACTAACACAAGTGCGAAAAGTGGTTTTTCAACACTAACACAAGTGCGAAAAGTGGTTTTTCAACACTAACACAAGTGCGAAAAGTGGTTTTTCCACACTAATACAAGTGCAAAAGTGGTTTCCTGCACCAACACAAGTGTGAAAAGTCGTTTTTCAACACTAACACAAGTGCGAAAAGTGGTTTTTCAACACTAACACAAGTGCGAAAAGTGGGTTTTCAACAATAACATAAGTGCAAAAAGTGGTTTTTCAACACTATCACAAGTGCAAAAAGTGTTTTTTCCACACTAATACAAGTGCAAAAGTGGTTTCCTGCACCAACACAAGTGCGAAAAGTGGTTTTTCAACACTAACACAAGTGCGAAAAGTGGGTTTTCAACACTAACACAAGTCCGAAAAGTGGTTTTTCCACAATAATACAAGTGCAAAAGTGGTTTCCTGCACCAACACAAGTGCAAAATGTGTTTTTCAACACTAACACAAGTGCAAAAAGTGGTTTTTCAACACTAATACAAGTGCAAAAAGTGTTTTTTTCCACACTAATACAAGTGCAAAAGTGGTTTCCTGCACCAACACAAGTGCGAAAAGTGGTTTTTCAACACTGACACAAGTGCGAAAAGTGGTTTTTCAACACTGACACAAGTGCGAAAAGTGGTTTTTCAACACTATCACAAGTGCAAAAAGTGTTTTTTCCACACTAATACAAGTGCAAAAGTGGTTTCCTGCACCAACACAGGTGCGAAAAGTGGTTTTTCATCACTAACACAAGTGCGAAAAGTGGTTTTTCGACACTATCACAAGTGCGAAAAGTGGTTTTTCGACACTATCACAAGTGCAAAAAGTGTTTTTTCCACACTAATACAAGTGCAAAAGTGGTTTCCTGCACCAACACAAGTGCGAAAAGTGGATTTTCAACACTAACACAAGTGCGAAAAGTGGGTTTTCAACACTAACACAAGTGCGAAAAGTGGTTTCCTTCACTAACACAAGTGCGAAAAGTGGATTTTCAACACTAACACAAGTGCGAAAAGTGGTTTTTCAACACTAACACAAGTGCGAAAAGTGGTTTTTCCACACTAATACAAGTGCAAAATTGGTTTCCTGCACCAACACAAGTGGGAAAAGTGGTTTTTCAACACTAACACAAGTGCAAAAAGTGTTTTTTCAACACTATAACAAGTGCAAAAGTGTTTTTTCCACACTAATACAAGTGCAAAAGTGGTTTCCTGCACCAACACAAGTGCAAAAAGTGGTTTTTCAACACTAACACAAGTGCGAAAAGTGGTTTTTCCACACTAATACAAGTGCAAAAGTGGTTTCCTGCACCAACACAAGTGCGAAAAGTGGTTTTTCAACACTAACACAAGTGCGAAAAGTGGTTTTTCCACACTACTACAAGTGCAAAAGTGGTTTCCTGCACCAACACAAGTGCGAAAAGTGGTTTTTCAACACTAACACAAGTGCGAAAAGTGGTTTTTCAACACTAACACAATGCGAAAAGTGGTTTTCCCACACTACTACAAGTGCAAAAGTGGTTTCCTGCAACAACACAAGTGCAAAAGTGGTTTCCTGCACCAACACAAGTGTGAAAAGTGGTTTTTCAACACTAACACAAGTGCGAAAAGTGGTTTTTCCACACTACTACAAGTGCAAAAGTGGTTTCCTGCACCAACACAAGTGCGAAAAGTGGTTTTCAACACTAACACAAGTGCGAAAATTGGTTTTTCAACACTAACACAATGCGAAAAGTGGTTTTCCCACACTAATACAAGTGGAAAAGTGGTTTCCTGCACCAACACAAGTGCGAAAAGTGGTTTTTCAACACTAACACAAGTGCGAAAAGTGGTTTTTCAACACTAACACAAGTGCGAAAAGTGGTTTTTCAACACTAACACAAGTGCGAAAAGTGGTTTTTCCACACTAATACAAGTGCAAAAGTGGTTTCCTGCACCAACACAAGTGTGAAAAGTCGTTTTTCAACACTAACACAAGTGCGAAAAGTGGTTTTTCCACACTAATACAAGTGCAAAAGTGGTTTTTCAACACTAACACAAGTGCGAAAAGTGGGTTTTCAACAATAACATAAGTGCAAAAAGTGGTTTTTCAACACTATCACAAGTGCAAAAAGTGTTTTTTCCACACTAATACAAGTGCAAAAGTGGTTTCCTGCACCAACACAAGTGCGAAAAGTGGTTTTTCAACACTAACACAAGTGCGAAAAGTGGGTTTTCAACACTAACACAAGTGCGAAAAGTGGTTTTTCCACAATAATACAAGTGCAAAAGTGGTTTCCTGCACCAACACAAGTGCAAAAAGTGGTTTTTCAACACTAACACAAGTGCAAAAAGTGGTTTTTCAACACTAATACAAGTGCAAAAAGTGTTTTTTTCCACACTAATACAAGTGCAAAAGTGGTTTTTCAACACGAACACAAGTGCGAAAAGTGGGTTTTCAACACTAACATAAGTGCGAAAAGTGGTTTTTCAACACTATCACAAGTGCAAAAAGTGTTTTTTCCACACGAATACAAGTGCAAAAGTGGTTTCCTGCACCAACACAAGTGCGAAAAGTGGTTTTTCAACACTAACACAAGTGCGAAAAGTGGGTTTTCAACACTAACACAAGTGCGAAAAGTGGTTTTTCCACAATAATACAAGTGCAAAAGTGGTTTCCTGCACCAACACAAGTGCAAAAAGTGGTTTTTCAACACTAACACAAGTGCAAAAAGTGGTTTTTCAACACTATCACAAGTGCAAAAAGTGTTTTTTCCACAATAATACAAGTGCGAAAAGTGGTTTCCTTCACTAACACATGTGCGAAAAGTAGTTTTTCAACACTAACACAAGTGCGAAAAGTGGTTTTTCAACACTAACACAAGTGCGAAAAGTGGTTTTTCAACACTATCACAAGTGCAAAAAGTGTTTTTTCCACACTAATACAAGTGCAAAAGTGGTTTCCTGCACCAACACAAGTGCGAAAAGTGGTTTTTCATCACTAACACAAGTGCGAAAAGTGGTTTTTCAACACTATCACAAGTGCAAAAAGTGTTTTTTCCACACTAATACAAGTGCAAAAGTGGTTTCCTGCACCAACACAAGTGCGAAAAGTGGATTTTCAACACTAACACAAGTGTGAAAAGTGGGTTTTCAACACTAACACAAGTGCGAAAATTGGTTTCCTTCACTAACACAAGTGCGAAAAGTGGTTTTTCAACACTAACACAAGTGCGAAAAGTGGTTTTTCAACACTAACACAAGTGCGAAAAGTGGTTTTTCCACACTAATACAAGTGCAAAAGTGGTTTCCTGCACCAACACAAGTGCGAAAAGTGGTTTTTCAACACTAACACAAGTCCGAAAAGTGTTTTTTCAACACTAACACAAGTGCGAAAAGTGGTTTTTCCACACTAATACAAGTGCAAAAGTGGTTTCCTGCACTAACACAAGTGCGAAAAGTGGTTTTTCAACACTAACACAAGTGCAAAATGTGTTTTTTCAACACTATCACAAGTGCAAAAAGTGTTTTTCCCACACTAATACAAGTGCAAAAGTGGTTTCCTGCACCAACACAAGTGCGAAAAGTGGTTTTTCAACACTAACACAAGTGCGAAAAGTGGTTTTTCAACACTATCACAAGTGCAAAAAGTGTTTTTTTCCACACTAATACAAGTGCAAAAGTGGTTTCCTGCACCAACACAAGTGCGAAAAGTGGTTTTTCAACACTAACACAAGTGCGAAAAGTGGTTTCCGTCACTAACACAAGTCGAAAAGTGGTTTTCAACACTAACACAAGTGCGAAAAGTGGTTTTTCAACACTAACACAAGTGCGAAAAGTGGTTTTTCCACACTAATACAAGTGCAAAAGTGGTTTCCTGCACCAACACAAGTGCGAAAAGTGGTTTTTCAACACTAACACAAGTGCAAAAAGTGGTTTTTCAACACTATCACAAGTGCAAAAAGTGTTTTTTCCACACTAATACAAGAGCAAAAGGGGTTTCCTGCACCAACACAAGTGCGAAAAGTGGATTTACAACACTAACACAAGTGCGAAAAGTGGGTTTTCAACACTAACACAAGTGCAAAAAGTGGTTTCCTTCACTAACACAAGTGCGAAAAGTGGTTTTTCAACACTGACACAAGTGCGAAAAGTGGTTTTACAACACTGACACAAGTGCGAACAGTGGTTTTTCAACACTATCACAAGTGCAAAAAGTGTTTTTTCCACACTAATACAAGTGCAAAAGTGGTTTCCTGCACCAACACAAGTGCGAAAAGTGGTTTTTCATCACTAACACAAGTGTGAAAACTGGTTTTTCGACACTATCGCAAGTGCAAAAAGTGTTTTTTCCACACTAATACAAGTGCAAAAGTGGTTTCCTGCACCAATACAAGTGCGAAAAGTGGATTTTCAACACTAACACAAGTGCGAAAAGTGGGTTTTCAACACTAACACAAGTGCGAAAAGTGGTTTCCTTCACTAACACAAGTGCGAAAAGTGGTTTTTCAACACTAACACAAGTGCGAAAAGTGGTTTTTCAACACTAACACAAGTGCGAAAAGTGGTTTTTCCACACTAATACAAGTGCAAAATTGGTTTCCTGCACCAACACAAGTGCGAAAAGTGGTTTTTCAACACTAACACAAGTGCAAAAAGTGTTTTTTCAACACTATAACAAGTGCAAAAGTGTTTTTTCCACACTAATACAAGTGCAAAAGTGGTTTCCTGCACCAACACAAGTGCGAAAAGTGGTTTTTCAACACTAACACAAGTGCGAAAAGTGGTTTTTCCACACTAATACAAGTGCAAAAGTGGTTTCCTGCACCAACACAAGTGCGAAAAGTGGTTTTTCAACACTAACACAAGTGCGAAAGTGGTTTTTCCACACTACTACAAGTGCAAAAGTGGTTTCCTGCACCAACACAAGTGCGAAAAGTGGTTTTCAACACTAACACAAGTGCGAAAAGTGGTTTTTCAACACTAACACAATGCGAAAAGTGGTTTTCCCACACTAATACAAGTGGAAAAGTGGTTTCCTTCACCAACACAAGTGCGAAAAGTGGTTTTTCAACACTAACACAAGTGCGAAAAGTGGTTTTTCAACACTAACACAAGTGCGAAAAGTGGTTTTTCAACACTAACACAAGTGCGAAAAGTGGTTTTTCCACACTAATACAAGTGCAAAAGTGGTTTCCTGCACCAACACAAGTGTGAAAAGTCGTTTTTCAACACTAACACAAGTGCGAAAAGTGGTTTTTCCACACTAATACAAGTGCAAAAGTGGTTTTTCAACACTAACACAAGTGCGAAAAGTGGGTTTTCAACAATAACATA
This sequence comes from Myxine glutinosa, assembly GCF_964187855.1. Classification (NCBI taxonomy): domain Eukaryota; kingdom Metazoa; phylum Chordata; class Myxini; order Myxiniformes; family Myxinidae; genus Myxine; species Myxine glutinosa. The sequence continues at coordinate 104,719,228 of NC_136264.1, forward strand.
AGTGCAAAAAGTGGTTTTTCAACACTATCACAAGTGCAAAAAGTGTTTTTTCCACACTAATACAAGTGCAAAAGTGGTTTCCTGCACCAACACAAGTGCGAAAAGTGGTTTTTCAACACTAACACAAGTGCGAAAAGTGGGTTTTCAACACTAACACAAGTGCGAAAAGTGGTTTTTCCACAATAATACAAGTGCAAAAGTGGTTTCCTGCACCAACACAAGTGCAAAAAGTGGTTTTTCAACACTAACACAAGTGCAAAAAGTGGTTTTTCAACACTAATACAAGTGCAAAAAGTGTTTTTTTCCACACTAATACAAGTGCAAAAGTGGTTTCCTGCACCAACACAAGTGCGAAAAGTGGTTTTTCAACACTGACACAAGTGCGAAAAGTGGTTTTTCAACACTGACACAAGTGCGAAAAGTGGTTTTTCCACACTAATACAAGTGCAAAAGTGGTTTCCTGCACCAACACAAGTGCGAAAAGTGGTTTTTCAACACTAACACAAGTGCGAAAAGTGGTTTTTCAACACTATCACAAGTGCAAAAAGTGTTTTTTTCCACACTAATACAAGTGCAAAAGTGGTTTCCTGCACCAACACAAGTGCGAAAAGTGGTTTTTCAACACTAACACAAGTGCGAAAAGTGGTTTCCGTCACTAACACAAGTCGAAAAGTGGTTTTCAACACTAACACAAGTGCGAAAAGTGGTTTTTCAACACTAACACAAGTGCGAAAAGTGGTTTTTCCACACTAATACAAGTGCAAAAGTGGTTTCCTGCACCAACACAAGTGCGAAAAGTGGTTTTTCAACACTAACACAAGTGCAAAAAGTGGTTTTTCAACACTATCACAAGTGCAAAAAGTGTTTTTTCCACACTAATACAAGAGCAAAAGGGGTTTCCTGCACCAACACAAGTGCGAAAAGTGGATTTACAACACTAACACAAGTGCGAAAAGTGGGTTTTCAACACTAACACAAGTGCAAAAAGTGGTTTCCTTCACTAACACAAGTGCGAAAAGTGGTTTTTCAACACTGACACAAGTGCGAAAAGTGGTTTTACAACACTGACACAAGTGCGAACAGTGGTTTTTCAACACTATCACAAGTGCAAAAAGTGTTTTTTCCACACTAATACAAGTGCAAAAGTGGTTTCCTGCACCAACACAAGTGCGAAAAGTGGTTTTTCATCACTAACACAAGTGTGAAAACTGGTTTTTCGACACTATCGCAAGTGCAAAAAGTGTTTTTTCCACACTAATACAAGTGCAAAAGTGGTTTCCTGCACCAATACAAGTGCGAAAAGTGGATTTTCAACACTAACACAAGTGCGAAAAGTGGGTTTTCAACACTAACACAAGTGCGAAAAGTGGTTTCCTTCACTAACACAAGTGCGAAAAGTGGTTTTTCAACACTAACACAAGTGCGAAAAGTGGTTTTTCAACACTAACACAAGTGCGAAAAGTGGTTTTTCCACACTAATACAAGTGCAAAATTGGTTTCCTGCACCAACACAAGTGCGAAAAGTGGTTTTTCAACACTAACACAAGTGCAAAAAGTGTTTTTTCAACACTATAACAAGTGCAAAAGTGTTTTTTCCACACTAATACAAGTGCAAAAGTGGTTTCCTGCACCAACACAAGTGCGAAAAGTGGTTTTTCAACACTAACACAAGTGCGAAAAGTGGTTTTTCCACACTAATACAAGTGCAAAAGTGGTTTCCTGCACCAACACAAGTGCGAAAAGTGGTTTTTCAACACTAACACAAGTGCGAAAGTGGTTTTTCCACACTACTACAAGTGCAAAAGTGGTTTCCTGCACCAACACAAGTGCGAAAAGTGGTTTTCAACACTAACACAAGTGCGAAAAGTGGTTTTTCAACACTAACACAATGCGAAAAGTGGTTTTCCCACACTAATACAAGTGGAAAAGTGGTTTCCTTCACCAACACAAGTGCGAAAAGTGGTTTTTCAACACTAACACAAGTGCGAAAAGTGGTTTTTCAACACTAACACAAGTGCGAAAAGTGGTTTTTCAACACTAACACAAGTGCGAAAAGTGGTTTTTCCACACTAATACAAGTGCAAAAGTGGTTTCCTGCACCAACACAAGTGTGAAAAGTCGTTTTTCAACACTAACACAAGTGCGAAAAGTGGTTTTTCCACACTAATACAAGTGCAAAAGTGGTTTTTCAACACTAACACAAGTGCGAAAAGTGGGTTTTCAACAATAACATAAGTGCAAAAAGTGGTTTTTCAACACTATCACAAGTGCAAAAAGTGTTTTTTCCACACTAATACAAGTGCAAAAGTGGTTTCCTGCACCAACACAAGTGCGAAAAGTGGTTTTTCAACACTAACACAAGTGCGAAAAGTGGGTTTTCAACACTAACACAAGTGCGAAAAGTGGTTTTTCCACAATAATACAAGTGCAAAAGTGGTTTCCTGCACCAACACAAGTGCAAAAAGTGGTTTTTCAACACTAACACAAGTGCAAAAAGTGGTTTTTCAACACTAATACAAGTGCAAAAAGTGTTTTTTTCCACACTAATACAAGTGCAAAAGTGGTTTCCTGCACCAACACAAGTGCGAAAAGTGGTTTTTCAACACTGACACAAGTGCGAAAAGTGGTTTTTCAACACTGACACAAGTGCGAAAAGTGGTTTTTCAACACTATCACAAGTGCAAAAAGTGTTTTTTCCACACTAATACAAGTGCAAAAGTGGTTTACTGCACCAACACAAGTGCGAAAAGTGGTTTTTCATCACTAACACAAGTGCGAAAAGTGGTTTTTCGACACTATCACAAGTGCGAAAAGTGGTTTTTCGACACTATCACAAGTGCAAAAAGTGTTTTTTCCACACTAATACAAGTGCAAAAGTGGTTTCCTGCACCAACACAAGTGCGAAAAGTGGATTTTCAACACTAACACAAGTGCGAAAAGTGGGTTTTCAACACTAACACAAGTGCGAAAAGTGGTTTCCTTCACTAACACAAGTGCGAAAAGTGGATTTTCAACACTAACACAAGTGCGAAAAGTGGTTTTTCAACACTAACACAAGTGCGAAAAGTGGTTTTTCCACACTAATACAAGTGCAAAATTGGTTTCCTGCACCAACACAAGTGCGAAAAGTGGTTTTTCAACACTAACACAAGTGCAAAAAGTGTTTTTTCAACACTATAACAAGTGCAAAAGTGTTTTTTCCACACTAATACAAGTGCAAAAGTGGTTTCCTGCACCAACACAAGTGCGAAAAGTGGTTTTTCAACACTAACACAAGTGCGAAAAGTGGTTTTTCCACACCAATACAAGTGCAAAAGTGGTTTCCTGCACCAACACAAGTGCGAAAAGTGGTTTTTCAACACTAACACAAGTGCGAAAAGTGGTTTTTCCACACTACTACAAGTGCAAAAGTGGTTTCCTGCACCAACACAAGTGCGAAAAGTGGTTTTTCAACACTAACACAAGTGCGAAAAGTGGTTTTTCAACACTAACACAATGCGAAAAGTGGTTTTCCCACACTACTACAAGTGCAAAAGTGGTTTCCTGCAACAACACAAGTGCAAAAGTGGTTTCCTGCACCAACACAAGTGTGAAAAGTGGTTTTTCAACAATAACACAAGTGCGAAAAGTGGTTTTTCCACACTACTACAAGTGCAAAAGTGGTTTCCTGCACCAACACAAGTGCGAAAAGTGGTTTTCAACACTAACACAAGTGCGAAAATTGGTTTTTCAACACTAACACAATGCGAAAAGTGGTTTTCCCACACTAATACAAGTGGAAAAGTGGTTTCCTGCACCAACACAAGTGCGAAAAGTGGTTTTTCAACACTAACACAAGTGCGAAAAGTGGTTTTTCAACACTAACACAAGTGCGAAAAGTGGTTTTTCCACACTAATACAAGTGCAAAAGTGGTTTCCTGCACCAACACAAGTGTGAAAAGTCGTTTTTCAACACTAACACAAGTGCGAAAAGTGGTTTTTCCACACTAATACAAGTGCAAAAGTGGTTTTTCAACACTAACACAAGTGCGAAAAGTGGGTTTTCAACAATAACATAAGTGCAAAAAGTGGTTTTTCAACACTATCACAAGTGCAAAAAGTGTTTTTTCCACACTAATACAAGTGCAAAAGTGGTTTCCTGCACCAACACAAGTGCGAAAAGTGGTTTTTCAACACTAACACAAGTGCGAAAAGTGGGTTTTCAACACTAACACAAGTGCGAAAAGTGGTTTTTCCACAATAATACAAGTGCAAAAGTGGTTTCCTGCACCAACACAAGTGCAAAAAGTGGTTTTTCAACACTAACACAAGTGCAAAAAGTGGTTTTTCAACACTAATACAAGTGCAAAAAGTGTTTTTTTCCACACTAATACAAGTGCAAAAGTGGTTTCCTGCACCAACACAAGTGCGAAAAGTGGTTTTTCAACACTGACACAAGTGCGAAAAGTGGTTTTTCAACACTGACACAAGTGCGAAAAGTGGTTTTTCAACACTATCACAAGTGCAAAAAGTGTTTTTTCCACACTAATACAAGTGCAAAAGTGGTTTCCTGCACCAACACAAGTGCGAAAAGTGGTTTTTCATCACTAACACAAGTGCGAAAAGTGGTTTTTCGACACTATCACAAGTGCGAAAAGTGGTTTTTCGACACTATCACAAGTGCAAAATGTGTTTTTTCCACACTAATACAAGTGCAAAAGTGGTTTCCTGCACCAACACAAGTGCGAAAAGTGGATTTTCAACACTCTATCACAAGTGCAAAAAGTGTTTTTTCCACACTAATACAAGTGCAAAAGTGGTTTCCTGCACCAACACAAGTGCGAAAAGTGGATTTTCAACACTAACACAAGTGCGAAAAGTGGTTTTTCAACACTAACACAAGTGCGAAAAGTGGTTTTTCCACACTAATACAAGTGCAAAATTGGTTTCCTGCACCAACACAAGTGCGAAAAGTGGTTTTTCAACACTAACACAAGTGCAAAAAGTGTTTTTTCAACACTATAACAAGTGCAAAAGTGTTTTTTCCACACTAATACAAGTGCAAAAGTGGTTTCCTGCACCAACACAAGTGCGAAAAGTGGTTTTTCAACACTAACACAAGTGCGAAAAGTGGTTTTTCCACACTAATACAAGTGCAAAAGTGGTTTCCTGCACCAACACAAGTGCGAAAAGTGGTTTTTCAACACTAACACAAGTGCGAAAAGTGGTTTTTCCACACTACTACAAGTGCAAAAGTGGTTTCCTGCACCAACACAAGTGCGAAAAGTGGTTTTTCAACACTAACACAAGTGCGAAAAGTGGTTTTTCAACACTAACACAATGCGAAAAGTGGTTTTCCCACACTAATACAAGTGGAAAAGTGGTTTCCTGCAACAACACAAGTGCGAAAAGTGGTTTTTCAACACTAACACAAGTGCGAAAAGTGGTTTTTCAACACTAACACAAGTGCGAAAAGTGGTTTTTCAACACTAACACAAGTGCGAAAAGTGGTTTTTCCACACTAATACAAGTGCAAAAGTGGTTTCCTGCACCAACACAAGTGTGAAAAGTGGTTTTTCAACACTAACACAAGTGCGAAAAGTGGATTTTCAAAACGAACACAATGCGAAAAGTGGTTTTTCCACACTAATACAAGTGGAAAAGTGGTTTCCTGCACCAACACAAGTGCGAAAAGTGGTTTTTCAACACTAACACAAGTGCGAAAGTGGTTTTTCAACACTAACACAAATGCGAAAAGTGGTTTTTCAACAGTAACACAAGTGCGAAAAGTGGTTTTTCCACACTAATACAAGTGCAAAAGTGGTTTTTCAACACTAACACAAGTGCGAAAAGTGGGTTTTCAACACTAACATAAGTGCGAAAAGTGGTTTTTCAACACTATCACAAGTGCAAAAAGTGTTTTTTCCACACTAATACAAGTGCAAAAGTGGTTTCCTGCACCAACACAAGTGCGAAAAGTGGTTTTTCAACACTAACACAAGTGCGAAAAGTGGGTTTTCAACACTAACACAAGTGCGAAAAGTGGTTTTTCCACAATAATACAAGTGCAAAAGTGGTTTCCTGCACCAACACAAGTGCAAAAAGTGGTTTTTCAACACTAACACAAGTGCAAAAAGTGGTTTTTCAACACTATCACAAGTGCAAAAAGTGTTTTTTCCACAATAATACAAGTGCGAAAAGTGGTTTCCTTCACTTACACATGTGCGAAAAGTAGTTTTTCAACACTAACACAAGTGCGAAAAGTGGTTTTTCAACACTATCACAAGTGCAAAAAGTGTTTTTTCCACACTAATACAAGTGCAAAAGTGGTTTCCTGCACCAACACAAGTGCGAAAAGTGGTTTTTCATCACTAACACAAGTGCGAAAAGTGGTTTTTCAACACTATCACAAGTGCAAAAAGTGTTTTTTCCACACTAATACAAGTGCAAAAGTGGTTTCCTGCACCAACACAAGTGCGAAAAGTGGATTTTCAACACTAACACAAGTGTGAAAAGTGGGTTTTCAACACTAACACAAGTGCGAAAATTGGTTTCCTTCACTAACACAAGTGCGAAAAGTGGTTTTTCAACACTAACACAAGTGCGAAAAGTGGTTTTTCAACACTAACACAAGTGCGAAAAGTGGTTTTTCCACACTAATACAAGTGCAAAAGTGGTTTCCTGCACCAACACGAGTGCGAAAAGTGGTTTTTCAACACTAACACAAGTCCGAAAAGTGTTTTTTCAACACTAACACAAGTGCGAAAAGTGGTTTTTCCACACTAATACAAGTGCAAAAGTGGTTTTCTGCACTAACACAAGTGCGAAAAGTGGTTTTTCAACACTAACACAAGTGCAAAATGTGTTTTTTCAACACTATCACAAGTGCAAAAAGTGTTTTTCCCACACTAATACAAGTGCAAAAGTGGTTTCCTGCACCAACACAAGTGCGAAAAGTGGTTTTTCAACACTAACACAAGTGCGAAAAGTGGTTTTTCAACACTATCACAAGTGCAAAAAGTGTTTTTTTCCACACTAATACAAGTGCAAAAGTGGTTTCCTGCACCAACACAAGTGCGAAAAGTGGTTTTTCAACACTAACACAAGTGCGAAAAGTGGTTTCCGTCACTAACACAAGTGCAAAAAGTGGTTTTTCAACACTAACACAAGTGCGCAAAGTGGTTTTTCAACACTAACACAAGTGCGAAAAGTGGTTTTTCCACACTAATACAAGTGCAAAAGTGGTTTCCTGCACCAACACAAGTGCGAAAAGTGGTTTTTCAACACTAACACAAGTGCAAAAAGTGGTTTTTCAACACTATCACAAGTGCAAAAAGTGTTTTTTCCACACTAATACAAGTGCAAAAGGGGTTTCCTGCACCAACACAAGTGCGAAAAGTGGATTTACAACACTAACACAAGTGCGAAAAGTGGGTTTTCAACACTAACACAAGTGCGAAAAGTGGTTTCCTTCACTAAAACAAGTGCGAAAAGTGGTTTTTCAACACTGATACAAGTGCGAAAAGTGGTTTTTCAACACTGACACAAGTGCGAACAGTGGTTTTTCAACACTATCACAAGTGCAAAAAGTGTTTTTTCCACACTAATACAAGTGCAAAAGTGGTTTCCTGCACCAACAGAAGTGCGAAAAGTGGTTTTTCATCATTAACACAAGTGCGAAAAGTGGTTTTTCGACACTATCGCAAGTGCAAAAAGTGTTTTTTCAACACTATCACAAGTGCAAAAAGTGTTTTTTCCACACTAATACAAGTGCAAAAGTGGTTTCCTGCACCAACACAAGTGCAAAAGTGGTTTCCTGCACCAATACAAGTGCGAAAAGTGGATTTTCAACACTAACACAAGTGCGAAAAGTGGGTTTTCAACACCAACACAAGTGCGAAAAGTGGTTTCCTTCACTAACACAAGTGCGAAAAGTGGTTTTTCAACACGAACACAAGTGCGAAAAGTGGTTTTTCAACACTAACACAAGTGCGAAAAGTGGTTTTTCCACACTAATACAAGTGCAAAATTGGTTTCCTGCACCAACACAAGTGCGAAAAGTGGTTTTTCAACACTAACACAAGTGCAAAAAGTGTTTTTTCAACACTATAACAAGTGCAAAAGTGTTTTTTCCACACTAATACAAGTGCAAAAGTGGTTTCCTGCACCAACACAAGTGCGAAAAGTGGTTTTTCAACACTAACACAAGTGCGAAAAGTGGTTTTTTCCACACTAATACAAGTGCAAAAGTGGTTTCCTGCACCAACACAAGTGTGAAAAGTGGTTATTCAACAATAACACAAGTGCGAAAAGTGGTTTTTCCACACTACTACAAGTGCAAAAGTGGTTTCCTGCACCAACACAAGTGCGAAAAGTGGTTTTTCAACACTAACACAAGTGCGAAAAGTGGTTTTTCAACACTAACACAATGCGAAAAGTGGTTTCCCACACTAATACAAGTGGAAAAGTGGTTTCCTGCACCAACACAAGTGCGAAAAGTGGTTTTTCAACACTAACACAAGTGCGAAAAGTGGTTTTTCAACACTAACACAAGTGCGAAAAGTGGTTTTTCAACACTAACACAAGTGCGAAAAGTGGTTTTTCCACACTAATACAAGTGCAAAAGTGGTTTCCTGCACCAACACAAGTGTGAAAAGTCGTTTTTCAACACTAACACAAGTGCGAAAAGTGGTTTTTCCACACTAATACAAGTGCAAAAGTGGTTTTTCAACACTAACACAAGTGCGAAAAGTGGGTTTTCAACAATAACATAAGTGCAAAAAGTGGTTTTTCAACACTATCACAAGTGCAAAAAGTGTTTTTTCCACACTAATACAAGTGCAAAAGTGGTTTCCTGCACCAACACAAGTGCGAAAAGTGGTTTTTCAACACTAACACAAGTGCGAAAAGTGGGTTTTCAACACTAACACAAGTGCGAAAAGTGGTTTTCCACAATAATACAAGTGCAAAAGTGGTTTCCTGCACCAACACAAGTGCAAAAAGTGGTTTTTCAACACTAACACAAGTGCAAAAAGTGGTTTTTCAACACTATCACAAGTGCAAAAAGTGTTTTTTCCACACGAATACAAGTGCAAAAGTGGTTTCCTGCACAAACACAAGTGCGAAAAGTGGATTTACAACACTAACACAAGTGCGAAAAGTGGGTTTTCAACACTAACACAAGTGCGAAAAGTGGTTTCCTTCACTAACACATGTGCGAAAAGTAGTTTTTCAACACTAACACAAGTGCGAAAAGTGGTTTTTCAACACTAACACAAGTGCGAAAAGTGGTTTTTCAACACTATCACAAGTGCAAAAAGTGTTTTTTCCACACTAATACAAGTGCAAAAGTGGTTTCCTGCACCAACACAAGTGCGAAAAGTGGATTTACAACACTAACACAAGTGCGAAAAGTGGGTTTTCAACACTAACACAAGTGCGAAAAGTGGTTTCCTTCACTAACACATGTGCGAAAAGTGGTTTTTCAACACTAACACAAGTGCGAAAAGTGGTTTTTCAACACTAACACAAGTGCGAAAAGTGGTTTTTCAACACTATCACAAGTGCAAAAAGTGTTTTTTCCACACTAATACAAGTGCAAAAGTGGTTTACTGCACCAACACAAGTGCGAAAAGTGGTTTTTCATCACTAACACAAGTGCAAAAAGTGGTTTTTCAACACTATCACAAGTGCAAAAAGTGTTTTTTCCACACTAATACAAGTGCAAAAGTGGTTTCCTGCACCAACACAAGTGCGAAAAGTGGATTTTCAACACTAACACAAGTGCGAAAAGTGGGTTTTCAACACTAACACAAGTGTGAAAAGTGGTTTCCTTCACTAACACAAGTGCGAAAAGTGGTGTCCTTCACTAACACATGTGCGAAAAGTAGTTTTTCAACACTAACACAAGTGCGAAAAGTGGTTTTTCAACACTAACACAAGTGCGAAAAGTGGTTTTTCAACACTATCACAAGTGCAAAAAGTGTTTTTTTCCACACTAATGCAAGTGCAAAAGTGGTTTCCTGCACCAACACAAGTGCGAAAAGTGGTTTTTCATCACTAACACAAGTGCGAAAAGTGGTTTTTCAACACTATCACAAGTGCAAAAAGTGTTTTTTCCACACTAATACAAGTGCAAAAGTGGTTTCCTGCACCAACACAAGTGCGAAAAGTGGATTTTCAACACTAACACAAGTGTGAAAAGTGGGTTTTCAACACTAACACAAGTGCGAAAATTGGTTTCCTTCACTAACACAAGTGCGAAAAGTGGTTTTTCAACACTAACACAAGTGCGAAAAGTGGTTTTTCAACACTAACACAAGTGCGAAAAGTGGTTTTTCCACACTAATACAAGTGCAAAAGTGGTTTCCTGCACCAACACAAGTGCGAAAAGTGGTTTTTCAACACTAACACAATTCCGAAAAGTGTTTTTTCAACACTAACACAAGTGCGAAAAGTGGTTTTTCCACACTAATACAAGTGCACAAGTGGTTTCCTGCACTAACACAAGTGCGAAAAGTGGTTTTTCAACACTAACACAAGTGCAAAATGTGTTTTTTCAACACTATCACAAGTGCAAAAAGTGTTTTTCCCACACTAATACAAGTGCAAAAGTGGTTTCCTGCACCAACACAAGTGCGAAAAGTGGTTTTTCAACACTAACACAAGTGCGAAAAGTGGTTTTTCAACACTATCACAAGTGCAAAAAGTGTTTTTTTCCACACTAATACAAGTGCAAAAGTGGTTTCCTGCACCAACACAAGTGTGAAAAGTGGTTTTTCAACACTAACACAAGTGCGAAAAGTGGTTTCCGTCACTAACACAAGTGCAAAAAGTGGTTTTTCAACACTAACACAAGTGCGCAAAGTGGTTTTTCAACACTAACACAAGTGCGAAAAGTGGTTTTTCCACACTAATACAAGTGCAAAAGTGGTTTCCTGCACCAACACAAGTGCGAAAAGTGGTTTTTCAACACTAACACAAGTGCAAAAAGTGGTTTTTCAACACTATCACAAGTGCAAAAAGTGTTTTTTCCACACTAATACAAGTGCAAAAGGGGTTTCCTGCACCAACACAAGTGCGAAAAGTGGATTTACAACACTAACACAAGTGCGAAAAGTGGGTTTTCAACACTAACACAAGTGCGAAAAGTGGTTTCCTTCACTAACACAAGTGCGAAAAGTGGTTTTTCAACACTGATACAAGTGCGAAAAGTGGTTTTTCAACACTGACACAAGTGCGAACAGTGGTTTTTCAACACTATCACAAGTGCAAAAAGTGTTTTTTCCACACTAATACAAGTGCAAAAGTGGTTTCCTGCACCAACACAAGTGCGAAAAGTGGTTTTTCATCACTAACACAAGTGCGAAAAGTGGTTTTTCAACACTATCACAAGTGCAAAAAGTGTTTTTTCCACACTAATACAAGTGCAAAAGTGCTTTCCTGCACCAACACAAGTGCGAAAAGTGGATTTACAACACTAACACAAGTGCGAAAAGTGGGTTTTCAACACTAACACAAGTGCGAAAAGTGGTTTCCTTCACTAACACATGTGCGAAAAGTGGTTTTTCAACACTAACACAAGTGCGAAAAGTGGTTTTTCAACACTAACACAAGTGCGAAAAGTGGTTTTTCAACACTATCACAAGTGCAAAAAGTGTTTTTTCCACACTAATACAAGTGCAAAAGTGGTTTACTGCACCAACACAAGTGCGAAAAGTGGTTTTTCATCACTAACACAAGTGCAAAAAGTGGTTTTTCAACACTATCACAAGTGCAAAAAGTGTTTTTTCCACACTAATACAAGTGCAAAAGTGGTTTCCTGCACCAACACAAGTGCGAAAAGTGGATTTTCAACACTAACACAAGTGCGAAAAGTGGGTTTTCAACACTAACACAAGTGCGAAAAGTGGTTTCCTTCACTAACACAAGTGCGAAAAGTGGTTTCCTTCACTAACACATGTGCGAAAAGTAGTTTTTCAACACTAACACAAGTGCGAAAAGTGGTTTTTCAACACTAACACAAGTGCGAAAAGTGGTTTTTCAACACTATCACAAGTGCAAAAAGTGTTTTTTCCACACTAATACAAGTGCAAAAGTGGTTTCCTGCACCAACACAAGTGCGAAAAGTGGTTTTTCATCACTAACACAAGTGCGAAAAGTGGTTTTTCAACACTATCACAAGTGCAAAAAGTGTTTTTTCCACACTAATACAAGTGCAAAAGTGGTTTCCTGCACCAACACAAGTGCGAAAAGTGGATTTTCAACACTAACACAAGTGTGAAAAGTGGGTTTTCAACACTAACACAAGTGCGAAAATTGGTTTCCTTCACTAACACAAGTGCGAAAAGTGGTTTTTCAACACTAACACAAGTGCGAAAAGTGGTTTTTCAACACTAACACAAGTGCGAAAAGTGGTTTTTCCACACTAATACAAGTGCAAAAGTGGTTTCCTGCACTAACACAAGTGCGAAAAGTGGTTTTTCAACACTAACACAAGTGCAAAATGTGTTTTTTCAACACTATCACAAGTGCAAAAAGTGTTTTTCCCACACTAATACAAGTGCAAAAGTGGTTTCCTGCACCAACACAAGTGCGAAAAGTGGTTTTTCAACACTAACACAAGTGCGAAAAGTGGTTTTTCAACACTATCACAAGTGCAAAAAGTGTTTTTTTCCACACTAATACAAGTGCAAAAGTGGTTTCCTGCACCAACACAGTGCGAAAAGTGGTTTTTCAACACTAACACAAGTGCGAAAAGTGGTTTCCGTCACTAACACAAGTGCAAAAAGTGTTTTTTCCACACTAATACAAGTGCAAAAGGGGTTTCCTGCACCAACACAAGTGCGAAAAGTGGATTTACAACACTAACACAAGTGCGAAAAGTGGGTTTTCAACACTAACACAAGTGCGAAAAGTGGTTTCCTTCACTAATACAAGTGCGAAAAGTGGTTTTTCAACACTGATACAAGTGCGAAAAGTGGTTTTTCAACACTGACACAAGTGCGAACAGTGGTTTTTCAACACTATCACAAGTGCAAAAAGTGTTTTTTCCACACTAATACAAGTGCAAAAGTGGTTTCCTGCACCAACACAAGTGCGAAAAGTGGTTTTTCATCACTAACACAAGTGCGAAAAGTGGTTTTTCGACACTATCGCAAGTGCAAAAAGTGTTTTTTCCACACTAATACAAGTGCAAAAGTGGTTTCCTGCACCAATACAAGTGCGAAAAGTGGATTTTCAACACTAACACAAGTGCGAAAAGTGGGTTTTCAACACTAACACAAGTGCGAAAAGTGGTTTCCTTCACTAACACAAGTGCAAAAAGTGGTTTTTCAACACTAACACAAGTGCGAAAAGTGGTTTTTCAACACTAACACAAGTGCGAAAAGTGGTTTTTCCACACTAATACAAGTGCAAAATTGGTTTCCTGCACCAACACAAGTGCGAAAAGTGGTTTTTCAACACTAACACAAGTGCAAAAAGTGTTTTTTCAACACTATAACAAGTGCAAAAGTGTTTTTTCCACACTAATACAAGTGCAAAAGTGGTTTCCTGCACCAACACAAGTGCGAAAAGTGGTTTTTCAACACTAACACAAGTGCGAAAAGTGGTTTTTTCCACACTAATACAAGTGCAAAAGTGGTTTCCTGCACCAACACAAGTGTGAAAAGTGGTTTTTCAACACTAACACAAGTGCGAAAAGTGGTTTTTCCACACTACTACAAGTGCAAAAGTGGTTTCCTGCACCAACACAAGTGCGAAAAGTGGTTTTTCAACACTAACACAAGTGCGAAAAGTGGTTTTTCAACACTAACACAATGCGAAAAGTGGTTTTCCCACACTAATACAAGTGGAAAAGTGGTTTCCTGCACCAACACAAGTGCGAAAAGTGGTTTTTCAACACTAACACAAGTGCGAAAAGTGGTTTTTCAACACTAACACAAGTGCGAAAAGTGGTTTTTCAACACTAACACAAGTGCGAAAAGTGGTTTTTCCACACTAATACAAGTGCAAAAGTGGTTTCCTGCACCAACACAAGTGTGAAAAGTCGTTTTTCAACACTAACACAAGTGCGAAAAGTGGTTTTTCCACACTAATACAAGTGCAAAAGTGGTTTTTCAACACTAACACAAGTGCGAAAAGTGGGTTTTCAACAATAACATAAGTGCAAAAAGTGGTTTTTCAACACTATCACAAGTGCAAAAAGTGTTTTTTCCACACTAATACAAGTGCAAAAGTGGTTTCCTGCACCAACACAAGTGCGAAAAGTGGTTTTTCAACACTAACACAAGTGCGAAAAGTGGGTTTTCAACACTAACACAAGTGCGAAAAGTGGTTTTCCACAATAATACAAGTGCAAAAGTGGTTTCCTGCACCAACACAAGTGCAAAAAGTGGTTTTTCAACACTAACACAAGTGCAAAAAGTGGTTTTTCAACACTATCACAAGTGCAAAAAGTGTTTTTTCCACACGAATACAAGTGCAAAAGTGGTTTCCTGCACAAACACAAGTGCGAAAAGTGGATTTACAACACTAACACAAGTGCGAAAAGTGGGTTTTCAACACTAACACAAGTGCGAAAAGTGGTTTCCTTCACTAACACATGTGCGAAAAGTAGTTTTTCAACACTAACACAAGTGCGAAAAGTGGTTTTTCAACACTAACACAAGTGCGAAAAGTGGTTTTTCAACACTATCACAAGTGCAAAAAGTGTTTTTTCCACACTAATACAAGTGCAAAAGTGGTTTCCTGCACCAACACAAGTGCGAAAAGTGGATTTACAACACTAACACAAGTGCGAAAAGTGGGTTTTCAACACTAACACAAGTGCGAAAAGTGGTTTCCTTCACTAACACATGTGCGAAAAGTGGTTTTTCAACACTAACACAAGTGCGAAAAGTGGTTTTTCAACACTAACACAAGTGCGAAAAGTGGTTTTTCAACACTATCACAAGTGCAAAAAGTGTTTTTTCCACACTAATACAAGTGCAAAAGTGGTTTACTGCACCAACACAAGTGCGAAAAGTGGTTTTTCATCACTAACACAAGTGCAAAAAGTGGTTTTTCAACACTATCACAAGTGCAAAAAGTGTTTTTTCCACACTAATACAAGTGCAAAAGTGGTTTCCTGCACCAACACAAGTGCGAAAAGTGGATTTTCAACACTAACACAAGTGCGAAAAGTGGGTTTTCAACACTAACACAAGTGCGAAAAGTGGTTTCCTTCACTAACACAAGTGCGAAAAGTGGTTTCCTTCACTAACACATGTGCGAAAAGTAGTTTTTCAACACTAACACAAGTGCGAAAAGTGGTTTTTCAACACTAACACAAGTGCGAAAAGTGGTTTTTCAACACTATCACAAGTGTAAAAAGTGTTTTTTCCACACTAATACAAGTGCAAAAGTGGTTTCCTGCACCAACACAAGCGCGAAAAGTGGTTTTTCATCACTAACACAAGTGCGAAAAGTGGTTTTTCAACACTATTGCAAGTGCAAAAAGTGTTTTTTCCACACTAATACAAGTGCAAAAGTGGTTTCCTGCACCAACACAAGTGCGAAAAGTGGATTTTCAACACTAACACAAGTGCGAAAAGTGAGTTTTCAACACTAACACAAGTGCGAAAAGTGGTTTTTCAACACTAACACAAGTGCGAAAAGTGGTTTTTCCACACTAATACAAGTGCAAAAGTGGTTTCCTGCACCAACACAAGTGCGAAAAGTGGTTTTTCAACACTAACACAAGTGCGAAAAGTGGTTTTTCAACACTAACACAAGTGCGAAAAGGGGTTTGTCCACAATAATACAAGTGCAAAAGTGGTTTCCTGCACCAACACAAGTGTGAAAAGTGGTTTTTCAACACTAACACAAGTGCGAAAAGTGGTTTTTCAACACTATCACAAGTGCAAAAAGTGTTTTTTCCACACTAGTACAAGTGCAAAAGTGGTTTCCTTCACTAACACAAGTGCAAAAAGTGGTTTTTCCACACTAATACAAGTGCAAAAGTGGTTTCCTGCACTAACACAAGTGCGAAAAGTGGTTTTTCAACACTAACACAAGTGCAAAATGTGTTTTTTCAACACTATCACAAGTGCAAAAAGTGTTTTTCCCACACTAATACAAGTGCAAAAGTGGTTTCCTGCACCAACACAAGTGCGAAAAGTGGTTTTTCAACACTAACACAAGTGCGAAAAGTAGTTTTTCAACACTATCACAAGTGCAAAAAGTGTTTTTTCCACACTAATACAAGTGCAAAAGTGGTTTCCTGCACCAACACAAGTGCGAAAAATGGTTTTTCAACACTAACACAAGTGCGAAAAGTGGTTTCCGTCACTAACACAAGTGCGAAAAGTGGTTTTTCAACACTAACACAAGTGCGAAAAGTGGTTTTTCAACACTAACACAAGTGCAAAAGTGGTTTTTCCACACTAATACAAGTGCAAAAGTGGTTTCCTGCACCAACACAAGTGCGAAAAGTGTTTTTTCAACACTAACACAAGTGCAAAAAGTGGTTTTTCAACACTATCACAAGTGCAAAAAGTGTTTTTTCCACACTAATACAAGTGCAAAAGTGGTTTCCTTCACTAACACATGTGCGAAAAGTGGTTTTTCAACACTAACACAAGTGCGAAAAGTGGTTTTTCAACACTAACACAAGTGCGAAAAGTGGTTTTTCAACACTATCACAAGTGCAAAAAGTGTTTTTTCCACACTAATACAAGTGCAAATGTGGTTTTCTGCACCAACACAAGTGCGAAAAGTGGTTTTTCATCACTAACACAAGTGCAAAAAGTGGTTTTTCAACACTATCACAAGTGCAAAAAGTGTTTTTTCCACACTAATACAAGTGCAAAAGTGGTTTCCTGCACCAACACAAGTGCGAAAAGTGGATTTTCAACACTAACACAAGTGCGAAAAGTGGGTTTTCAACACTAACACAAGTGCGAAAAGTGGTTTCCTTCACTAACACAAGTGCGAAAAGTGGTTTCCTTCACTAACACATGTGCGAAAAGTAGTTTTTCAACACTAACACAAGTGCGAAAAGTGGTTTTTCAACACTAACACAAGTGCGAAAAGTGGTTTTTCAACACTATCACAAGTGCAAAAAGTGTTTTTTCCACACTAATACAAGTGCAAAAGTGGTTTCCTGCACCAACACAAGCGCGAAAAGTGGTTTTTCATCACTAACACAAGTGCGAAAAGTGGTTTTTCAACACTATTGCAAGTGCAAAAGTGGTTTCCTGCACCAACACAAGTGCGAAAAGTGGTTTTTCAACACTAACACAAGTCCGAAAAGTGTTTTTTCAACACTAACACAAGTGCGAAAAGTGGTTTTTCCACACTAATACAAGTGCAAAAGTGGTTTCCTGCACTAACACAAGTGCGAAAAGTGGTTTTTCAACACTAACACAAGTGCAAAATGTGTTTTTTCAACACTATCACAAGTGCAAAAAGTGTTTTTCCCACACTAATACAAGTGCAAAAGTGGTTTCCTGCACCAACACAAGTGCGAAAAGTGGTTTTTCAACACTAACACAAGTGCGAAAAGTGGTTTTTCAACACTATCACAAGTGCAAAAAGTGTTTTTTTCCACACTAATACAAGTGCAAAAGTGGTTTCCTGCACCAACACAAGTGCGAAAAGTGGTTTTTCAACACTAACACAAGTGCGAAAAGTGGTTTCCGTCACTAACACAAGTCGAAAAGTGGTTTTTCAACACTAACACAAGTGCGAAAAGTGGTTTTTCAACACTAACACAAGTGCGAAAAGTGGTTTTTCCACACTAATACAAGTGCAAAGGTGGTTTCCTGCACCAACACAAGTGCGAAAAGTGGTTTTTCAACACTAACACAAGTGCAAAAAGTGGTTTTTCAACAATATCACAAGTGCAAAAAGTGTTTTTTCCACACTAATATAAGAGCAAAAGGGGTTTCCTGCACCAACACAAGTGCGAAAAGTGGATTTACAACACTAACACAAGTGCGAAAAGTGGGTTTTCAACACTAACACAAGTGCGAAAAGTGGTTTCCTTCACTAACACAAGTGCGAAAAGTGGTTTTTCAACACTGACACAAGTGCGAAAAGTGGTTTTTCAACACTGACACAAGTGCGAACAGTGGTTTTTCAACACTATCACAAGTGCAAAAAGTGTTTTTTCCACACTAATACAAGTGCAAAAGTGGTTTCCTGCACCAACACAAGTGCGAAAAGTGGTTTTTCATCACTAACACAAGTGCGAAAAGTGGTTTTTCGACACTATCGCAAGTGCTAAAAGTGTTTTTTCCACACTAATACAAGTGCAAAAGTGGTTTCCTGCACCAATACAAGTGCGAAAAGTGGATTTTCAACACTAACACAAGTGCGAAAAGTGGGTTTTCAACTCTAACACAAGTGCGAAAAGTGGTTTCCTTCACTAACACAAGTGCGAAAAGTGGTTTTTCAACACTAACACAAGCGCGAAAAGTGGTTTTTCAACACTAACACAAGTGCGAAAAGTGGTTTTTCCACACTAATACAAGTGCAAAATTGGTTTCCTGCACCAACACAAGTGCGAAAAGTGGTTTTTCAACACTAACACAAGTGCAAAAAGTGTTTTTTCAACACTATAACAAGTGCAAAAGTGTTTTTTCCACACTAATACAAGTGCAAAAGTGGTTTCCTGCACCAACACAAGTGCGAAAAGTGGTTTTTCAACACTAACACAAGTGCGAAAAGTGGTTTTTCCACACTAATACAAGTGCAAAAGTGGTTTCCTGCACCAACACAAGTGCGAAAAGTGGTTTTTCAACACTAACACAAGTGCAAAAAGTGGTTTTTCCACACTACTACAAGTGCAAAAGTGGTTTCCTGCACCAACACAAGTGCGAAAAGTGGTTTTTCAACACTAACACAAGTGCGAAAAGTGGTTTTTCAACACTAACACAATGCGAAAAGTGGTTTTCCCACACTAATACAAGTGGAAAAGTGGTTTCCTGCACCAACACAAGTGCGAAAAGTGGTTTTTCAACACTAACACAAGTGCGAAAAGTGGTTTTTCAACACTAACACAAGTGCGAAAAGTGGTTTTTCAACACTAACACAAGTGCGAAAAGTGGTTTTTCCACACTAATACAAGTGCAAAAGTGGTTTCCTGCACCAACACAAGTGTGAAAAGTCGTTTTTCAACACTAACACAAGTGCGAAAAGTGGTTTTTCCACACTAATACAAGTGCAAAAGTGGTTTTTCAACACTAACACAAGTGCGAAAAGTGGGTTTTCAACAATAACATAAGTGCAAAAAGTGGTTTTTCAACACTATCACAAGTGCAAAAAGTGTTTTTTCCACACTAATACAAGTGCAAAAGTGGTTTCCTGCACCAACACAAGTGCGAAAAGTGGTTTTTCAACACTAACACAAGTGCGAAAAGTGGGTTTTCAACACTAACACAAGTGCGAAAAGTGGTTTTTCCACAATAATACAAGTGCAAAAGTGGTTTCCTGCACCAACACAAGTGCAAAAGGTGGTTTTCCAACACTAACACAAGTGCAAAAATTGGTTTTTCAACACTAATACAAGTGCAAAAAGTGTTTTTTTCCACACTAATACAAGTGCAAAAGTGGTTTCCTGCACCAACACAAGTGCGAAAAGTGGTTTTTCAACACTGACACAAGTGCGAAAAGTGGTTTTTCAACACTGACACAAGTGCGAAAAGTGGTTTTTCAACACTATCACAAGTGCAAAAAGTGTTTTTTCCACACTAATACAAGTGCAAAAGTGGTTTCCTGCACCAACACAAGTGCGAAAAGTGGTTTTTCATCACTAACACAAGTGCGAAAAGTGGTTTTTCGACACTATCACAAGTGCGAAAAGTGGTTTTTCGACACTATCACAAGTGCAAAAAGTGTTTTTTCCACACTAATACAAGTGCAAAAGTGGTTTCCTGCACCAACACAAGTGCGAAAAGTGGATTTTCAACACTAACACAAGTGCGAAAAGTGGGTTTTCAACACTAACACAAGTGCGAAAAGTGGTTTCCTTCACTAACACAAGTGCGAAAAGTGGATTTTCAACACTAACACAAGTGCGAAAAGTGGTTTTTCAACACTAACACAAGTGCGAAAAGTGGTTTTTCCACACTAATACAAGTGCAAAATTGGTTTCCTGCACCAACACAAGTGCGAAAAGTGGTTTTTCAACTGCGAAAAGTGGTTTTTCCACACTAATACAAGTGCAAAATTGGTTTCCTGCACCAACACAAGTGCGAAAAGTGGTTTTTCAACACTAACACAAGTGCAAAAAGTGTTTTTTCAACACTATAACAAGTGCAAAAGTGTTTTTTCCACACTAATACAAGTGCAAAAGTGGTTTCCTGCACCAACACAAGTGCGAAAAGTGGTTTTTCAACACTAACACAAGTGCGAAAAGTGGTTTTTCCACACTAATACAAGTGCAAAAGTGGTTTCCTGCACCAACACAAGTGCGAAAAGTGGTTTTTCAACACTAACACAAGTGCGAAAAGTGGTTTTTCCACACTACTACAAGTGCAAAAGTGGTTTCCTGCACCAACACAAGTGTGAAAAGTGGTTTTTCAACACTAACACAAGTGCGAAAAGTGGTTTTTCAACACTAACACAATGCGAAAAGTGGTTTTTCCACACTAATACAAGTGGAAAAGTGGTTTCCTGCAACAACACAAGTGCGAAAAGTGGTTTTTCAACACTAACACAAGTGCGAAAAGTGGTTTTTCAACACTAACACAAGTGCGAAAAGTGGTTTTTCAACACTAACACAAGTGCGAAAAGTGGTTTTTCCACACTAATACAAGTGCAAAAGTGGTTTCCTGCACCAACACAAGTGTGAAAAGTGGTTTTTCAACACTAAACCAAGTGCGAAAAGTGGATTTTCAAAACGAACACAATGCGAAAAGTGGTTTTTCCACACTAATACAAGTGGAAAAGTGGTTTCCTGCAACAACACAAGTGCGAAAAGTGGTTTTTCAACACTAACACAAGTGCGAAAAGTGGTTTTTCAACACTAACACAAATGCGAAAAGTGGTTTTTCAACAGTAACACAAGTGCGAAAAGTGGTTTTTCCACACTAATACAAGTGCAAAAGTGGTTTTTCAACACTAACACAAGTGCGAAAAGTGGGTTTTCAACACTAACATAAGTGCGAAAAGTGGTTTTTCAACACTATCACAAGTGCAAAAAGTGTTTTTTCCACACTAATACAAGTGCAAAAGTGGTTTCCTGCACCAACACAAGTGCGAAAAGTGGTTTTTCAACACTAACACAAGTGCGAAAAGTGGGTTTTCAACACTAACACAAGTGCGAAAAGTGGTTTTTCCACAATAATACAAGTGCAAAAGTGGTTTCCTGCACCAACACAAGTGCAAAAAGTGGTTTTTCAACACTAACACAAGTGCAAAAAGTGGTTTTTCAACACTATCACAAGTGCAAAAAGTGTTTTTTCCACAATAATACAAGTGCGAAAAGTGGTTTCCTTCACTAACACATGTGCGAAAAGTAGTTTTTCAACACTAACACAAGTGCGAAAAGTGGTTTTTCAACACTAACACAAGTGCGAAAAGTGGTTTTTCAACACTATCACAAGTGCAAAAAGTGTTTTTTCCACACTAATACAAGTGCAAAAGTGGTTTCCTGCACCAACACAAGTGCGAAAAGTGGTTTATTCATCACTAACACAAGTGCGAAAAGTGGTTTTTCAACACTATCACAAGTGCAAAAAGTGTTTTTTCCACACTAATACAAGTGCAAAAGTGGTTTCCTGCACCAACACAAGTGCGAAAAGTGGATTTTCAACACTAACACAAGTGTGAAAAGTGCGTTTTCAACACTAACACAAGTGCGAAAATTGGTTTCCTTCACTAACACAAGTGCGAAAAGTGGTTTTTCAACACTAACACAAGTGCGAAAAGTGGTTTTTCAACACTAACACAAGTGCGAAAAGTGGTTTTTCCACACTAATACAAGTGCAAAAGTGGTTTCCTGCACCAACACAAGTGCGAAAAGTGGTTTTTCAACACTAACACAAGTCCGAAAAGTGTTTTTTCAACACTAACACAAGTGCGAAAAGTGGTTTTTCCACACTAATACAAGTGCAAAAGTAGTTTCCTGCACTAACACAAGTGCGAAAAGTGGTTTTTCAACACTAACACAAGTGCAAAATGTGTTTTTTCAACACTATCACAAGTGCAAAAAGTGTTTTTCCCACACTAATACAAGTGCAAAAGTGGTTTCCTGCACCAACACAAGTGCGAAAAGTGGTTTTTCAACACTAACACAAGTGCGAAAAGTGGTTTTTCAACACTATCACAAGTGCAAAAAGTGTTTTTTTCCACACTAATACAAGTGCAAAAGTGGTTTCCTGCACCAACACAAGTGCGAAAAGTGGTTTTTCAACACTAACACAAGTGCGAAAAGTGGTTTCCGTCACTAACACAAGTGCAAAAAGTGGTTTTTCAACACTAACACAAGTGCGCAAAGTGGTTTTTCAACACTAACACAAGTGCGAAAAGTGGTTTTTCCACACTAATACAAGTGCAAAAGTGGTTTCCTGCACCAACACAAGTGCGAAAAGTGGTTTTTCAACACTAACACAAGTGCAAAAAGTGGTTTTTCAACACTATCACAAGTGCAAAAAGTGTTTTTTCCACACTAATACAAGTGCAAAAGGGGTTTCCTGCACCAACACAAGTGCGAAAAGTGGATTTACAACACTAACACAAGTGCGAAAAGTGGGTTTTCAACACTAACACAAGTGCGAAAAGTGGTTTCCTTCACTAACACAAGTGCGAAAAGTGGTTTTTCAACACTGATACAAGTGCGAAAAGTGGTTTTTCAACACTGACACAAGTGCGAACAGTGGTTTTTCAACACTATCACAAGTGCAAAAAGTGTTTTTTCCACACTAATACAAGTGCAAAAGTGGTTTCCTGCACCAACACAAGTGCGAAAAGTGGTTTTTCATCACTAACACAAGTGCGAAAAGTGGTTTTTCGACACTATCGCAAGTGCAAAAAGTGTTTTTTCCACACTAATACAAGTGCAAAAGTGGTTTCCTGCACCAATACAAGTGCGAAAAGTGGATTTTCAACACTAACACAAGTGCGAAAAGTGGGTTTTCAACACTAACACAAGTGCGAAAAGTGGTTTCCTTCACTAACACAAGTGCGAAAAGTGGTTTTTCAACACTAACACAAGTGCAAAAAGTGGTTTTTCAACACTAACACAAGTGCGAAAAGTGGTTTTTCCACACTAATACAAGTGCAAAATTGGTTTCCTGCACCAACACAAGTGCGAAAAGTGGTTTTTCAACACTAACACAAGTGCAAAAAGTGTTTTTTCAACACTATAACAAGTGCAAAAGTGTTTTTTCCACACTAATACAAGTGCAAAAGTGGTTTCCTGCACCAACACAAGTGCGAAAAGTGGTTTTTCAACACTAACACAAGTGCGAAAAGTGGTTTTTTCCACACTAATACAAGTGCAAAAGTGGTTTCCTGCACCAACACAAGTGTGAAAAGTGGTTTTTCAACACTAACACAAGTGCGAAAAGTGGTTTTTCCACACTACTACAAGTGCAAAAGTGGTTTCCTGCACCAACACAAGTGCGAAAAGTGGTTTTTCAACACTAACACAAGTGCGAAAAGTGGTTTTTCAACACTAACACAATGCGAAAAGTGGTTTTCCCACACTAATACAAGTGGAAAAGTGGTTTCCTGCACCAACACAAGTGCGAAAAGTGGTTTTTCAACACTAACACAAGTGCGAAAAGTGGTTTTTCAACACTAACACAAGTGCGAAAAGTGGTTTTTCAACACTAACACAAGTGCGAAAAGTGGTTTTTCCACACTAATACAAGTGCAAAAGTGGTTTCCTGCACCAACACAAGTGTGAAAAGTCGTTTTTCAACACTAACACAAGTGCGAAAAGTGGTTTTTCCACACTAATACAAGTGCAAAAGTGGTTTTTCAACACTAACACAAGTGCGAAAAGTGGGTTTTCAACAATAACATAAGTGCAAAAAGTGGTTTTTCAACACTATCACAAGTGCAAAAAGTGTTTTTTCCACACTAATACAAGTGCAAAAGTGGTTTCCTGCACCAACACAAGTGCGAAAAGTGGTTTTTCAACACTAACACAAGTGCGAAAAGTGGGTTTTCAACACTAACACAAGTGCGAAAAGTGGTTTTCCACAATAATACAAGTGCAAAAGTGGTTTCCTGCACCAACACAAGTGCAAAAAGTGGTTTTTCAACACTAACACAAGTGCAAAAAGTGGTTTTTCAACACTATCACAAGTGCAAAAAGTGTTTTTTCCACACTAATACAAGGGCAAAAAGTGGTTTTTCAACACTAACACAAGTGCGAAAAGTGGTTTCCGTCACTAACACAAGTGCGAAAAGTGGTTTTTCAACACTATCACAAGTGCAAAAAGTGGTTTTTCAACACTATCACAAGTGCAAAAAGTGTTTTTTCCACACTAATACAAGTGCAAAAGTGGTTTCCTTCACTAACACATGTGCGAAAAGTGGTTTTTCAACACTAACACAAGTGCGAAAAGTGGTTTTTCAACACTAACACAAGTGCGAAAAGTGGTTTTTCAACACTATCACAAGTGCAAAAAGTGTTTTTTCCACACTAATACAAGTGCAAATGTGGTTTACTGCACCAACACAAGTGCGAAAAGTGGTTTTTCATCACTAACACAAGTGCAAAAAGTGGTTTTTCAACACTATCACAAGTGCAAAAAGTGTTTTTTCCACACTAATACAAGTGCAAAAGTGGTTTCCTGCACCAACACAAGTGCGAAAAGTGGATTTTCAACACTAACACAAGTGCGAAAAGTGGGTTTTCAACACTAACACAAGTGCGAAAAGTGGTTTCCTTCACTAACACAAGTGCGAAAAGTGGTTTCCTTCACTAACACATGTGCGAAAAGTAGTTTTTCAACACTAACACAAGTGCGAAAAGTGGTTTTTCAACACTAACACAAGTGCGAAAAGTGGTTTTTCAACACTATCACAAGTGCAAAAAGTGTTTTTTCCACACTAATACAAGTGCAAAAGTGGTTTCCTGCACCAACACAAGCGCGAAAAGTGGTTTTTCATCACTAACACAAGTGCGAAAAGTGGTTTTTCAACACTATTGCAAGTGCAAAAGTGGTTTCCTGCACCAACACAAGTGCGAAAAGTGGTTTTTCAACACTAACACAAGTCCGAAAAGTGTTTTTTCAACACTAACACAAGTGCGAAAAGTGGTTTTTCCACACTAATACAAGTGCAAAAGTGGTTTCCTGCACTAACACAAGTGCGAAAAGTGGTTTTTCAACACTAACACAAGTGCAAAATGTGTTTTTTCAACACTATCACAAGTGCAAAAAGTGTTTTTCCCACAATAATACAAGTGCAAAAGTGGTTTCCTGCACCAACACAAGTGCGAAAAGTGGTTTTTCAACACTAACACAAGTGCGAAAAGTGGTTTTTCAACACTATCACAAGTGCAAAAAGTGTTTTTTTCCACACTAATACAAGTGCAAAAGTGGTTTCCTGCACCAACACAAGTGCGAAAAGTGGTTTTTCAACACTAACACAAGTGCGAAAAGTGGTTTCCGTCACTAACACAAGTCGAAAAGTGGTTTTTCAACACTAACACAAGTGCGAAAAGTGGTTTTTCAACACTAACACAAGTGCGAAAAGTGGTTTTTCCACACTAATACAAGTGCAAAAGTGGTTTCCTGCACCAACACAAGTGCGAAAAGTGGTTTTTCAACACTAACACAAGTGCAAAAAGTGGTTTTTCAACACTATCACAAGTGCAAAAAGTGTTTTTTCCACACTAATACAAGAGCAAAAGGGGTTTCCTGCACCAACACAAGTGCGAAAATTGGATTTACAACACTAACACAAGTGCGAAAAGTGGGTTTTCAACACTAACACAAGTGCGAAAAGTGGTTTCCTTCACTAACACAAGTGCGAAAAGTGGTTTTTCAACACTGACACAAGTGCGAAAAGTGGTTTTTCAACACTGACACAAGTGCGAACAGTGGTTTTTCAACACTATCACAAGTGCAAAAAGTGTTTTTTCCACACTAATACAAGTGCAAAAGTGGTTTCCTGCACCAACACAAGTGCGAAAAGTGGTTTTTCATCACTAACACAAGTGCGAAAAGTGGTTTTTCGACACTATCGCAAGTGCAAAAAGTGTTTTTTCCACACTAATACAAGTGCAAAAGTGGTTTCCTGCACCAATACAAGTGCGAAAAGTGGATTTTCAACACTAACACAAGTGCGAAAAGTGGGTTTTCAACACTAACACAAGTGCGAAAAGTGGTTTCCTTCACTAACACAAGTGCGAAAAGTGGTTTTTCAACACTAACACAAGTGCGAAAAGTGGTTTTTCAACACTAACACAAGTGCGAAAAGTGGTTTTTCCACACTAATACAAGTGCAAAATTGGTTTCCTGCACCAACACAAGTGCGAAAAGTGGTTTTTCAACACTAACACAAGTGCAAAAAGTGTTTTTTCAACACTATAACAAGTGCAAAAGTGTTTTTTCCACACTAATACAAGTGCAAACGTGGTTTCCTGCACCAACACAAGTGCGAAAAGTGGTTTTTCAACACTAACACAAGTGCGAAAAGTGGTTTTTCCACACTAATACAAGTGCAAAAGTGGTTTCCTGCACCAACACAAGTGCGAAAAGTGGTTTTTCAACACTAACACAAGTGCAAAAAGTGGTTTTTCCACACTACTACAAGTGCAAAAGTGGTTTCCTGCACCAACACAAGTGCGAAAAGTGGTTTTCAACACTAACACAAGTGCGAAAAGTGGTTTTTCAACACTAACACAATGCGAAAAGTGGTTTTCCCACACTAATACAAGTGGAAAAGTGGTTTCCTGCACCAACACAAGTGCGAAAAGTGGTTTTTCAACACTAACACAAGTGCGAAAAGTGGTTTTTCAACACTAACACAAGTGCGAAAAGTGGTTTTTCAACACTAACACAAGTGCGAAAAGTGGTTTTTCCACACTAATACAAGTGCAAAAGTGGTTTCCTGCACCAACACAAGTGTGAAAAGTCGTTTTTCAACACTAACACAAGTGCGAAAAGTGGTTTTTCCACACTAATACAAGTGCAAAAGTGGTTTTTCAACACTAACACAAGTGCGAAAAGTGGGTTTTCAACAATAACATAAGTGCAAAAAGTGGTTTTTCAACACTATCACAAGTGCAAAAAGTGTTTTTTCCACACTAATACAAGTGCAAAAGTGGTTTCCTGCACCAACACAAGTGCGAAAAGTGGTTTTTCAACACTAACACAAGTGCGAAAAGTGGGTTTTCAACACTAACACAAGTGCGAAAAGTGGTTTTTCCACAATAATACAAGTGCAAAAGTGGTTTCCTGCACCAACACAAGTGCAAAAGGTGGTTTTCCAACACTAACACAAGTGCAAAAAGTGGTTTTTCAACACTAATACAAGTGCAAAAAGTGTTTTTTTCCACACTAATACAAGTGCAAAAGTGGTTTCCTGCACCAACACAAGTGCGAAAAGTGGTTTTTCAACACTGACACAAGTGCGAAAAGTGGTTTTTCAACACTGACACAAGTGCGAAAAGTGGTTTTTCAACACTATCACAAGTGCAAAAAGTGTTTTTTCCACACTAATACAAGTGCAAAAGTGGTTTCCTGCACCAACACAAGTGCAAAAAGTGGTTTTTCATCACTAACACAAGTGCGAAAAGTGGTTTTTCGACACTATCACAAGTGCGAAAAGTGGTTTTTCGACACTATCACAAGTGCAAAAAGTGTTTTTTCCACACAATACAAGTGCAAAAGTGGTTTCCTGC
Source organism: Myxine glutinosa (assembly GCF_964187855.1). NCBI lineage: Eukaryota > Metazoa > Chordata > Myxini > Myxiniformes > Myxinidae > Myxine > Myxine glutinosa. The sequence continues at coordinate 104,747,060 of NC_136264.1, forward strand.
ACCAACACAAGTGCGAAAAGTGGATTTTCAACACTAACACAAGTGCGAAAAGTGGGTTTTCAACACTAACACAAGTGCGAAAAGTGGTTTCCTTCACTAACACAAGTGCGAAAAGTGGATTTTCAACACTAACACAAGTGCGAAAAGTGGTTTTTCAACACTAACACAAGTGCGAAAAGTGGTTTTTCCACACTAATACAAGTGCAAAATTGGTTTCCTGCACCAACACAAGTGCGAAAAGTGGTTTTTCAACTGCGAAAAGTGGTTTTTCCACACTAATACAAGTGCAAAATTGGTTTCCTGCACCAACACAAGTGCGAAAAGTGGTTTTTCAACACTAACACAAGTGCAAAAAGTGTTTTTTCAACACTATAACAAGTGCAAAAGTGTTTTTTCCACACTAATACAAGTGCAAAAGTGGTTTCCTGCACCAACACAAGTGCAAAAAGTGGTTTTTCAACACTAACACAAGTGCGAAAAGTGGTTTTTCCACACTAATACAAGTGCAAAAATTGGTTTCCTGCACCAACACAAGTGCGAAAAGTGGTTTTTCAACACTAACACAAGTGCGAAAAGTGGTTTTTCCACACTACTACAAGTGCAAAAGTGGTTTCCTGCACCAACACAAGTGCGAAAAGTGGTTTTTCAACACTAACACAAGTGCGAAAAGTGGTTTTTCAACACTAACACAATGCGAAAAGTGGTTTTCCCACACTAATACAAGTGGAAAAGTGGTTTCCTGCAACAACACAAGTGCGAAAAGTGGTTTTTCAACACTAACACAAGTGCGAAAAGTGGTTTTTCAACACTAACACAAGTGCGAAAAGTGGTTTTTCAACACTAACACAAGTGCGAAAAGTGGTTTTTCCACACTAATACAAGTGCAAAAGTGGTTTCCTGCACCAACACAAGTGTGAAAAGTGGTTTTTCAACACTAAACCAAGTGCGAAAAGTGGATTTTCAAAACGAACACAATGCGAAAAGTGGTTTTTCCACACTAATACAAGTGGAAAAGTGGTTTCCTGCAACAACACAAGTGCGAAAAGTGGTTTTTCAACACTAACACAAGTGCGAAAAGTGGTTTTTCAACACTAACACAAATGCGAAAAGTGGTTTTTCAACAGTAACACAAGTGCGAAAAGTGGTTTTTCCACACTAATACAAGTGCAAAAGTGGTTTTTCAACACTAACACAAGTGCGAAAAGTGGGTTTTCAACACTAACATAAGTGCGAAAAGTGGTTTTTCAACACTATCACAAGTGCAAAAAGTGTTTTTTCCACACTAATACAAGTGCAAAAGTGGTTTCCTGCACCAACACAAGTGCGAAAAGTGGTTTTTCAACACTAACACAAGTGCGAAAAGTGGGTTTTCAACACTAACACAAGTGCGAAAAGTGGTTTTTCCACAATAATACAAGTGCAAAAGTGGTTTCCTGCACCAACACAAGTGCAAAAAGTGGTTTTTCAACACTAACACAAGTGCAAAAAGTGGTTTTTCAACACTATCACAAGTGCAAAAAGTGTTTTTTCCACAATAATACAAGTGCGAAAAGTGGTTTCCTTCACTAACACATGTGCGAAAAGTAGTTTTTCAACACTAACACAAGTGCGAAAAGTGGTTTTTCAACACTAACACAAGTGCGAAAAGTGGTTTTTCAACACTATCACAAGTGCAAAAAGTGTTTTTTCCACACTAATACAAGTGCAAAAGTGGTTTCCTGCACCAACACAAGTGCGAAAAGTGGTTTTTCATCACTAACACAAGTGCGAAAAGTGGTTTTTCAACACTATCACAAGTGCAAAAAGTGTTTTTTCCACACTAATACAAGTGCAAAAGTGGTTTCCTGCACCAACACAAGTGCGAAAAGTGGATTTTCAACACTAACACAAGTGTGAAAAGTGCGTTTTCAACACTAACACAAGTGTGAAAATTGGTTTCCTTCACTAACACAAGTGCGAAAAGTGGTTTTTCAACACTAACACAAGTGCGAAAAGTGGTTTTTCAACACTAACACAAGTGCGAAAAGTGGTTTTTCCACACTAATACAAGTGCAAAAGTGGTTTCCTGCACCAACACAAGTGCGAAAAGTGGTTTTTCAACACTAACACAAGTCCGAAAAGTGTTTTTTCAACACTAACACAAGTGCGAAAAGTGGTTTTTCCACACTAATACAAGTGCAAAAGTAGTTTCCTGCACTAACACAAGTGCGAAAAGTGGTTTTTCAACACTAACACAAGTGCAAAATGTGTTTTTTCAACACTATCACAAGTGCAAAAAGTGTTTTTCCCACACTAATACAAGTGCAAAAGTGGTTTCCTGCACCAACACAAGTGCGAAAAGTGGTTTTTCAACACTAACACAAGTGCAAAAAGTGTTTTTTTCCACACTAATACAAGTGCAAAAGTGGTTTCCTGCACCAACACAAGTGCGAAAAGTGGTTTTTCAACACTAACACAAGTGCGAAAAGTGGTTTCCGTCACTAACACAAGTGCAAAAGTGGTTTTTCAACACTAACACAAGTGCGCAAAGTGGTTTTTCAACACTAACACAAGTGCGAAAAGTGGTTTTTCCACACTAATACAAGTGCAAAAGTGGTTTCCTGCACCAACACAAGTGCGAAAAGTGGTTTTTCAACACTAACACAAGTGCAAAAAGTGGTTTTTCAACACTATCACAAGTGCAAAAAGTGTTTTTTCCACACTAATACAAGTGCAAAAGGGGTTTCCTGCACCAACACAAGTGCGAAAAGTGGATTTACAACACTAACACAAGTGCGAAAAGTGGGTTTTCAACACTAACACAAGTGCGAAAAGTGGTTTCCTTCACTAACACAAGTGCGAAAAGTGGTTTTTCAACACTGATACAAGTGCGAAAAGTGGTTTTTCAACACTGACACAAGTGCGAACAGTGGTTTTTCAACACTATCACAAGTGCAAAAAGTGTTTTTTCCACACTAATACAAGTGCAAAAGTGGTTTCCTGCACCAATACAAGTGCGAAAAGTGGATTTCAACACTAACACAAGTGCGAAAAGTGGGTTTTCAACACTAACACAAGTGCGAAAAGTGGTTTCCTTCACTAACACAAGTGCGAAAAGTGGTTTTTCAACACTAACACAAGTGCGAAAAGTGGTTTTTCAACACTAACACAAGTGCGAAAAGTGGTTTTTCCACACTAATACAAGTGCAAAATTGGTTTCCTGCACCAACACAAGTGCGAAAAGTGGTTTTTCAACACTAACACAAGTGCAAAAAGTGTTTTTTCAACACTATAACAAGTGCAAAAGTGTTTTTCCACACTAATACAAGTGCAAAAGTGGTTTCCTGCACCAACACAAGTGCGAAAAGTGGTTTTTCAACACTAACACAAGTGCGAAAAGTGGTTTTTTCCACACTAATACAAGTGCAAAAGTGGTTTCCTGCACCAACACAAGTGTGAAAAGTGGTTTTTCAACACTAACACAAGTGCGAAAAGTGGTTTTTCCACACTACTACAAGTGCAAAAGTGGTTTCCTGCACCAACACAAGTGCGAAAAGTGGTTTTTCAACACTAACACAAGTGCGAAAAGTGGTTTTTCAACACTAACACAATGCGAAAAGTGGTTTTCCCACACTAATACAAGTGGAAAAGTGGTTTCCTGCACCAACACAAGTGCGAAAAGTGGTTTTTCAACACTAACACAAGTGCGAAAAGTGGTTTTTCAACACTAACACAAGTGCGAAAAGTGGTTTTTCAACACTAACACAAGTGCGAAAAGTGGTTTTTCCACACTAATACAAGTGCAAAAGTGGTTTCCTGCACCAACACAAGTGTGAAAAGTCGTTTTTCAACACTAACACAAGTGCGAAAAGTGGTTTTTCCACACTAATACAAGTGCAAAAGTGGTTTTTCAACACTAACACAAGTGCGAAAAGTGGGTTTTCAACAATAACATAAGTGCAAAAAGTGGTTTTTCAACACTATCACAAGTGCAAAAAGTGTTTTTTCCACACTAATACAAGTGCAAAAGTGGTTTCCTGCACCAACACAAGTGCGAAAAGTGGTTTTTCAACACTAACACAAGTGCGAAAAGTGGGTTTTCAACACTAACACAAGTGCGAAAAGTGGTTTTCCACAATAATACAAGTGCAAAAGTGGTTTCCTGCACCAACACAAGTGCAAAAAGTGGTTTTTCAACACTACCACAAGTGCAAAAAGTGGTTTTTCAACACTATCACAAGTGCAAAAAGTGTTTTTTCCACACTAATATAAGTGCAAAAAGTGGTTTTTCAACACTAACACAAGTGCGAAAAGTGGTTTCCGTCACTAACACAAGTGCGAAAAGTGGTTTTTCAACACTATCACAAGTGCAAAAAGTGGTTTTTCAACACTATCACAAGTGCAAAAAGTGGTTTTTCAACACTAACACAAGTGCAAAAAGTGGTTTTTCAACACTAACACAAGTGCGAAAAGTGGTTTCCGTCACTAACACAAGTGCGAAAAGTGGTTTTTCAACACTAACACAAGTGCGAAAAGTGGTTTTTCAACACTAACACAAGTGCGAAAAGTGGTTTTTCCACACTAATACAAGTGCAAAAGTGGTTTCCTGCACCAACACAAGTGCGAAAAGTGGTTTTTCAACACTAACACAAGTGCAAAAAGTGGTTTTTCAACACTATCACAAGTGCAAAAAGTGTTTTTTTCCACACTAATACAAGTGCAAAAGGGGTTTCCTGCACCAACACAAGTGCGAACAGTGGATTTACAACACTAACACAAGTGCGAAAAGTGGGTTTTCAACACTAACACAAGTGCGAAAAGTGGTTTCCTTCACTAACACAAGTGCGAAAAGTGGTTTTTCAACACTGACACAAGTGCGAAAAGTGGTTTTTCAACACTGACACAAGTGCGAAAAGTGGTTTTTCAACACTATCACAAGTGCAAAAAGTGTTTTTTCCACACTAATACAAGTGCAAAAGTGGTTTCCTGCACCAACACAAGTGCGAAAAGTGGTTTTTCAACACTAACACAAGTGCGAAAAGTGGGTTTTCAACACTAACACAAGTGCGAAACTTGGTTTCCTTCACTAACACAAGTGCGAAAAGTGGTTTTTCAACACTAACACAAGTGCGAAAAGTGGTTTTTCAACACTAACACAAGTGCGAAAAGTGGTTTTTCCACACTAATACAAGTGCAAAAGTGGTTTCCTGCACCAACACAAGTGTGAAAAGTCGTTTTTCAACACTAACACAAGTGCGAAAAGTGGTTTTTCCACACTAATACAAGTGCAAAAGTGGTTTTTCAACACTAACACAAGTGCGAAAAGTGGGTTTTCAACAATAACATAAGTGCAAAAAGTGGTTTTTCAACACTATCACAAGTGCAAAAAGTGTTTTTTCCACACTAATACAAGTGCAAAAGTGGTTTCCTGCACCAACACAAGTGCGAAAAGTGGTTTTTCAACACTAACACAAGTGCGAAAAGTGGGTTTTCAACACTAACACAAGTGCGAAAAGTGGTTTTCCACAATAATACAAGTGCAAAAGTGGTTTCCTGCACCAACACAAGTGCAAAAAGTGGTTTTTCAACACTAACACAAGTGCAAAAAGTGGTTTTTCAACACTATCACAAGTGCAAAAAGTGTTTTTTCCACACTAATACAAGTGCAAAAAGTGGTTTTTCAACACTAACACAAGTGCGAAAAGTGGTTTCCGTCACTAACACAAGTGCGAAAAGTGGTTTTTCAACACTATCACAAGTGCAAAAAGTGGTTTTTCAACACTATCACAAGTGCAAAAAGTGGTTTTTCAACACTAACACAAGTGCAAAAAGTGGTTTTTCAACACTAACACAAGTGCGAAAAGTGGTTTCCGTCACTAACACAAGTGCGAAAAGTGGTTTTTCAACACTAACACAAGTGCGAAAAGTGGTTTTTTCAACACTAACACAAGTGCGAAAAGTGGTTTTTCCACACTAATACAAGTGCAAAAGTGGTTTCCTGCACCAACACAAGTGCGAAAAGTGGTTTTTCAACACTAACACAAGTGCAAAAAGTGGTTTTTCAACACTATCACAAGTGCAAAAAGTGTTTTTTCCACACTAATACAAGTGCAAAAGGGGTTTCCTGCACCAACACAAGTGCGACAGTGTTGTCTAGTGTGATGTGGATTTACAACACTAACACAAGTGCGAAAAGTGGGTTTTCAACACTAACACAAGTGCGAAAAGTGGTTTCCTTCACTAACACAAGTGCGAAAAGTGGTTTTTCAACACTGACACAAGTGCGAAAAGTGGTTTTTCAACACTGACACAAGTGCGAAAAGTGGTTTTTCAACACTATCACAAGTGCAAAAAGTGTTTTTTCCACACTAATACAAGTGCAAAAGTGGTTTCCTGCACCAACACAAGTGCGAAAAGTGGTTTTTCAACACTAACACAAGTGCGAAAAGTGGGTTTTCAACACTAACACAAGTGCGAAACTTGGTTTCCTTCACTAACACAAGTGCGAAAAGTGGTTTTTCAACACTAACACAAGTGCGAAAAGTGGTTTTTCAACACTAACACAAGTGCGAAAAGTGGTTTTTCCACACTAATACAAGTGCAAAAGTGGTTTCCTGCACCAAAACAAGTGCGAAAAGTGGTTTTTCAACACTAACACAAGTGCGAAAAGTGGTTTTTCAACACTAACACAAGTGCGAAAAGGGGTTTGTCCACAATAATACAAGTGCAAAAGTGGTTTCCTGCACCAACACAAGTCTGAAAAGTGGTTTTTCAACACTAACACAAGTGCGAAAAGTGGTTTTTCAACACTATCACAAGTGCGAAAAGTGGTTTTCCACACTAATACAAGTGCAAAAGTGGTTTCCTGCACCAAAACAAGTGCGAAAAGTGGTTTTTCAACACTAACACAAGTGCGAAAAGTGGTTTTTCAACACTAACACAAGTGCGAAAAGGGGTTTGTCCACAATAATACAAGTGCAAAAGTGGTTTCCTGCACCAACACAAGTGCGAAAAGTGGTTTTTCAACACTAACACAAGTCCGAAAAGTGTTTTTTCAGCACTAACACAAGTGCGAAAAGTGGTTTTTCCACACTAATACAAGTGCAAAAGTGGTTTCCTGCAATAACACAAGTGCGAAAAGTGGTTTTTCAACACTAACACAAGTGCAAAATGTGTTTTTTCAACACTATCACAAGTGCAAAGAGTGTTTTTCCCACACTAATACAAGTGCAAAAGTGGTTTCCTGCACCAACACAAGTGCGAAAAGTGGTTTTTCAACACTAACACAAGTCCGAAAAGTGGTTTTTCAAACTATCACAAGTGCAAAAAGTGTTTTTTCCACACTAATACAAGTGCAAAAGTGGTTTCCTGCACCAACACAAGTGCGGAAAGTGGTTTTTCAACACTAACACAAGTGCGAAAAGTGGTTTCCGTCACTAACACAAGTGCGAAAAGTGGTTTTTCAACACTAACACAAGTGCGAAAAGTGGTTTTTCAACACTAACACAAGTGCGAAAAGTGGTTTTTCCACACTAATACAAGTGCAAAAGTGGTTTCCTGCACCAACACAAGTGCGAAAAGTGGTTTTTCAACACTAACACAAGTGCAAAAAGTGGTTTTTCAACACTATCACAAGTGCAAAAAGTGTTTTTTCCACACTAATACAAGTGCAAAAGGGGTTTCCTGCACCAACACAAGTGCGAACAGTGGATTTACAACACTAACACAAGTGCGAAAAGTGGGTTTTCAACACTAACACAAGTGCGAAAAGTGGTTTCCTTCACTAACACAAGTGCGAAAAGTGGTTTTTCAACACTGACACAAGTGCGAAAAGTGGTTTTTCAACACTGACACAAGTGCGAAAAGTGGTTTTTCAACACTATCACAAGTGCAAAAAGTGTTTTTTCCACACTAATACAAGTGCAAAAGTGGTTTCCTGCACCAACACAAGTGCGAAAAGTGGTTTTTCATCACTAACACAAGTGCGAAAAGTGGTTTTTCGACACTATCACAAGTGCAAAAAGTGTTTTTTCCACACTAATACAAGTGCAAAAGTGGTTTCCTGCACCAACACAAGTGCGAAAAGTGGATTTTCAACACTAACACAAGTGCGAAAAGTGGGTTTTCAACACTAACACAAGTGCGAAAAGTGGTTTCCTTCACTAACACAAGTGCGAAAAGTGGTTTTTCAACACTAACACAAGTGCGAAAAGTGGTTTTTCAACACTAACACAAGTGCGAAAAGTGGTTTTTCCACACTAATACAGGTGCAAAATTGGTTTCCTGCACCAACACAAGTGCGAAAAGTGGATTTTCAACACTAACACAAGTGCGAAAAGTGGATTTACAACACTAACACAAGTGCGAAAAGTGGGTTTTCAACACTAACACAAGTGCGAAAAGTGGTTTCCTTCACTAACACAAGTGCGAAAAGTGGTTTTTCAACACCAACACAAGTGCAAAAAGTGGTTTTTCAACACTAACACAAGTGTGAAAAGTGGTTTTTCAACACTAACACAAGTGCGAAAATTGGTTTTCCACACTAATACAAGTGCAAAAGTGGTTCCTGCACCAACACAAGTGCGAAAAGTGGTTTTTCAACACTATCACAAGTGCAAAAAGTGTTTTTTCCACACTAATACAAGTGCAAAAGTGGTTTCCTGCACCAACACATGTGCGAAAAGTGGATTTTCAACACTAACACAAGTGCGAACAGTGGTTTTTCAACACTAACACAAGTGCGAAAAGTGGTTTTTCAACACTAACACAAGTGCGAAAAGTGGTTTTTCAACACTATCACAAGTGCAAAAAGTGTTTTTTCCACACTAATACAAGTGCAAAAGTGGTTTCCTGCACCAACACAAGTGCGAAAAGTGGTTTTTGAACACTAACGCAAGTGCGAAAAGTGGTTTTTCAACACTATCACAAGTGCAAAAAGTGTTTTTTCAACACTAATACAAGTGCAAAAGTGGTTTCCTGCACCAACACAAGTACAAAAAGTGGTTTTTCAACACTATCACAAGTGCAAAAAGTGTTTTTTCCACACTAATACAAGTGCAAAAGTGGTTTCCTGCACCAACACAAGTGCGAAAAGTGGATTTACAACACTAACGCAAGTGCGAAAAGTGGGTTTTCAACACTAACACAAGTGCGAAAAGTGGTTTCCTTCACTAACACATGTGCGAAAAGTGGTTTTTCAACACTAACACAAGTGTGAAAAGTGGTTTTTCAACACTAACACAAGTGCGAAAAGTGGTTTTTCAACACTATCACAAGTGCAAAAAGTGTTTTTTCCACACTAATACAAGTGCAAAAGTGGTTTCCTGCACCAACACAAGTGCGAAAAGTGGTTTTTCATCACCAACACAAGTGCGAAAAGTGGTTTTTCAACACTATCACAAGTGCAAAAAGTGTTTTTTCCACACTAATACAAGTGCAAAAGTGGTTTCCTGCACCAACACAAGTGCGAAAAGTGGATTTTCAACACTAACACAAGTGCGAAAAGTGGGTTTTCAACACTAACACAAGTGCGAAACTTGGTTTCCTTCACTAACACAAGTGCGAAAAGTGGTTTTTCAACACTAACACAAGTGCGAAAAGTGGTTTTTCAACACTAACACAAGTGCGAAAAGTGGTTTTTCCACACTAATACAAGTGCAAAAGTGGTTTCCTGCACCAAAACAAGTGCGAAAAGTGGTTTTTCAACACTAACACAAGTGCGAAAAGTGGTTTTTCAACACTAACACAAGTGCGAAAAGGGGTTTGTCCACAATAATACAAGTGCAAAAGTGGTTTCCTGCACCAACACAAGTGTGAAAAGTGGTTTTTCAACACTAACACAAGTGCGAAAAGTGGTTTTTCAACACTATCACAAGTGCGAAAAGTGGTTTTTCCACACTAATACAAGTGCAAAAGTGGTTTCCTGCACCAAAACAAGTGCGAAAAGTGGTTTTTCAACACTAACGCAAGTGCGAAAAGTGGTTTTTCAACACTAACACAAGTGCAAAAAGGGGTTTGTCCACAATAATACAAGTGCAAAAGTGGTTTCCTGCACCAACACAAGTACGAAAAGTGGTTTTTCAACACTAACACAAGTCCGAAAAGTGTTTTTTCAGCACTAACACAAGTGCGAAAAGTGGTTTTTCCACACTAATACAAGTGCAAAAGTGGTTTCCTGCACTAACACAAGTGCGAAAAGTGGTTTTTCAACACTAACACAAGTGCAAAATGTGTTTTTTCAACACTATCACAAGTGCAAAGGGTGTTTTTCCCACACTAATACAAGTGCAAAAGTGGTTTCCTGCACCAACACAGGTGCGAAAAGTGGTTTTTCAACACTAACACAAGTGCGAAAAGTGGTTTTTCAAACTATCACAAGTGCAAAAAGTGTTTTTTCCACACTAATACAAGTGCAAAAGTGGTTTCCTGCACCAACACAAGTGCGGAAAGTGGTTTTTCAACACTAACACAAGTGCGAAAAGTGGTTTCCGTCACTAACACAAGTGTGAAAAGTGGTTTTTCAACACTAACACAAGTGCGAAAAGTGGTTTTTCAACACTAACACAAGTGCGAAAAGTGGTTTTTCCACACTAATACAAGTGCAAAAGTGGTTTCCTGCACCAACACAAGTGCGAAAAGTGGTTTTTCAACACTAACACAAGTGCAAAAAGTGGTTTTTCAACACTATCACAAGTGCAAAAAGTGTTTTTTCCACACTAATACAAATGCAAAAGGGGTTTCCTGCACCAACACAAGTGCGAACAGTGGATTTACAACACTAACACAAGTGCGAAAAGTGGGTTTTCAACACTAACACAAGTGCGAAAAGTGGTTTCCTTCACTAACACAAGTGCGAAAAGTGGTTTTTCAACACTGACACAAGTGCGAAAAGTGGTTTTTCAACACTGACACAAGTGCGAAAAGTGGTTTTTCAACACTATCACAAGTGCAAAAAGTGTTTTTTCCACACTAATACAAGTGCAAAGAATTTTGTTTTCTCTGCACCAACACAAGTGCGAAAAGTGGTTTTTCATCACTAACACAAGTGCGAAAAGTGGTTTTTCGACACTATCACAAGTGCAAAAAGTGTTTTTCCACACTAATACAAGTGCAAAAGTGGTTTCCTGCACCAACACAAGTGCGAAAAGTGGATTTTCAACACTAACACAAGTGCGAAAAGTGGTTTTTCACACACTAATACAAGTGCAAAAGTGGTTTCCTACACCAACACAAGTGCGAAAAGTGGTTTTTCAACACTAACACAAGTGCGAAAAGTGGTTTTTCAACACTATCACAAGTGCAAAAAGTGTTTTTACCACACTAATACAAGTGCAAAAGTGGTTCCCTGCACCAACACAAGTGCGAAAAGTTGGTTTTCAACACTAACACAAGTGCGAAAAGTGGTTTCCTTCACTAACACAAGTGCGAAAAGTGGTTTTTCAACACTAACACAAATGCTAAAAGTGGTTTTTCAACACTAACACAAGTGCGAAAGTGGTTTTTCCACACTATTACAAGTGCAAAAGTGGTTTCCTGCACCAACACAAGTGCGAAAAGTGGTTTTTCAACACTAACACAAGTGCGAAAAGTGGTTTTTCAACACTAACACAATGCGAAAAGTGGTTTTTCCACACTAATACAAGTGCAAAAGTGGTTTCCTGCACCAACACAAGTGCGAAAAGTGGTTTTTCAACACTAACACAAGTGCGAAAAGTGATTTTTCAACACTAACACAAGTGTGAAAAGTGTTTTTCAACACTAACACAAGTGCGAAAAGTGGTTTTTCCACACTAATACAAGTGCAAAAGTGGTTTCCTGCACCAACACTAGTGCGAAAAGTGGTTTTTCAACACTAATACAAGTGCGAAAAGTGGTTTTTCAACACTATCACAAGTGCAAAAAGTGTTTTTTCCACACTAATACAAGTGCAAAAGTGGTTTCCTGCACCAACACAAGTGCAAAAAGTGGTTTTTCAACACTAACACAAGTGCGAAAAGTGGGTTTTCAACACTAACACAAGTGCGAAAAGTGGTTTCCTGCACCAACACAAGTGCGAAAAGTGGTTTTTCAACACTATCACAAGTGCAAAAAGTGTTTTTTCCACACTAATACAAGTGCAAAAGTGGTTTCCTGCACCAACACAAGTGCAAAAAGTGGTTTTTCAACACTAACACAAGTGCGAAAAGTGGTTTTCAACACTAACACAAGTGCAAAAGTGGTTTCCTGCACCAACACAAGTGCGAAAAGTGGTTTTTCAACACTAACACAAGTGCAAAAAGTGGTTTTTCAACACTATCACAAGTGCAAAAAGTGTTTTTTCCACACTAATACAAGTGCAAAAGGGGTTTCCTGCACCAACACAAGTGCGAACAGTGGATTTACAACACTAACACAAGTGCGAAAAGTGGGTTTTCAACACTAACACAAGTGCGAAAAGTGGTTTCCTTCACTAACACAAGTGCGAAAAGTGGTTTTTCAACACTGACACAAGTGCGAAAAGTGGTTTTTCAACACTGACACAAGTGCGAAAAGTGGTTTTTCAACACTAT